>NC_136420.1:9025000-9630000 GCF_052625555.1 Lactuca saligna
AGTCCATGGGTGGACTCATCGAGTAGGGTCGCGACTCTAGTCGCGTGTTAACTGGCCAACTCGGCGAGTCGGAGGCTGGACTCGGCGAGTAGGTGCTGAGTAGAGAAAACCCTAATTTCGGAGGATGAGCCCTATTTAAAGAACATTATACCCTCTCCCCAGCCTCTTTATCCTCTTTGGAAGTCCAGAAAACCCTAAGGCGCGTTTGTGAGGGATTTGAGAGCATTTGAACCTTGGAGAAGAGATTTTGGAGGAGATCTTGGAGAGTTAAGAGGCTTGGAGCAAGGGGTTTTGCTAAGATTCGGATTTCTCTTCTGTTGGAGCTTCCTTTTGAGGTATTATTTCGTTGATTGGGCTGTTATTCATCTAGATTCATCATTTTGGAGTATTTGGAAAGATTAGCTTGTGGTATTTTGAGTTTGGAGGTTGGATCTGAGGTTGCTACCTCAGATATGGAATGGAGAAGGTCTAGAGTGCATTAAAGTCCCTGTTCTTGAGTGTTTGGTGAAGCCATCTTGTCCCAAACCCTAGCCCTAGAGTGTAAAATGCCTAGATCTCTTTGTATTCACGTAAAGTTTGCCACTTTACATGATGGATGGGTTGTAGAAGGGTAGATCTATGGTTTGGATCAACTGCATGGCCTGGAAGGCTTCTGTATGGGTTAAGATCTAGAGGCACTCGGCGAGTTGCTTGAAGATGGGCAGGAACTCGGCGAGTTGGAAGAACAACTCGACGAGTAGGTTGAAGATAGCCTTGGACTCGGCGAGTCTGTTCTTGGACTCAGTGAGTCTGGTCGTGAGGTCCTAACTTTCTTCTGGTTGAGCCATGAATCGGCAAGTCAAGGGAGGACTCAATGAGTTGAGAGCGAGGGGACTCAGAGTTGTGAGACTCGGCGAGTCTCGGGGTGACTCGGCGAGTTGAGTCACGGATTGGGGAAGTTCTGAGCATGGGGACTCGACGAGTCATCGGGTTGACTCAGCGAGTAGAGTCAGTCAAGAGGTTGACTTTGACTTTGACTTTGACCAAGGGTTGACCAGTTGACTTCCAGGGGTATTTTGGTAATTATTGGCATTAGTTTTGAGTTCAGTGTTGGTGTTGGCTAGTGGTGGAGATCGTATCAGTGGTCGGAGCATCTTGGTCTTATCTTTCAGTCAACAATTGCGAGGTGAGTTATTCTCAGTATATCAACAGGGTCTAAGGCACCAAAGCCGACCCTTTATCGGATTGTGATCCGGGTATCGTTGTTATGTTATTGCTTTGATATGTTTGCATCTTGGTAGTTAGGATGATATTATGCTAATGACCGGTTACGTCGGTATCCTGGTTAGGATGATGTTATGTTATGTTATCTGCTAGATCGGCTTGATTGAATGTAAATTGTTATATGATTGAATGTTTATGTGCACATGGTTGTTGGACTAGGGATGGGTTGAGGCGGGTCCTGCTTTGTGCTGTAGGCCAACATACCCAGAGCGGACCGGTTATCCCGAAGGCCCAGCGAGCGGTCCGGATAGGCTGTAGGCCCCAAGAGAGCGGACCAGACGTGTCGAGGCTTGGAGAGTGGACCAGACCGACTGAAGGCCCGGTGCGGGCGGACCAGTCATATTGTAAACTCAGAGAGTGGACTAGGTGGATTCAAGGCCCGGTGCGGGCGGACCAATCACATTGTAGACTCGATGTATATGGCTAGACTCGGAGGGTGGACTAGGTGGACTGTTGGCCGGTGCGGCGGACTAGTCTCACAGTAGACCCGAAGTGCATGGCTGTTCTGTGTTCTGTTATGTTATGGCATGTTGTGCGTGTATGGTATATGTGGTTGGTATTTTGGGGGTATCTCACTATGCTTTCGGGCTTACAGTTGTGGTTTAATGTTTTTCAGGTTCTTCAGGAGACCGTGGCAAGGCAAAGGCGTGATCGTACCGCTCCTCATGATTCTGTTCTATGATGTGGTTCTGGGAAGACTCTGATAATAATTGTATTGAAAACCTTTTTGTATTAACTTTGTGAAACTAGGTTGTTTTCGAAAAGTTTAAATTGGTTGAAATTTTTAGAGCGTTACACTATTTTGGTCCCAAGAATGGACCTTTATGGTGAAATCTCATTTGTGAGCTTAGGGTTGCCACCCTCAGAGCTAAAAGGGTCCCATAAGCAGTAAAGTCTCCATCTTGAATGTCTTAATGGGTTCATGCATGAGATCTAGCCCTTTTCATGGAAGTAGAACATCATTTTTGTAGTTTGGGCTTGTTTGGGCCAAGTAAAGCCACCAAGTTAGTGACTTTATGGATTAAGACGTGGAAAAGGACCAGGATCTGTGATTGTAGCTTCTGAAGTGAAGTATTAAGCACTTAATGAGAACTGGACTTTACAGGAGGTTTACGTTGAGCGTACGTGAAGGTACGCCCAACATATGCATCACTCAATCAGTACGCTTAGCGCACGTAGATGTACGACCATCATACTCTATCAGTTGGGCCTTGTGCTTTTGGGCCATGGTTTGGGTCTTTAGGCCTTCGTAGGCCATGAAAAGTCATATAATTTAGGCCAAGAATATGTTTGGGCTTAAAGTAAGGCCCATTAGAGGGGTTAGGCCCAATTAAGCAAATTGGGCCACTAGTGGGCTTGGAAAGCCTACTTAGTGTTGGATTCTGTTTTGAGATTTGGGGCCCAATTGCTAATTAGGTATATTGATTGGTACTGATGAATCAGGAAGTGGGCGGGGCAGCAACTAAGGATTTCTTCAGGAAGCTTCTGCATTCGAGGTGAGTCTTTTCACCACACTAATAGGTCTAAGGCACCAAGGCCGACCCATCTTACGATAGTTGGTATACTTATTGTGTAGAGGTGTGTGGCTTTGTTATGCATTGATATGTGGTAGAGATAGCTTTTACAACTAGTGGTAGAGATAGCCTTCAGGGCTATTGGTAGAGATAGCCTTCAGAGCTAGCGGTAGAGATAGCCTTTATGGCTAATGGTAGAGATAACCGTTATGGCTAAGGGTAGAGATAGCCCTTGTGGCTAATGGTCGAGATAGCTTTGTAGCTAATTAATATGCATTAGGTGGTAGAGGTAGCTTTATAGTTAATGGTTATGTGTTATGTGGTAGAGGTAGCTTTCATAGCTAACATGTTATGTGGTTTGTGTGTGGGGTATGCTCGGGGGAACTCACTAAGCTTCGTGCTTATATGTTTGTTTATGGTTTCAGGTACTTCAGATTCCAAGGGCAAGGGTAAGGCGTGATGACGCGACGTGCACTCTCTCGCAGATACTTTATGGGACACTCTGATGTTTGGAATCAAAGTTGTATTGACTTATGTTTTGAAAACAATTATAATTGGATTTCTTAATGTATGAGAATATGTTTGCTTATTCAAAAATTTAAAATTTACTTTGAAAATTGGGTCGTTACAGTGAATTTGAACGAAAAAATCAGCAACTTCTCCGACCCGATCCAACCCATACGAAGCACAAAGATTTTCTACTAGTTTTTATATTTCTAGAGATGGCAAACGTTCATTTTCGTAAGAACTCATCTATGAATATCATACTATTATAGAGATTTGATTATTTTTTTATGTATATTTAAAATGATTATAAAATTAATTTGATTTGTCTTATTCACGTAAATTTCACAAAAGTCACTAAATTTACATGAAAATTGAATTTGATATTATGTTTTTTTGTCTCGAATTAGACATTCCGATTACTAATTTGTTATAATTTTGACCACTTAATCGGTCAACCAAGATGTATGTTGAAGCGACATGATGATGTATCAGTTTTAATGACATAACATACTGACATGACATTATTTGGCGATATCATATTAATGGTGTTAATATTGAAAAAAAAAAAACTAAAATATAGTAACTTCTAAAATATAATGAATTTTGTGATAGTTATCCAAAATATAGTTACCTATAAAAAAAATTAAGATAGAAAATGTATCTAAAATGAACTTATCGGCTAAACATACCTTAGGTCCCGTTTGATAGTTTATGTCTGGGAAAGTGCTGTCTGGTAAAATGCTGTTTGGGAAAGTTTTCTGACTGGGAAAGAAACCATGCTGTTTGATTGTGCATCTGATTGACTGTGCTGAATGATGAAAAAAAGTAATAATTTAATAAAAAAAATAAAAAAATAAATGAATAATCCAATAAAGAAAGAAAGATGCGAGATTTGGTGTATAATTGTTTTTTCAGCCCATTCAGCCAGAAAGATATGATTTTGGGGTTTTCTGGGAAAGACATATCTTATCGAGAAAGTCTCATTCTTTTATGCAAATCAAACAGTCTTTCCGATCCATTCAGCTAGAAATATCTGTTTGGACCTAGAAAGATGCGTATCAAACGGGACCTTAGTTCATAAAGTTTGTTACGTGTTATGTTTTATACTAAGCCTTTGGATATTTATTTTAATGTCTATTTATTATACTAAAAATAGATAATGAAAAAGATAAATATTTTTTGTTAATTATATATTGGTAGAATAAAAAAGGGTTGACTTTAGTTATATATCATAATGCATTGGCTTATACATGTATAAATCACATTGAAACTTAGGAATTGTCTTCTAACATTTTTGTTTGGACAAAATTACAATTTTTATTTCGCGAGTTTTAACAAATGAATAAATCGTTGTCGTAAATTATTAGATAAAATAAAATAAATTACAATTTTTTTTATTTCTGTTCTAAATAGATTTGGTACGTATGTTTGTAATCTGTGTCTACATTTAAATAAAAAAAATTCATCTTTCAAAGATATTATCATGTCGTCGTCTTATATTAAATTCTAAAAATATATATTTTTTTTATAAACAATATAATGTCGTTAATGATTATTCAACTATTTAAAACTTGTAATTTAGTCATTGACAAATATTTACACATTTATCGTCCCTATATTAATTAAAAGTTGAAAGTGTTTATAGTAGCGATCAAATGTTTACTCTAACATGGCATCCAATTATATTACACATTTACAAACAACATTTATTTACTTGTTAAAACTCATTTGACAAAAATTTTAATTTTGTCCCGCCCAAAAGGTTGAAGGTTATTTCTAAGTTTCAATATTGGTACATACACATATAAGCAAAAATTTCAATTTTGTCTCGCCCAAAAGTACATACATGTATAAGTTAATGCATTGTGATATTAAGTTGAAGCTAAACCCTCAAAACAAAGGGTATATTTACTTGATAAGTTCATTTCAAATACATTTGTTATCTTATTTTTTTTTTAAAATTATAATACTTTGGATAACTATCACAAAAGTTATTATATTTTAAAAACTTTACAAATATCATTATATTTTAGATAATTATCACAAAAATCATTATATTTTAGTATATGTATTTTTTATTTTTAATTTTTGACACCGAGAATATGATATCACCAAATAGTGTCATATCAACATGTCACATTATCATGTCATATCGTCTTGATAACATGATTGACCGGTTAAATTATCAGAATTATAATAAACTGATAAATTAAATGTTTAATTTGAGACAAAAAATAACTTAGCGTCAAAATCAAATTTTTATAAACATCAGTGACTTTTATGAAATTTGTCAATTTATTTTTTTTCAAAGTTTCAAAGTTTCAGCTTATTGATTTTAAAAAAGCCATTATTAAAAAATGTTTGACAATCTTAAAAATACTTTCTAAAATAGTTTAAAAAACACATTTTAAGCTAAACGATTTTTAATTTATTGAATTATTGATTAAAAACTAATTCAAACATTTTGTTTAAATAATTTTTGACGCCATAAACAATTTCATCCAAAAACACATTTGAAATTTCAAAAAGCAATCCCAAACCATTCCCTCGTCTAGGGATGTTAATTTATAACATGACACGACAAAGATACACGAAACAAAATGAAACTTGAACGAAATTTGAATTCGTGTTCGTGTCGTGTTCGTGTTCGTGTCAAGATTAAAAAACATGATGTCGTGTCGTATCGTTTTCGTGTTTATAAATCGACACGATTAAACATGTGGTTGTCGGGTTTTTTTTTTGTGTTTTTCGTTTTTGTCGTGTTATATATCTTTAAGTATGAATGAAATACACTAATAGTTATGTAATATTATCTTTGTCGTGTTGTCATGTTTTAATTGGTTCGTTTTCGTTTTAATGAAAAAAACACAACATCCTGTCGTGTCGTGTAGTGTTCGTGTTATACACAACTTTGTCGTGTCGTGTTAGACAAAAACACGACACGACTGCCCGATTCGACAGCCATACCCTTGTCTTTCCCTACCTCCGTCGTCACCTTACCACCTCTGGTAATGAGGATTCTAGGGAAAATTATCGCTACTTTTCTCCTCCTCCTCCTCCTCTTTCGCTTCACGACACCATCGACGACGGATATCATATCTGTGAAGATCCGATCCCATAACTGAGATATGATCCTCTTCCCGGAGTTCGAATACTCACATACCAGCTACGTTTACGTTGCGGTCTCCTCCGTCGGGATCTCCTCCATTCCGGTCACATCCAACTTATCACAACCTGATCCTTCGCGTATCGATTTCTTCCTTCTACCGGATGAATTATTTGCCCGCTACAACCACGAATTCGAACAAAACCCTGATTTGTGCGCCTTGGATATCAAATTCATCACAGTCCTCTTTACTTTCCAAGATCTCTCCCCTCCTCATCAGTCGTCCTTCAACAAATCATACAATGTCACATATCTCGGGAAGTATTCACTCTACTTTGCAAATTGCAACGACCTATCACTCGTGACAATGGAAGTCCGAACAGAGCTTTCTACAACACCGATGATGACCAAAGATTATTTATCAGCTAGGCAACCGCATCCGTCTCTTTTATTCAGATTGTTCCTCATTGATCTGTGTTTTTTAGGGGTTTGGATTTACATATCCTTAAAGAACCAGCAATGTTTCAAGAGGATCCATTTACTAATGGGTGTGTTGCTTGTTATAACTCTTGTTTGTTGGAACTTTTTATATAAAGGAATTGCAAGTTGGCAATTTCCTTTGTATCCCACATTGGTGGGGGGAAGAAACTTTTGTGAGTTTATAAGCCTATTCCCTTGGTAAGCCTTCGAAGGCTTTAGTGGATCAAAGGAATGGGCCAAGCCCACGCGCGCGCCTAGCCTAGCCTAGCACTAACCGATGCCGCGAGTGCGCGAAATGGCGCGATTTAGGTGTACTTTGCAAGACGCATCGGTCGTTGGGAGCTGACGAGCTTTTATTTTTGACAGGTTCAGGTCAAGCCGGTTTGACCGATCCGGTCAAATGGTTGACCGCCGTTGACTTCGTGGAGGCCAAGTCAGGGTATTCTAGAAGGATCAAGAAACAGCTTGCTTGGAGAGCAAGCTGTCGCCCTAGGGTTTCTAGGTCCGGCCTATGGGGGGCCGTTTGATGCCTTCTAGGGTTACAATACCTATAAATACAGCTCCCTAGGAGCTGCATTAACACCTCACGAAATCTGAAAGCTCTCACCCTCTCTTTGCGTTTTTTCCCTTCTGGTTTCCAAGTAGTCGCTTTGTGTTTTTCGATTTCCAGTGTTGTTGGAATATCGATCAAGCTGCATTAAATCCTAGGGTTTTACTCTGTTTCTTACAGCCAGTACAAGCGAAGTAAAAACCTTTAAGGACAGGAGTCTGATCCATGCAGTTGCATCAAGATCAAGATCAACAATCAACGGGTCGGTTTTACTTTTATGTCTTGTGGTTAATTCGTCCAATAACAGGACAGTCTTCTTCTACCTTTCTTATAATCAGATCTAATCGAGAAGGATAGATCTGATTTCTAGATGAAACTTGGTAAATATAATAATAATAATTGGATCTATTATTCGCAACTAATCGACATATAATTCTCAATATTATTTTTTGGTTTCCTTGCGCGTCTATTAGTTTGTTTTACAACATTCTTAAAGGTTTTTACTTGTGATAAATCAACAGACTAATGGACACTACTGCTAGCCTCCACTTCATGAACCAAGAGTTTGCCAAACTTGACCAATTCGATGGTCAGAACTACACTCGTTGGGCCGAAAAGGTCAGGTTCATGCTTCATGTCTTGAAGCTCTCCTTTGTGTTGGACCCAAAACTGGCACCAATTCCTGATGATCCAATTCCCAAGGAGGGGGAATCTATAGACCCAGCGGTCATTACAGAACTGGAGAAGCAAAGGATTCTGCGTAGAGAATCCGAGGAATTATGTGTGGGTCACATCAAGAATTCCCTATCTGATCGGCTCTATGATCTTTACTCACCAGTCAAAGATCCAAAAGAGCTATGGAATGCGTTGGAACTTAAGTACAAGGCACATGAGGGAGGTAGTAACAAGTACCTTGTGTCCAAGTACCTTGAGTTTCAAATGGTTGATGACAAATCGATTATGGAGCAAGTGCAGGAACTCCAAGTCATGGTCAACAAGTTGAATGCACTCACCATCTCTCTTCCAGAACTCTTTCAAGTTGGTGTGATCATCGCAAAACTGCCACCCTCGTGGAAAGATTTCTCTAAGAGAATGATGCACAAATCTGAGGACTAATCCTTGGATGATCTGATGAAACACCTCCGCATTGAGGAGGAAACTCGCATCAGGGACAAGTGAGGTAAAGTTGGACAAAGTGTGTATCAAGTGTCAGCTGGGAGTTCTAGCCACAAAGGCAATTCTAGGGGACAAAACAAGAAGAACTTTGGACCCAAGAAACAAAGCTTCAAGAAACCGGGTCATCAGAATCCCAACTCAAAGCCAAAAAGGGCCGGTCCTTGCCACATCTTTGGAGAGATGGGGCACTATGCGAGAGAATGCAAAGATCGCAAATCAGTACCGGTTGCACACGCAGTCGAGAAGGTGACTGACATGGTGGCTAGTGTGAACCTTGGAGAGATTTTCATGATCTCCTCTCTTACTCGAGCAATCTGTGCTCGAGGTTGGTTTGTGGACACTGGAGCCACTGTGCATGTTTGTGGGCATCGAGAGAGATTTAACACCTACCAACCCAAGCCACAAGGGACGGTTGTCATCTATGCTGATGGCCACAGAGCTGAAGTTCTAGGAAAGGGTGATGTTCAGTTGAAGTTCACACGTGGTGAATGGGTGACTCTTCGAGATGTTCTTCATGTTCCCACTATCTCGAAGGGTTTGGTTTCTGAGGACAAGTTTGACAAGGGTGGGTTCAAGATGGTGCTTGAGAGAGGCAAAATTGTGATCACTAAAGGCAGAAGACATGTTGGGAGAGCGAACAATACTTCGGGAATATATCGCTTGTGTCTTAGTGATGAGGGTAATATGAGTGGTCCTAGTGTTGAGAGTGGTGTTTCTAGTGTTGCTAGTGTGTCGAGTGTTGGTAATGATGTAATTGATGGATTGGTTGCTAATGTGAATGAAGTGAACTTTTGTGGTTATATTGTTTGTTCAATTTCTTTATGGCATAAACGTTTAGCTCAAACTAATGTTAAAAACATTGAAAAAAAAATGCAAACTAAAGGTATGTTAAAATATGACACAAAAGATTTTGAAAAATGTGAAACATGTGTAAAATCAAAGTTCACTAAGAAACCATTTCCATCAGTTAAGAGAAACACTTCATTACTTGAGTTGATTCATTATGATATATGTGGGTTAAATGGAATCCTTACTCGAGGAGGAAAAAGGTATTTCATCACATTTTGTGATGACTTCAGTAGATATCTACATGTTTATTTGCTGAGATCAAAAGATTAAGCTTTTGATGAATTTAAACGATATAAGGCTGAGGTCGAAAATCAACTTGAAAGACCCATCAAAATTCTTCGCTCAGATAGAGGTGGAGAATATTTCAACCTAGAGTTTGACACATTCTGCGAAGAGAATGGAATTAAACATGAGAGAACATCACCATACACTCCCAAACAGAATGGTTTAGCTGAAAGAAAGAACCGAACCCTTTGTGAGATGGTCAACTGTATGTTGAACCAATCGGGTCAACCAAACAATCTGTGGGGGGAAGCACTATTGACTGCTTGTTATGTTCGTAATAGGATCACTAGTCGTGTGATTCCTATAAGTCCTTATGAGTTGTGGAAAGGTAGAAAGCCTAACCTAGACTATTTGAAAGTGTGGGGGTGTGTTGCTTATTATCGGACTCCCGATCCTAAGCGAACCAAATCGGGAGCACGAGCTAATAAGAGTATATTTATTGGATATGCTCAAAATAGCAAGGCTTACCGGTTACTAGATATTGATTCAGGTGTTGTTGTGGAATCCAGAGATGTGGAATTCTTTGAGGACAAGTTTTCTAAGGATGAAGAAAACTCTAGTCATACAACACCTACAAGTACCTCTCGAGAAATACTCCCACCTCCTCCCATTGTGGAGGAACCAAGGAGAAGTACTAGGGCTAGAACTGAGAAAACCTTTGGAGAAGATTTCTATTCTTATTTGGTCGAAGGAACACAAAAGAAAGTGACGAGAGAGGTCATCTTTTCAATTAATTTGGATGATGATCCTAAGACCTTTACTGAAGCCATGACGTCTCGGGATGCTCCTCTGTGGAAGGAAGCAATCAATGACGAAATGGATTCAATTATGGGTAATGGAACTTGGGAGTTAGCTGATCTACCCAAGGGGAGAAGACCCATAGGATCCAAATGGATATTCAAGAAGAAATATCATCCTGATGGATCCATATATGCCTATAAAGCAAGGTTGGTTACAAAGGGATATAGGCAGCAAGAAGGGATCGATTATTTTGATACCTATGCCCCAGTTGCTAGAATTAGTTCAATTAGAACTCTCATAGCAATATCAGCTTTGAAAGGATTGTACATTCATCAAATGGATGTGAAGACAGCCTTTCTGAATGGTTTTCTCAAAGAGGAGATTTACCTGGAGCAATCTGAAGGTTTCGTAATACCTGGACAAGAAAACAAAGTATGTAGACTTGTTAAGTCTTTGTATGGGTTGAAACAAGCTCCCAAACAGTGGCATGAGAGATTTGACACCACTGTGACTGCATTTGGTTTTCAGCACAACAGTGCTGACAGGTGTATTTATTCTAAATATACATCTGATTATATAGTAGTTATATGTGTTGGAATAGTGTCTAAGGTTGCAACTATATTTGGCAAGTATTTGACCCGGTTATGCCTGGTCCTTTTGGGTTGCCTTCACCATAGCAACTTGACAGGATGATTTATAATGAGAGAAGAAATATTATTAATATATTATGAGAATAATATAAGGAATAATATTATTATTATAAGTCATAAATTAATTAGGAATTAATTTGGTGACTTAAAGAGATTAATTGAATAAAGGGGCATAAACTGTCAATTGTATGATAGTTGTACTTTGGGCTATAATCCCTTAAGGATAAGGGGTGGACAGTTTTAGGGCTTTGGATAGACCTAGAAATCGTCCAATGCTTATCATAAGAAGGATTGGATTGCTTAGGGCCTAAGTTATCCAATTAGGGTTTAAGGGTGAAACCCTAGGAGCCTTACAAGTATAAATAGACCCAAGGGGTCAAGGAAATCGGCACTCTTGTCTTTGGAAGAACCCTGGCCGACTTCCTGCCCTCTCCCCTCTCTCTCCAATCATCCTCTTGCTAAGTTGGTGTTTGTAAGCCATTAGAGGAGTGACAATTGTGACTCTAAGCTCTAAGAACAAGAAGATTCAAGCAAGCAACTTAAGGTAATCTTCAAGATCTGTTTTCTGTTATTATACTCGAATTATCATTAGAAGACTTGGATACAATGCATGTTTAATTAGAGAAACCTAGATCCAAACATTAGGGTTTGTATGTGCACATAGGAATGTTCATATGGCTAAAACCCATCAGTGGTATCAGAGCCTTGATTGGTTTCTATTGAATTGATGCATTGGTTGCTTGATTGTTGCTTGCAAAATTCGAATTTTATCATTCTGCCTGATGAACTCGGCGAGTTCCATAGTGGACTCGGCGAGTAGGCCTCAACTCGGCGAGTCCATTGTGGTACTCGGTGAGTTCGAGCATCAGAAAGAGCTAATTTCGGGATTTCTTGCTGTTTATCTTTTGTAAACTTACCTTAATCTTAATGGGTCAATATAAATCCAATTTTAATATATATTTGAGTATATTCTTGACCTAATTAAAGATATTTATCAATTAATTAAATAATAATTTCCTTATGTGATAATTGATTAATTATTTTAATTAAATTGGTAAATTGTTTTGCAAGAAATAATTAAATAAATCAAATATGGATAATTATGTGATTAAATGTTAATTTGAATTATTTGTTATTTGATCCCTTATGTTTTTAAAAGTTTAAAACTTGTCCTCAAGTTTTGAAATTTATGTTTTGTGATTAAAATTTTAATTTAGACAATTTAAATTTCAAACCTTAGAATTTTACAAGTTTAAAATTCAACCCTATACTAATATAATATTACAAGATTAATATATATATATATATATATATATATATATATATATATACACACATATATGTATATGTATATGTATAATTAAAATGCTAATCTTACCGTTAGTAGGCCTCATTCACGAAGCCGGTCTATAAGGTGGGTATAAGGTTGCGGCCTATAAAATGGCGCTTAATGGGTGTACACTCACACCCACCGCTTGCTTGATCGGTGGGGGGTCGTTAGCCGAACAGGTAGGATAGGGCAACCTCATCTCCTCATTAAAAGTATAATATGAAATACAAGGTAACTACATGTTTTTCCAAAAATTCCCAATCCTAGTTACTTTAGGAAAAGTGAATTGATGCAATCCCATGAAATTACACTTTGCACCCTTGCTAAGAAGTTAGTGGAGCGTGTGTGGTTTACCGGCACACTAATTGGTTCTAAGCAAAGGTGGCAAAGGGTGATTCATTGTTTATCATAGTTCGATCGAGCGTGTGTGGTTTACCGACACATCGAATAGGTGATTGTTACAATGAAGGCACCATGTACATTTGCATGGTAATTCACACCCACTTTGTGATCCTCGGTATCCCAGTTACAAACGTGAGGGGCATATCGAGATTTAAACATGCCATTGAAATGTTCAATGAATCCCATCCAAACCTAGGTATTCTCAATACATTTGGAACTTAAAGTTAGGTTTTCATGGTGGAGAATTAGTGAATCGTCATCCACTTACCTTCAAATTGTTTGCATGTTAGATTACGGCATCCCTTTTCTAATATGTAAATAATGTTGTTGGATCCTAGCCCTAATATTTCTTATTGGGTGATTATTAGGGATTCAAATTCTAATCAATCTTTGTCCTTTCTATTTGTAGATGTCGAACGCGAACAATGTTGGTGCTAGTTCATTCACATTGATGAGCCTTTGCCAAAAGGTGACATTTGATGGAACGAACTTTAGCGAATGGATAAGATACATTCACACAATTGCTCGCTATGAGGACAAGGAGTATGTCCTCGACAAAAAGCTCGAGAAGATCAATCCAGAAATCGCTACTCCGGCGGAAATGGCTGCTTTTGAAACTCATGAGCATGATGCGACGAAGGGGAGATACCATCAAAACGCGAGGCAGGAGCGTTACGAGATTTTCACTAACATGATCTCCGCTAAAATGGGACATGGAGAATCTCTAACCGTACACTTGCAAAAGATGCAAAGGTATGTCGATCGTCTACGCAAGTTGAATGTTGACTTTGGGGAAGACTTGGCTATCGACATGGTCCTTCACTCCTTGCCTCCGTGTTACAACCAATATAGGATGACCTACCACATGAACAAGGAAGAGGTCACCCTAAGCAAACTCCAAGGTCTCCTTAGGGTTGCTGAAAGCAACTTCAAGGATGAGTCTGTTGCACCAACTCCCAATCCACCCGCTGCTCCTGTTTTGGCCATTGGGCAGGGAAAAGATAAGAAGAGGAAGGTCCCGTCTAAGAGCCACTGCAAGGGAAAGTCCCGAGATGGTTCCTCTTCTAGTGGGACCAAAGTTGATCCTGCAAAGCCTAACCCTAACCCGAAGGAGTCAGAGTGCCACCATTGCCATAAAATAGGGCATTGGAAGAGAAGCTACCCAGAATACCTGCAAGCTATCAGGGAAGGAAAGATCAAGCCGTCTTTCACAGGTATTTATACAATTAAATCTAATGATTCATCTCATGCTATTTCTTGGGTCCTCGATACCGGTTGTGGTTACCACATTTGTTCTGAATTGCAGGGACTAAGAAGAAATAGGGATGTGGAGCATGGAAGAATAAATCTAATCATGGGGAACAGAACATCGTCGCCTGTGACCAAGATTGGAGTGTATTCTTTAGTTCTTAGGAATGGTTTATGTTTAGATTTGAACAATTGTTGCTATTCGCCAGAAATGGCAAGAAACATCATTTCATTTCATGGTTTGTTTAGACAAGGATTTAGATTTTCTTTTAATAATGAGAATGGTTCTATTTATGCTTATCTAAATGGTGTCTTATATTTTGAAGCAATACCATGTAATGGAATTTATGAAACTGTTATGATTATAGATAACTTAGGAAATGATGTTTTATGCATGGATTCTTCCAATAGTATGGATAGAGCATTCTTGTGGCATTGTCGTCTTGGACATGTCAACAAGAAACGCATAGCCCAACTCCAAAAGGATGGAGTGTTGGAGTCATTCGACCTTAGGGAAGATGACACATGCGAATCTTGTTTACTTGGAAAGATGTCCAAGTCACCCTTCACTAGCACATGTGAAAGGGGTGATCGAGGGTTTATTGGACCTAATACATACCGATGTATGTGGACCCTTTAGATCAACCACAAAGGATGGGAACCGCTTCTATGTGACTTTTAATGATGACTATAGTAGATATGGGTGTATCTACTTAATCAAGCAAAAGTCAGAAACATTTGAAAAGTTCAAAGAGTTCAAGAATGAAGTGGAGAATCAATTGGGTAGGAAAATCAAGATGCTTTGATCCGATCGAGGAAGAGAGTACCTAAGTCTTGAAGTCCACGACTATCTAAAAGAGTGTGGAATAGTTTCACAATTGACGCCACCTAGGACACCGCAGTTGAATGGTGTGGCAGAAAGGCGTAATCGAACCTTGTTAGACATGGTCCGCTCTATGATGAGTCGTGCTTCGCTATCTATCTCATTCTGGGGGTATGCCTTAGAGACTGCCACCCATATCCTTAACCAAGTCCCTACTAAGAAGTTTGCCAAAACACCTCACGAGATGTGGGCAGGGAAAGCTCCCTCATTAGCACATATCAAGGTTTGGGGTTGCGAGGCTTTCGTAAGACGAGATACTCACGACAAGCTCGAACCTCGTAGTGAGTGATGTATTTTCATCGGCTACCCGCAGAAATCCTTTGGATATCTTTTCTATAGACCGAAGGATAATGTTGTCTTCATTGCGAGGAGAGGAGTTTTCCGAGAGCGAGAACTCATAAGCCAAGGAGACAGTGGGAGGCAAATCGAGCTTGAAGAGATTCAAGAATCGATTGATGAAGGAACCTCTACCGCTGGCACTCAACCCGAGGAGGAAACTCCGATTGAACCTATTGACCAGTCCTTACCTCTTAGACGTTCCGAAAGAGTTAGAGTTCAACCCCAGTTTTATGGTTTTTATATTACTACCGAAGGGGACACGTATATTAGTGATGGTACACTAATAAATCTAGATGAACCTAATAGCTTTAAGGAAGCCATGGCAGACCCAGAGTCTGCAAAATGGAAAGAGGCAATGGACAGCGAGATCCAGTCCATGTATGACAACCAAGTTTGGAATTTGGTTGATAATGTGCCCGGATGTAAGACCGTTGGGTGCAAATAGATCTTCAAGACGAAGACCGACATGGATAGAAATGTACACACATATAAGGCGCGATTGGTTGCGAAGGGCTTTACTCAAACTCCCGGAGTTGACTATGATGAGACCTTCTCACCAGTTGCGAAGATAAAATCTATTAGAGTGACGCTAGCAATTGCCGCATTTCATGATTATGATATTTGGCAAATGGATGTCAAGACCGCTTTCCTTAATGGGAAATTGGCTGAGGATGTTTACATGGCTCATCCAGAGGGTTTTGTTGATCCGAAGCATCCAAATAGAGTGTGTAAGCTTGAGAAGTCCATTTATGGACTTAAGCAAGCGTCTCGCAGATGGAATCTTTGCTTCGATGAAAAAGTCAAAGAGTTTGGATTTGTATGAAGCGAAGATGAATCGTGTGTATATGTCAAAGCCAGTGGGAGCATAGTTAGCTTTCTCGTTCTTTATGTCGATGACATACTACTCATAGGAAACGACATCCCGACTCTGTAGGAGGTTAAGTCCTGGCTCGGGAAGTGCTTCGCTATGAAGGACCTCGGAGAAGCTTCCTATATCTTGGGAATAAGGATAGTAAGAGAACGAAGTAAGAGACTAATAGGACTTAGTCAGAACACTTACTTAGATAACGTACTAAAACGTTTTAGTGTGGAAAATTCGAAGAAGGGAGAATTACCGATACAAAGTAATGCCAAGTTGAGTAAGACTCAAATTCCGAGTACCGAATCCAAAATAACAGAAATGAGCCGAGTACCATACGCTTCCGCAGTTGGCTCAATCATGTATGCTATGACTTTTACTCTCCCTGATGTAGCCTTTTCTTTGAGCATGGTTAGTAGATATCAAGGGAACCCTAGCAGAGCCCATTGGATTGCGGTCAAGAATATCCTTAAGTACCTTCGGAGGACTAAAGAATGGTTTTTAGTCCTCCGAGGGAGTGATGACTTGACGGTGTGAGGGTACAGTAACGCCAACTTTCAAACCGACAGGGACAACTACCGTTCGCAGTCGGGCTGGGTCTTTACCCTTAATGGAGGAGCAGTAACTTGGAAGAGTTCCAAGCAGGAAACCGTAGCTGATTCAACGTGCGAATCAGAGTACATTGCAGCGAGCGAAGCGTCAAAGGAGGAAATATGGTTAAAGAACTTCATTGGTGATCTTGGAATTGTGCCTACCATCAAAGAGCCTATGGAGATTTTCTGTGATAATGAAGGAGCGGTTGCCTTGACCAAAGAACCGAGGGATCATGGTAGATCTCATCATATCGACAGAAAATATCATTTCATTAGACATCGAGTAGAAGAAGGACACCGCGTGGTGAAGAGGATATCATCAGAAGATAACCCAGCAGATCCGCTTACGATGGGACTGAGTAGGGTTAAGCATTTGCAGCATGCTAGGAGTATTGGGCTGAGAGATGATATTAGATTAGATTAGATGATTTTTGAAACTTGTAATCGATAAATGTAATTTAACATTTGATGAATAAATAAAGGAGTATTATTTATAAGTAAAGTTACTGTCTTATGTTAAATATTTAACTATTGTTTCACTTTGCATGTTTTGACTTCCAGAATAATTGAGTTTATTAAGAATAATCGAATTATTCAAAATTGTCCACAATCATTCATATGTTGGAAGTAGGTATGAATGAAGATTGTCATGAATTGGTATGTAGATTGTCTGAATGGTATTCGACATAGCAAAAGTTAGCTGCAACATTCATGAGTGCTTATGAACTAGTTTTGAGCATTGGAACAAACCCGCGCTTGCTAGAATCACCTTATGGAATGTGATAAAAAAAAGGTGATCGCAAGATGATAATATCATATGGTCTTAAAACCTAGATATATGGTTTGTTATTTGTTAATTGGTTGTTCATTGATAATGCGAAACCGCATCAGTAACTTGATGTTATAAAACGCATTGTTGTGTATAGTTGATTAATGAATAAGTAAATGCATATAAGTCGAAGTTTATCTGTTACTTTTATTCTAAGAGGGTAAATGCGATATCTCGGCCGCTCGATGATTTGATTTGACTTATGTGCCGAGCCCGGTCAGAACTAAATTGATGTGTTCGATTAAGTTCTATGTTAAATAAATCTGAGATCGAGAAACCAAATGCTAGACAATTGGTTCCACATAAATGTCAGCATGATATCTGAACAGAGGACTATACGATCCCTTATCTAAAGGACAAGATTGATAAGATCAGAGTTTGACGGCGTCTTTGAGAGCTACGATTGCTAATAAGATTATGCTTGTGTATATAGTTACTAGACTTATCCAAGTGGGAGACTGTTGGAATAGTGTCTAAGGCTGCAACTATATTTGGCAAGTATTTGACCCGGTTATGCATGGTCCTTTTGGGTTGCCTTCACCATAGCAACTTGACAGGATGATTTATAATGAGAGAAGAAATATTATTTGATATATTATGAGAATAATATAAGGAATAATATTATTATTATAAGTCATAAATTAATTAGGAATTAATTTGGTGACTTAAAGAGATTACTTGAATAAAGGGGCATAAACTGTCAATTGTATGATAGTTGTACTTTGAGCTATAATCCCTTAAGGATAAGGGGTGGATGGTTTTAGGGCTTTGGATAGACCTAGAAATCGTCCAAGGCTTATCATAAGAAGGATTGGATTTCTTAGGGCCTAAGTTATCCAATTAGGGTTTAAGGGTGAAACCCTAGGAGCCTTAGAAGTATAAATAGACCCAAGGGGTCAAGGAAATCGGCACTCTTGTCTTTGGAAGAACCCTGGCCGACTTCTTGCCCTCTCCCCTCTCTCTCAAATCATCCTCTTGCTAAGTTGGTGTTTGTAAGCCATTAGAGGAGTGACATTGTGACTCTAAGCTTCAAGAACAAGAAGATTCAAGCAAGCAACTTAAGGTAATCTTCATGATCTATTTTCTTATGTTATTATACTAGAATTATCATTAGAAGACTTGGATACAATGCATGTTCAATTAGAGAAACCTAGATCCAAGCATTAGGGTTTGTATGTGTACATAGGAATGTTCATATGGCTAAAACCCATCAATATGTCTTTATGTTGATGATATGTTGATCATTGGCACTCACCTAGAAGGTATTATTGAGATGAACAAATACCTGTCCTCGAACTTTAAGATGAAAGATCTGGGAGAAGTAGATACTATTCTTGGTATCAAGGTGAAGAGGATAGGTGGTCAGATTTCTCTGAGTCAATATCATTACATAGAGAAAATTCTGACAAAGTTTCAACATTTGAACATTAAGGAATTCAATACTCCTTTTGATTCAAGTGTAAAATTGAAGGTGAATTCTGGTCGAGCAGTGGCTCAACTAGAATATGCTAGTGCAGTAGGAAGTATGATGTATGCTACTCACTGCACGCGACCTGACATCGCATTCCCTGTAAGCAAATTGAGTCAATACAGTGTTAATCCAGGGACGGAGCACTGGAAGGCAGTGGGTAGAGTACTAGGATACCTGAGAAGGATAAGTACTTTTGAGTTGACATATTCGTCATCTAATGGAATACTTGGAGGTTATTCTGATGCCAGCTAGATTGATCACTCTAGTGATTCTAAATCAACAAGTGGTTGGATTTATACTCTAGCTGGTGGTGCTGTTTCTTGGGCGAGTAAGAAACATACATGCATAGCTCATTCAACGATGGAAGCAGAGCTAATTGCCTTAGCAGTAGCAGGCAAAGAGGCAGAGTGGATTCGAGATCTACTTATAGATATTCGTTTGTAGGATATTCCGATGCCTTCAATACCTATGTACTGTGACAGTGAGGCCACACTGTCTAAAGTATATAATGCAATATATAATGGGAAGTCAAGACATGTAGGTCTGCGTCACAATTTTGTGAGACAACTAATTGAAAGTGGTACCATCAAGGTTGTCTATGTCAAGACAAGTAGGAACTTGGTAGATCCGTTTACCAAACCTCTGACGTGAGATTTGGTTACATCTACCACGAGAGCCAAGGGTCTAAAACCACAATAGAATCGTTTAGTGTTGGAAACCCAACTTGTCATTAGTGCTCCTAATTTTTCAAGTTTAAAGGGTAACAACGAAATCAATAACGATAGAAGGTACTATCATTCATGATAGATCCATGTGAGGTAGGATAGTACGTCGTTGCCGAGAATGAGGTTGAGTTACGACTCTTAACATAGTTTTGGAGACATCTAAGCAACGAAGATGTTGTAAAACTTTGCCTATATGATCTAGAGGTGGTGCCGCCTCAAGTGGAGATTAGTGGTTTATCTTCTAAAGGGTCATGAAAAGGATTTATAGCGCATGGCCATAATAGCGCTCAGGGAGAACACAAATATGACTTGTGATGTGTGGGGGTAAACCGGAGAGGTCATCTAGGTTCATGGTTTAAACCTATAAGGAAACCATTGAATCCGTCTCTTCTTGTTTGTTCTCATTAAACTAGGGTTTAATCTTCGTGACACCCGAGTGACATCATCTGTCTGAGTGAAAGGAAACTTGCCAACTTGGTGGGGGATTGTTGGAACTTTTTATATAATGGAATTGCAAGTTGGCAATTTCCTTTGTATCCCACATTGGTGGGGGGAATAAAATTTTGTGGGTTTATAAGCCTATTCCCTTGGTAAGCCTTCAAAGGCTTTAGTGGATCAAAGGAATGGGCCAAGCCCACGCGCACGCCTAGCCTAGCCTAGCACTAGCCGACACCACGAGTGCGCGAAATGGCGCGATTTAGGTGCACTTTGCACTTCGCACGACGCATCGGTCGCTGGGAGCTTTTATTTTTGACGGGTTCAGGTCAAGCCGGATTGACCGATCCGGTCAAATGGTTGTCCTATAAATACAGCTCCCTAGGAGCTGCATTAACACCTCACGAAATCTGAAAGCTCTCACCCTCTCTCTGCGTTTTTTCCCTTCTAGTTTCCAAGTAGTCGCTTTGTGTTTGTTGATTTCCAGTGCTGTTGGAATATCGATCAAGCTGCATTAAATCTTGGGGTTTTACTCTGTTGCTTACAGCCAGTACAAGCAAAGTAAAAACCTTTAAGGACGGGAGTCTGATCCGTGCAGTTGCTTCAAGATCAAGATCAGCAATCAACACGTCGGTTTTACTTTTATGTCTTGTGGTTAATTCATCCAATAACAGTACAGTCTTCTTCTACCTTTCGTATAATCAGATCTAATCGAGAAGGATAGATCTAATTTCTAGACGAAACTTGGTAAATATAATAATAATAATTGGATCTATTATTCGCAACTAATCGACATATAATTCTCAATATTATTTGTCGGTTTCCTTACTCGTCTATTAGTTTGTTTTACAACATTGTTTATTTTTTATGTGCGATGGCAGATCAACATGACGTTAAACATATTATAACATATTTTATGTAACACCGTAAATTTCAAAACAAAATTTTTGATTTTCTTATAAAACATAATTCGATTAATATTCATCAAACAACCATATTAATTATCCAATATAGGTTAATACAAAATCCCAAGATCACAATGTAAAAACTCCGAGTGTGTGTGTACAGATCAAGCCGACACCTTCCCGCGGTCGTCACTAGTACCTTAAACAATAACATCAAACACTGTAAGCATAAGGCTTAGTGAGTTCCCCAAAATACCACATATAACACATATTAGCCACTCGATGCTATAACTCTGTGGGTCCGTGCACCC
This sequence comes from Lactuca saligna, assembly GCF_052625555.1. Taxonomy (NCBI): domain Eukaryota; kingdom Viridiplantae; phylum Streptophyta; class Magnoliopsida; order Asterales; family Asteraceae; genus Lactuca; species Lactuca saligna. Next base: position 9,046,452 of record NC_136420.1, read on the forward strand.
AAACTCTGTGAACCCTCAGGTTCTAGCTCTGATAAACATGCACTACATAAATCACATAGAAATAATGCAGTACAACACATAACATACATAGCATACAAATATTCTATCACATAACTCTGGTTACCTACTCAAGGTAATATAGTATAGTGAGAAGACTCACCTCGTGTATCTCGGTATCTCACGAATCCTGGAAATCCCTCGTGCTCGATCCTCTGAGCTCTAATCATCCTATAACATTATTTGTTTCTAATTAACGCTTTATATCTCTAAGGTTGACTATCTATAAGAAGTCAACACAGGTCAACTCTGGTCAACGGTTAACGGTCAACGGTCAACTCTGACCGGACTCGGCGAGTACCAAGGCGACTCGCCGAGTCTAGACGTTTTCACCAACCCTATGAAATCCTCTTAATACACGTCGAGTATCCCCCCCTTTACTCGACGAGTTTCACCTGAATGAATCGCAGGGCCACCCCGACTCAACTCGCCGAGTCTCAACGATAACTCGGCGAGTCCAAGTTTGACTCAGTCCACTCGTCATCCCTCTCCAACTCACCCTGACTCACTGAGTCTACCCAAGACTCGATTGGACCACCCGCTGAGCAGTCCCAAGGCAATCTTCAAGCTACTCGCCGAGTCGGATGAACAGACTCGGCGAGTCCATGCGATGCAACCACTCCAACTCGCTTCTAAGGTCAGATCTGCTTCCAAAAACTATAGATCTGGCCTCCCTCGACTGATTCATCACGTAAAGCTCCTATCTTGGTGCTCATAACACACCCTATAGCTCAATAATGGAGTTTTTGACCTAAGGCATGAGGATTCCAATCCAAAGCCTCCATTGATTCCCAAAAATCTTGGGTAAAGGGACACTCTGGACCTCTAAGGGTCCAGATATATGGTTCCAACCTCATAAGGGACCAAAAGGACACTAAATCTTGCCATAAAAGGGTTCAACAAACCCTAAATCTAGATAAACAACAACAAACAAGAAGGTAACTCGGATTTATTACCACAAAAGTGATGCTCTAGACTCCAAACCCACAGAAGTGGCTCCTTCTTGCTTCCCTTGGCTAGCTCTTCTCCTTCCTTGCAACAATGGCACCTCCAAGGTCAAAAATGGCCTCCTACTTAGCTCCAAATGCTCACACTCGATTAGGGTTTCACTCAAGGGGCTGGTGAGCACAAATGACGGCCATTAGGTCCTTTAAATAAGTCTCAAACCCGAGAAATTAGGGTTTCATTACACAGCGCTGACTCGCCGAGTCCATATCCTGGACTCGTCGAGTCCAGGCGCGATCCCGCGTCTAAATCTGCGTCCCTACTCGGCGAGTCTGAGCTCCAACTCGCCGAGTCCCCCTCACAAATCAACAAAATACAATAAACAAGATACCTGATAAAATCCGGCTGTTACATTTTAGGTTACTGGAAGTCGTCATGGATGGCATACCTTGTTAAACATATTTCAGTTTATAATGCTTCTCTATTATAACAAACCAACAAAGATAAGTTCGTAAAAATCGAAGTGAAATTTTTTTCATCCGCCATGATAGATAGTTCATTCAGAATACCTATTGGACCCATTGCGAGGAAGTTCTAAACATCTTAACTATAAGAGTAGCTAGCCAGTTGAGTAAATAATTATAGTAAAAGATGAACTATATGGATGTAAACCCCAAGTTGAAGTTATTCAATTATGATAGGAGTGAATTCTCTTGCCAGAAAATGTGAAAAAACAACATTTGTTGTTCAAATGTGAATGTAACACTTCCATTTGCACGTGACAAGTTGGAGAATGATGGATTACACGAGGAAGTGGAATATAAAAACAATCTATGGTTTAGTGAGAGTCCCACTATAGATTATGATTATTATTATGATTATCCATGTAGTCAGAGGCTTTTGATTTCTTAACACACATTCGGTTCAGGGTTTTCTTCTAGATTTGTTTTTGGATTTTTTAGTGTTCGGGTGTAAAACCAAAAAATCAAAAATTAGAATTAATTTTCAGTTCTTGATCGGTTTTTTGTGCTTGTGAGCCTATCTTTTGTTGCATTAAACACGTAATTAATTTAATAGTTATCAGCCATAGGTGCATCTTTTTATCTTAAAATTCATAACAAATACAAAAAAAGGACCACATGACACAGTATTCTATATTTATAAACCATTAAATCTTAAACTTAGTACAAATGACTCTCTATCTAAGCCCATTATCTATACAACCAAATTTGAAATTTCAATACACTCAAGGTATAAAGTTATGTACACTTAAAATTTCGATTCAATTCCCAAACAAAGTTTCCAAAACCCTCGGCCACACTAAAAATGCAATTATTTTTAATGTACATTTTGGCTAGTGATAGGGCTGCAAACAAGCCGAGTCGAGCTTGATCCTAGCTATGCTCGTGTTGAGCTTAATTGTGTTGTGTAAAATGTGTGCTTAGTTTAGTATGTTTTATTCCGGTTTGGGTGTGTCCATTCTCAGATCCACTTAGTTATTTAGACTATTTATATTGTGCATGCATGTATCTTTAGGGTTAACATTTGAAACCCTAATGGCCATATTCACGCTGTTACAGAGAAGTTCTCAAGAATTTTTCTGGAGTCGTTAAATCAAAGCATTCGACACAATTTTGATCTTCATTGTTCTTGTCTTTAATTCACATCATTATTATAGAATCTTTCGATCTTATTTATTATTCTCACAATTGGCAACAGAGCACGAGATAGTGTAATTAATTTGCTATTCTTCAGTTGAGTTTTGCTAGGGTTTTGCATTCTTACTTAGATCTGTTCTTGTAATCTCAACTGTCTCAATCGGTTGTAGATTCTAAATCAAGATCTCAAGTTTTACCTTTGAACTCGATTCACATTTTACACATCTGGTTCTACTTTTGTTTCTGTGAATTCTAGATAAGATGGCTCATGAAGATCCACACTCTCTTTCGTACAATCTCTCAAGCAGTATTAGATCCACGACATGGATTCTAATCCTCTTTCCAGACGATTATGAAGTATGGGCGCTGCACTATATGGCATGCGATTACACAAGAGACGTATATGCATACGGATACCAAAAAGGAAATCAAAACTTTTGTTGAATACAGTACACTTCTTGTTGAACACACTGTTCCACAAGATGATAAGGATAAACTGATGAGTAATATAAAAGGAATGAGAATCATTCGATTTGCTCTTCCTCCAGACACTTTTTTGTCTTGTGAGTGCATGTCATACTGTTTCACAACTAGCATTTTGGACTAGGAAATTCTATCTATGTATGATCAATGTTTGATGTATCTTGTAACTTTAAGATTAATGCTATACATGTTATTCATTTCAAAAACAACTATTCAAATCAAAACTCACTTGTGAAGCCCAAAACCTAATTCGATACATTTCATACACTCAACTTTGGGTTGTAACCCTAATTTTCTCGGTTCAAACATCTGTTAGGTCAGGAATCATTTATTAGGCCTAATCGGCCAATAAACTCACAACTTGATTATTTTCGGTTAAGATACCTCATTTGGACCCTAATTGGACCCACATTCTCTAAGTAATTGCTTTTTGGGCCACAAAACCCTTCATGAGCCTTAATGGGCTGTAAACATCTTCTTGAACCTCAATGGGCCGAAAACCCATTTCCTTTGCCATTTTGGGCCGTAAACTATCATATGGGCTTAAATAAATCGAAAATTCCTAACGGGCCCATGTAAATTGAACCCAACATCTAATTCCTTCTTCCCTATCCACTTCTCGAAATTAATAAAAAAAGAGAAAATGAGATTATCTAAATAAGGTGACACCTCAACATTGTTTAACATATATCTAGGGTGATTAATTGCCATACTTTCATGCCCTAAGACAATATCCTTCATAAAAAAACACCTTATCCCTCCTTTTTCTTTACCTTCGGCCAAGACCTTAAACACCTTCACATCATCCATTTTCAAAAACCAAAAATTCTCTCTAGAACTCCAAGAAAATCTCATCCTTCCTCTTCAAATTTTCGTATGTGCTTGAGTGTGTGTGTGTTAAAGAGCACTTCATCAAAGATCATCATTATTGGTAAGCTACTTTCTAATCAAGGTGTTAAACTTCATTTTATGATAAGTCCCTTACTCATAAACACTCCATTTCATGATCCATGCTTCTTAGAACTCCTTAAGTTCGAAGATCTCATCAAGGGAACTTGCTAGACCGAATTCTCCTTCAATCTTCTCACCAAAACCGATCCATCAACAAAAGTGAGTTCATACCCCCTTGTTTTCGGTTTTTACTATGTTTTGGGGGAGAATACAAGTTACTTTGTGTTACATCTATGTATTTATGCATGTATGTGTGTGTTTTCATGTTATATGTTGTGAATATGTTATGAAAACATGCTAGATCTCTGCTAAACTCGAAATATCTACCATACTTGGTGATGTTTGTAAACTAAACCATCTTATGTTACCTACTATGAAGTGGAAAGGATTAAACATGCTAAAAATGTTTGAAAACTAGATAAAATCGTATAAAGGGCCATATTTGACAAAATAAACAAAAAAGTGAGGTTCTTATGTTAACTCATGCTTTTGAGAGGACCAAAAGAGTCATTTTTAAATAAAAATGGATCTTTATGATATTCATCGTTTTAAAGTGGCCAAAAGTGTAACTTTTCGCAAATGGGCTTCTATTTGGGCCTTCACGGTTTTTAATGGGCTAAATATGTCAAGTTTCACAAAAAGGGGTCTTATTTAGCAACTCACAGTTTCATGGGCCTAAAAAGGTAATTATTGACTTTTTATGGACTAAATTGTGATTTTAAACAAACATGGGCCAAAAATGTAAATTTTCGGCTAAATGGGCTGAAAATGTCATTTCCAAAAAAACTTGGTCCAAAAATGTCATTCCTATTAAAAAAATGGGTTAAAAATGTCATTTTAGACCAAATAAGCCCTTAAAAGTAAACTTCCGGTCTTAATGGGCCTAAAGTGTCATTTTTACCAATTATATGCCTTAATTGTAAATTTTTGGCTTAATGGGCCAAGAATGTCATTTTTACAAAAAGTGGGCCTTTTATGTCATTTTGGTAAATAATTGAGCTAAAACAAACAATATAATAACAAACGGGCTAATTACGTCGTTCTCATTTATATTGGGTCTTGTTTACCCATTTTCATGTTATTGAGCCTTTGTGGTCCCTTTACATGCGTATTGGGCCCGATACATTCGTTACATGTTTATTGGGCCTTAGTGACTCATTTACATGCTTATTGGGCTTGATACTTTCATTACATGTTTATTGGGCCTTAGTGATCCATTTACATGCTTGATAGGTCCTGTATACTCCTTACATGTTTATTGGGTCTTGTTAACCCATCTACATGCTCGACGAACCTTGTATACTCATTTCATGTTCATTGGGCCTTGTAACCTAAATACATACATGAAAATGTTATTTAAAACATTAAATAGTGTGGTTCAATATTCGCGTAAGCATAATTAAGGTTCTTGTGAGACATTCTTTCATTCGTACCTACTTAATGTACAACCTTCAGTCCTGTAGTTATAACCAGAGTCTCCTGGAGGGAGAGCAAGAGTTTGTGTATAGATCTATATGGGGTTAACAACTCCGCACCTGAGCTGTTCGCTACAGGTAGACTTGGCCAGTCTAGGGTGAAAAATGTCTTACCTTAAACAAGCGACGACTGAAAAACTTCATGACAGGCAGATCAATCATATCAAGCATGGTTATAAGTTATAACGACTCACATAAAAATTAACCCCACTGAAAAATTTATGGAATACATATACATTTTTGCTGTTAAAATTCTATACAAACACCATTTGGTCTTAGGTTTTTTAGACTACAACACTTTTACAAGCAGAAGATATCGGATCTTCTGGGAAACTTACATTATACATGACCTTCTACTTACAAGTGAAAATGCAAGATGTTCCTTGAATACTCTCTTTACATCTTTTTAAAACAGAAAATCACATGCTTTATTACATGATTTGATACAAAACGTTCAAACCATTTTTACAGAAAATATCGGATTTTCTGGTGTTTACAAAGTGATACAAACTTTTTATACAAATATGCTTATGACCTCACCAACATTATATATGTTGAATTTTCAAAATAACTTGTATTCTCAGGGAATCTTTAAGTAGGTTGGTCTTCAAGAACTCATGGATTTTGTTGTATTTCTGTTATCATCATACACTTATATTTTGGGAATGTAATTTGTGATCCAACACACTGATGTAAACAACGACGGTTGTATTATTGTATGTGTGATGATGATGATGTTGTCTTGATTCAGTTATTTACACCGTGATGATATTACAAGATGAAGTCACCCAAACCCCCGGACGTTTCTGCTGTTCTGGTTCGGGGGTGTGACAGATTGGTATCAGAGCAATGTTTATAGTGAATTGGTATATCTAATCATACAAGATATGCAACTATAGATACATTGGGACTAAACTACTCTGAACAAAAAGAAAATACCTAACTATGTATGCATTATTACAATAACAATAAAAGTTTATGGAGGAATTGAACATCGTGGTTAAACCCAAACAATTATTTAGTTGTATTGGGGATAAATATAGCCTGATCAACTATATTTATTCAAAATATGACCAATATGTGTTTGGGAGTGATCATGGTGGGCAATGAATCTAGAAAGTTACCTCATATCCAAATTTTTTTTAAGGAATTCAAACATAAACAATTAAAATACTATAGGAGTATAAGAGCATGTTATCCAATTTTCCTGCATTCATATAGTTATGTGCAGACTCTATGGCAGGATTGCATCACCCCAGAGATCCTTATTTCTCCAACCAGGGGAACGAAGGATGGCTAGAGCCGCAACCAAAGGAGGAACCAGAAGATGAACCCGAAGAAGGACCAACAGAACCGGTGGTGGACTCAGAGGAGGAGGAGTCTGACGGTGACGATGCAGATTACTCGGGCCCAGAGTCTGAAGTCATTAATCCACCCTACGTGGCCATGGTGCCCCCGTATAGGATGGGTCCCAACGGCCCTACGCCCCCATGGGACCATGAGATCTGGAGGTGGAGTCGACAGCAGGAGGTGCGCCCCCCATTCGGCATGAACCGGGATTATTACGATCTTAGTCACGGCGGACCTGCGGATTGAGCCCTGCCAGTGATGGTTAGGAGGACGCGTGATATAGGTGAGCAGGCACAGGCAACCGTCGGTCAGATGATTGCAATGAGAGAAGCAGTTGAGCGCGTAGAGAAACTGACTCATGAGGTGGTTAGGGACTATCATGCGAGTCAGGCAGCGTTGGAGGCCCGACTACGAGCCACCGAGCATCATCTGTCCAAATTTTAGGGTGCATCCACCTCATCATCAACACCACTAGACACTTCCCGCCACGACTAGGATCAGCTCCACCCACCAACGCTATTGTTATGGTTATCTTTTATGTACTATTATATGTAGGGCCAACTTTATGATTAAGTGACTACACTACTCATAAGGGCGTTATGTTGTCGGATTATACATGTTCTCTATGTATTGTATTCCTTTTTAAAGGCCAAATTTTCACACTCTGTACTACAAATATTATATCATTAATGAAGCAATGATGTGTTTTATTGTCATGTTGTTATCTGTTATGTGTCCTATTTTTCTTATTTCATGATATTATATGGATTCACTTATATGTACCACCGAAAATGTTACAACCTCTAGACAATAACAATGTGTTCATCGTCCTTCCATTCCATGACTGTAGATGACTAGGAGACCAATTCGCAAGAATAACAACACGACGCCACCACCACCGCCTTGGCCAACATGGGAACCTTGGCATTGGCAACGAAGGGAAAGAAGACTGCTGGAGAAGATTCCAAATCAGAACATTCGAAAAGTGAAATCTCAAAAGAAGAGAAGGCTCTTTTGGTGTTTAATTCCAAGAATTTCTATAAGATGAACTTTTCTCATTACATAAACTAGTTCAAGCTAGGTAATTTAAGTTTAGAGAAGCCTAGGGATGAGTTTTTCAAAAACTCAGGGAACGATGAGGAGAAGAAAGAAAAGAAGTTTTTGGGTGATTCAGGTTATGATTGTAATCATTGTCATGACAAAAATCACTTTGCGAAGGAGTGTGTGTTGAGGAAGCAAAATGAGAAGAGTGAAAATGAAAAGGATGAAGCCTATTATTTTAAGAAGATAGAGGAGCTTCGGAAAAAGAATATGTCAAATGCGAAGCTGACGTTGATTGTTCAAGAAGGCAGTGATGATAACAAAAGAGTTGAGGTTTGGTCTACAGCTTTGAAAGATGATGAGGTTGGGAAACCCACATATGGCGGGTGTTTTGAGCCTAAGTCAGAAGTGTAGGGATACAAAGGTAAGTGATTAGTGGTTCAGAACAGAGTTTCAGAACAAAGAGGGTATACTAAGTCTAATGATGGTGGTCGAGCATCTGAAAGTTGTTTTGTTGTGAAGATTGTTTCGGAGCAAGCCAAAGAATGCGAGAAGGTGGTCGACAAGGTACATTCTACACTCAAATCTCTTAACATTCCTGTCACTCGTTATGATTCTGAATTAGACGACTTAAAATATACTATTCCTAATTTTAGTGATAGTTTAAAATGAATTTGTCTCAGTAATTCTAATCTGACCGATCAACTTAACAGGGTAACATTTAAAATTGAATAGAGAAGATTAAGAATAAAAGCTTTGGAATTAGAGCTTACTAGGTAACATGATAATGTCATTTATCTTAAAAGAGACAATCTTGCACTTTTAAAATAGAGGAATATTTTTTGTTTAATTGGTAAGCTTTTATATTTCAATATTACTCAATTACATTTGGATTGTGAAATACGGAAATGTATGCATAAAATAATTTTACACTTTCTTGAATTGAAAGAGAATGAAATCGATGCTGACTATTATAAATGCAAATCTATTGTTTCATCAGATGACGTTTCTGATTCATACAGAGTTGGACTTGAGAAAATCGAGGAATATATACAGTCCAAAGACCACAAAACACATGTTGAAAGAAATGTTGAATGAAAAAGATAAAGAACAAATCAAATTCAATACTATACAAAAATTTGACTCATTGTGCAAGAAATTAAGTTCAAAAGATACTTTTAATTCCGAAAATGTTTCTGAATTTGATAAAAGTGATATGAGTGAAATTTCGGTAGAGGATGAAATTGATTGTTATGTTTTTGTGAAAAATGTTGATGAACCTTAGAAAAATTTGATTTCTGAAAACTCAATCGAATTTGTTCAGATTGTTGAAACAAAGGTTCTAATGATTTGAAAGTAAAGGCAACTATTTTTACGAAAGTCCACCAAATCATGTTTTTGTTCAAACATGACTGAACAAAAATGATACATCAGAACTGGTGTCCCTGGTTGAAAATGACAATGCAGATGGATGTGACAAAATCTTCTGTTCAGGACCAATTGACAATGCATATGAAACAAAAGGTCTTTTCGAAATGACCTCATGGAAAACAAAAGGGATATACGTTTCACAACTGTTAAATCGTGTTGACCTTTACCAAGTGGCACAAAAGACGTTTCCAATGAAACCTCTTCCGAACAACATGAAAAGCCACTCAGAGAAGAAAAACCGAAATCTAACGTTCATAAGTCTGCTAAAGAACTTATGGCTAAAAAAGACAGATGAATGCTAAATACAGGAAAAATTTGCAAGAAAGAAAGCGTTTTGTAAAAATAAGAATTCAAATCAAAGTTCTATCAATTCAAATCAAAGTTCTTCAATCTTGTGGGTGTTAGCAGTTTTGAAATTCAATTGGATAATGCATTGAGATATTTCATTTCACATAGTGATACTACATGTGACATCCCCAAAATCTCGGCCAGAAAAGACCGATTTCATTTATGCTTTTTAAAATAATTTCAGAGTAAATTCTTTTAATTTAAAAGTGTTGCGGAATTTGTTCCCAAAACAAAACATGATAAAATAATATTTATCAAAGCATTTCATCAAGAGATGCATTTTCATTATATAATTAAAACTCGGGGTGTCATGTTCCGATACAGACCATAAAGCATAAACGATAACATTACAAGTCATTCAACAAATATATACATATACAGACTTGTAAACAAAACAACTCGATGATTCATCCATCTTACGCCCTTACGCCACTTCCTGTAATACAAATAAAACTGAGTGGGTCAGGCTTGGGAGCCTGGTGAGCATATAGGGTTTTCAACCCACAATAAATAAATTATATTTAATTTCACCAACCAATCACTATCCCGATTACCCATTCCCGTTATCCTCACTTTACGTCCCTAAAACAACATCTATCTCAAGGGACCTAATCTAGGATTTTCATCGGGACGGACATTACTGCTAAGGGGTTTCCTCAACAATAGATATCCTAAAGGCAACCATGAGGGGGATAGAGTACACCGGTGAACACATCGTTCACAACACCTACAGGTTATGAACCTGCTAGCGTTCCACGAGACTGTCTAGAAGGAGTCTGTGGTTGTTATCCATACTCCACTGAATAACTAGGTCAACAACAACAACATCGAGGCCTCTCATCTGTTTATTACACATCAACTATCTACCCATGTTCTACCCAACATATTAGTAGATAAAAATATATATTTTTATACATAGTTTAAAACCTGTATAGCATTTTCATCCAATACATATTTCACATAACAGATGAGGCATACCCACATAACACGTATTTCGTAGAAAACAAATCAGATCTATGAGATTGAAGAGAGTGAATATACATTCACGTACATAACAATAAAACTATACACATAACACGTATTTCGTATAAAATACTTCATAATTATGCATTAGAAGAAAGTAACTACACACTCACTTGATCAGAAGATGATCGGACAACACTACGACTTGTAGAAGTAGTATTCTTCGGTAGATCTGGAAGATCTTCACAAAAAACCAGACTCCTCGCGGGCAAAGCTTCGGCTCAGAAACCGCACTTCTCGGGATCTTTGGGATCTCGGGACTTGCTTCGGGACTCGGGAATGATACCGGGGCTTCGGGATATTTCTTGCACGAAAAACGATGCAAAAACGCGAGAAAACGGGAAGAAATGAGCAACTGAATCGGCTACACTCGACTTCCTTTTATAGGGGCTGGATTTGTGATTTACGCGGGGCATAATTTTAGGTTACGCGGGGCGTAACGACGATAAGGTCACTGACTCCCCCCATGGATAATATCGGCCAATATATATTTAAATTAAATATCGAAAATATTTAATAAACTTCAAAAACTCATATCTTCCTCATAAGAACTCCGTTTTTGACGTTCTTTATATCCACACGTAGGTGAGACTACGATCTACAACTTTCGTTTAGACTCCGTCGGCTAATTTTGAATTTATTTTTATTATTTATTTTTAGTAGGCCGGGTTAGGAAAACTCCGTTATAAAATCATAACTTCTTTATCCGACGTCCGTTTTCGCCTATCTTTTTATCGTTTTACTCCTATTAACGAGACCTTCGATTCTCATTTAGATTGTTTCGGCTAAAAACCGCTCGGTCTCAAATCGAGCATTCGGACTGCATACCGCTAAGTCGAAACTTCGAAAAATCATAACTTCCTCATACGAAGTTAGATTTGGGCGTTCTTTTTATGCACGCTCATGGTTTAACGTATTCTACGATTTTCATTTAGATTGATAAGGCTAAATATCGCTCTAACATAAATTCAGTTTTTACGTCGCGCTGTGTCGTGCCGGTTCTATCGCGAAACTTCGACAGGTCATAACTTCTTCGTTATAACTCGGATTTCGGCATTGTTTATATCCTCGGAAACCTTGTTTCAACTACTACAACATTATCTAAAGATATCAAGTTTATTTTACACTTAAATTTTGACGCTTGTTTTTATTCTTAATTAATCAAACCACATAATTAAGCAATTAAGCACAATACACATAATACTCAAATAATACACTTATATTATTTCAAAACGGGTTACAAAGGTTAACCTAGACTATTACATTGCTAAAAATGGCAAGCCCATAAACACAGACGTTACAATTACCAGGATGGGTGACCCCCTGGGAAGTCCTCGTACCGAGTGGCCCAAAGCGGACAATATTGTGATACGTGCCAGAGGGGATGTTACACTGCATATACGTAAGAGTAACAAGACACATTCACCTAAGGGTTATTTTGTTGCTGGTAAGGGAGAAAAAGAAATTATTTGTTGGTGAGAAAAAAGGAGCGACATGGAGATTGGGGATTTTGACTTCAAAATATGAAAGAAAATCAAATGAAAGGCAAGATTGAAGGAAATAAATGATGGTAAAAGGAGATTATTTTACAAATATATGCCAACCGTATTTCCTTTTAGAGAAATTAAATATGATCCTACATGTTTTCCTTCTAATCTTCCTATCCATATTAAATATTGAAATGTGTCATATTTAATGAAATTAAGAATATTTTAATACATTTTTCACCATTTAACATGCTAAGAGGATAAATAGGAAGAAAATATAGGAGGATATTTAATTTCTCCTCCTTTATTCTAACCTTGTAATACACTCTTTTCATTATTCTTAATTAAAAATTGGTAAATTAGCCATAATTATGCACATAATTTCGGAGAGATATTAGGGTAAACCTAGTTCCTCATTTAATAAAATAGAAAAAAACATTATATATAGAAAATAAATTAATTTAAAATTACCGTAGAATGACACGTATCAAAATGAACGAGAATGTGACATGTAGAAAAGTTTTTATTTATTAGAGTAGATAATAAAAAGTTAACCAAATTCACCAATTTAACCTCATATTTCGTAGCAGATCCACGGTGAAACATATTGAACACTACCAAATGTTATATATTATCGTTTTGCCTAATTTAGATTATCAAATAATCACTGTTAGTGGTGATATTTTTTTTATGGTTGAGTGTGATGATGATTCTATTACTTTAGAATTCCTCTAATGTGGGTGCGATTTTCTTTCATTCATCCAATGTGGAGGTTGTTGAGTTTTTGGTTAAATGAATGAAAAGTGTTTTCTCATCCCACATTGGTTTAAGGATAGAAGTTTTGGTGGTCTACAAGCTTATAAAATAAGACAAAGGATTTTGTTTCAAATCATCCCAATCAATACAATTGAAGTGTTTTGATTATTTCTTTTCTTGTGCTTGCTTTTAAGTGTAGAAAGTTGTTACTCAAAACTTATGAGAATGTGAGTGTAATTTGATGGAGGCTTCAGAGATTACTTTATGTGATTGTAAAAAATTATCATATAGTAGATCTTTCTCATTGGAGACCCGTGGGCGCTCTTTAGTTTCAGAGCTTTTACTTGTATTCTTGTATTCATATATTTTTCATTAATATCATTAGGAAGATTGTTGAGGATGCTTAGGCCATTTTCCTAACAAAAAGGGTACCTTTAAAAATGATATTATGATATATAACTCTTTCTTGGAGGTTTACGTTAGGAACTCTTAAAAGGATAGTATATTGATCCAACAAAAGTGTAGATTCTTATATGAAACATATTGGATAAGTTCAATAGTAAACAAGACACGTGTATTCATCTAGGTGTAGCATCATTCATTGTGATATATATTTTTATCATAAGCAACCAACAAGGAACGTACATTCCTCCAGGCATAAAAATGTTTAAAATTAAATCAATCAAAAATTAGAAAATTTCTACAAAGGAAACCGGTTGTTATATTTACACGAAGAACTATTGACAATACTTTATTCAACCAGAAGTAATGGTCATTTGTATCATAGTATACTTCTCTAAACTAGTGTCACTGACAAGGCCTTGTGGATTTTAAAGCACTAACACCTAGTTATCTTTTCAAAACATTATGGAATCATGCATATATTAGAAAAACCAAAGCCTAAACAACTGAAACAATAAACTGTAACCACAGTGTTTAAAAATTACATACATATGTTTCCTAATATGTAATTTGTAGTTCAAATCCATATGCACCAATTATTTTGCTATTGAAAGTTAAAATGCTAGAATATATCAACTACGTGTGTATTCAACAAAATTATGAAGTCTAATTTCAAGATAATCGAGAAGTAAGAGAAAATTATTATCTTCAATTGAAAGCATGAAGGTCAATTGATGTTAAGCAACACATGGAATAGATAAGTTCTGCAACAACGAGATGATTGAAATGATAAGGAGTGCGACAAGAAGAACAAACACAACATTGCCAGTTTTATGATCCCATATAAATCATAGCAACTGAATGAACTTACTCTATACCGATTTGCTTACTTTTATGGGCTTGTTGAAGGCTTCGCAGAGTATTTTCCATATGAATTGGACGGTTGAAGAAAGTGGCTTCCATACCGATTGTGCTCCTTCATAAAGTTCCTTCCATATCAATTTGACTTACAATTTCCTAGCCACGTCATTATGTAACGCTTTCTAGGCTAGGCATTAATGATGATGTAATAGTCTAGGTTAACCTTTGTAAACCGTTGTGAAATAATAAAAATGTATTATTTTGAGTATTATGTGTTTTATGCTTAATTGTGTCACTTAAATGAATTAAGAACAAGAATAAGCGTTAAAATAAAATATTAAATAAGCCCGATATCTATGAAGGAAGTCGTAGTGGTCATGACGAGGATTCCGGAATTATAAAGAATGCCGAGTGAAACTATGTATTTGTCGTGAATAACCCAATGGGTTAGTGTTTCATTATATAGATGATTTTACAACAATAGATCCTAAATACATGGATTCGATCACATACAAAGTATATCACGAATACTAAATCTAACTGACTATGTTATCTTCTTATCTTATTTAACATCCCCCCTCAATCTCAACAGATTTGAGGTTTAAATTGTGTTTTAATTCGTCTAGCATGTTGCGAGTAGTAGGCTTTGTGAGACCATCTGCCAGCTGATCGTTTGAAGATACGAATCGTACATCTAGAGCTCCCATAGCTACCTTTTCCCTTACAAAATGAAAATCGACTTCTATATGCTTAGTTCTAGCATGAAACACCGGATTTGCTGTCAAGTATGTGGCACCTATATTATCAAAGCACATGTGCTCTTCTTTGATGAACTCCCAACTCCTTGAGTAATGATTGTATCCATGTAACCTCAGCAGTACCATTAGCTAAAGCTTTGTACTCAGCTTCCGTACTCGAACGTGATACAGTGGGCTGCTTCCTAGAACTCCATGAAATCAAGTTAGGTCCTAGAAAAATTGCAAAGCCTCCCGTGGATCTTCTATAATCTATACATCCTGCCCAATCTGCATCATTGAATACACTGAGCAGAGTTGATGATGATCTTTGAAATTGTAGTCCTACAGTTGATGTGGCTTTAATGTATCGCAATATTCTCTTCACAGCCTCCAAATGTACTGTAGTGGGTTTAGACAAATATTGACAAACTTTATTAATAGGGAAGAAAATGTATGGCCTAGTTAACGTAAGATATTGCAAACCACCCACTAAACTTTTATATTTAAAAACGTCTTCGTCACTAAGAGGTCTAACAAGATCTTAAGCAAGCTTATCTGTTACTGACATGGGAGTTGAAATACTTTTACAATTCATCATATTAGCCCGTTTAAGCAGATCAGAGGCGTATTTGTGTTGCACAAGAGTTATTCCCCCTAAATTGTGAATACCTCAATTCCCAAGAAATAAGTTAGATGACCTAGATCTTTAATAGGATAGGAAGAAGACAGTGTGCGAAAGAGGTGATCAATAGCTGTAGGAGACGACCCAACAACGACGATATCATCTACATAAACAAGCAGGTAGATGGTAATAGTAGGCGTTTGCATGATGAACAATGAAGTATCAGCTTTGGAAGAGTGGAAACCAAGGTGATGTAATTTTTCACTAAGACGAGAGAACCAGGATCGTGGTGATTGTTTGAGACCATAAAGCGCTTTGTTTAACTTGCATACAAACTGTGGACGACTAGTGTCTTCAAAACCAGGATGCTGCTGCATATAAACATTTTCGTCTAAGAAACCGTGCAAGAAGGCATTGTTGACATCGATTTGACGCATGTGCGATCCACGAGATACTTCAAGAGAGAGGACTAAGTGTATGGTGGCTGGCTTGACCACCCGGCTAAACGTGTCATGGTAGTCTATCCCATATTGTTGAGTAAAACCAAGAGCTACCAAACGTGCTTTATACTTATCAATGGAGCCATCAGGATGATGTTTGACTTTAAAGATCTATTTGCCGCCAACGATATTGACACCTGTGGGACGTCGTACAAGAGTCTACATTTTGTTGGATTGGAGAGCAGCAAACTTAGCCTTCATGGCTGCTCGCCAATCAGGAGATGACAAAGCGACACGAAAAGAAGTGGGAGTGGTCACTGAAAACGCAAGCTTGGTTGGATCATAGCAAAACATACCATCAGTAAATTTTCGAGGAAATACCTTACCAGCTCGTCCTCTAGTGTTCATTGCTGAAGTAGTCAAGCTTTGATCAGCTGGAGCTTCTCCGACAGGAGATAGAACTGTGGATGCAGGAGAAGTCGGTGAAGTTGGAGGTGTCTCTGGTTAAACTTCTGGCGGTGAAGGTGAAGGGAGTTCTGAGGTGACTTCAGTTGCTATGAGTGGAGTGACAAGTCATAATTCTGCATATGGTCATTTAATATAGCCGGTTCAGCCTGAGGAAACGAGGTGGATGAAGCCTCACTAGAAGGAACAGAAGAACAAGAGGCAGTGGCATAAGGAAATTGTGTTTCCTCAAAAAATAACATCACGAGAAATATATATTTTGCCAGTGAGTTTGTCTAGACATTTGTAACCTTTGTGAATTGAGCTATAGCCTAGAAAGACACACAATTTAGATCGAAACATGAGTTTTTTGGTTTTGTATTTTCGCAAATTCGGCTAACATGCACATCCAAAAACACATAAGAACGAGTAGTCAGGGTTAATTTTGAGTAATCGAACAATAGGTGTTGTGTTGTTTATGGTTCGACTAGGCATTCTATTGATCAAGTAGCAAGCAGTTAAGAAAGCCTCATCCCAAAAACGAAGGGGGAGAAATGACTGAACTAAGAGCGCTAGGCCTGTCTCAACTATGTGGCGGTGCTTGCGCTCAGCAACTCCGTTTTGTGCTGATGTGTGTGGGCAAAAGACACAATGAGTGATGCCCACTTGTTGAAAATATTTATGTAATCTCTGATACTCTCCTCCCAAGTCAAATTGCACAGAACAAATATTAGCTTTCAAAAGACGCTCAACATGATTTTGGAAGTTATAAAAAACTTGTTCAACATCATACTTATTTTTGATAAGGTAAATCCAAGTGTATCTACTAAAATCATCCAAGAAACTGACATAATATTTAAACCCTCCACTAGATACTTTAGATGGTCCCCAAACATCGGTATGAACCAACTCAAGTGGAGTAGAGGTGACACGACTCGAACTTGTATAAGGTAATTGATGACTTTTTGCACGTTGACACACGTCACAGACACTTGACTCACTAGATAAATAATCTAGTTTATTTGAATGTAAAATGGACTTGACAATAGTAGGTGTTGGATGACTGAATCGTTGATGCCACTGTGAGGAGGAGACCTTGACACTTGAGGAGACTTGACGGGAGTGACCTGAGGAACGAGTGACTGGAACAAGATACATACCCCCTTTGGTTCTACCGAATAGAAGCACCTTCTTCGTTGCTATGTCCTTAACAAAGAAAACATTAGGGTAGAGTTCAATAAAAACATGATTATCAGAAACAAGCCTTTGAGCAGACAATAGGTGTTTGTTGATTTTAGGAACATGCAAAACATTTTTGGGAACAAGGGGTCGACCTAAACCGGGTAATAGAAAATGACCAATATGTGAAATTGACAAAGCATTTTGCAACTTGAACATGGTCCTTTCCATGATATCGTTCTTGCACAATGAGACGATCCAAGTCACGAGTCAAGTGATCAGTGGCTCCACAGTCCAACCACCATGGATTATCGGGATGATAGTTTCCTCCTGTCACACTGTTGCCGCTTTGATGTTGTTGTTTTTCAGTCTGGTAAGCATGATTAAACCTGTTTCTGCAATTCAATGCAATGTGACCAGGTATGCCATAAACTTGGCACCTTGGTCCTCCACCGCGTCCGCGTCCACGTCCACGTCCACTTCCCCCTCGATAATTTCCTCGTTGGTAGTTGTTGGAGTGGTTGTTGTACCCATTGTTGTTGGGACTGTTGTGACGAGGAGGGTTGTTTGCATCTTGACGAGAGGCGGTGTTGGCGGAAGAGGTAAATTCAATAGTATTCCCCATAGCTTTGGCCTGACCTTCATGAGCAATTAAGTAAGAGTAGAATTCAGGTAGGGTTACCTTTGCGTTCGTTGCTCAGAACGGTGATTGCAGTGAAAATATCACTGTGTCCAAGTCCTAGCCCATCTAATATGTAGCCAATAACTTCTTCATCATTCATAGGTTAACCAATATTGGCCATGGTGTCAGGGAAACCAGTCATCTTTTGATAGTATTCAGCGGCACTCATATCTCCTTTCTTTGTTGTGGAGAGCTGCGTACGAATCTGTATTGAATTACCGCGATGTTGGGCTGAGAACATAGTGTGGAGCGATGTCCACAGTTCTTGTGTTGTGCCTGTGCAACGAATTAACTGAGGGAGGACTTCCTCAGTCATGGAGGATAGAAGCGTCCGATCATAGCTTGATCCTGGATTACCCAGGTCTGATAATCTGGATTTGCTTGTTCTTTGTCAGCAGCCTCTATCTCTTTGCTAGCCTCACTGGTTCCTATGGTGATTTTGGCGGCTGGTGCTGGTGTGGTTCCATCAAGGTGACCAAAGAGTTGGACACCACGAAGGATTGGAACGACTTGTGCTTATAGCAAGAAATAGGTTTTGGCTGTGGTTGCTAGAGTTCACTGATGGTGGTCGTCGAAGTTGACATGCAGTTGTTGTCGGAATCTTTTTTCGGGGAACGGAGGAAAGAAATAAGAGATTGGGATCGGAACCATATGCATTTGTTTATTAAATATGCTTTCTTTTAAAGTAAAAAATTTAAAAATAAATTTAACAAGGGCATAATAGTCTTTTTAGGTTAATCAGGGACAAAACGCGCAACATAAACAACACGCAATATAAACAAACAGTAGAAACCTTTCGAGTTAACAAAAATAAATTAGGAATCAAACGTGCAAATTACCTCAAACCACAGGGACCCTTTGTGTAATTTACTCTTCAGTTTTCGGTATGGTCCCCATAGACACGAATTCCATTTGGTTTGGTTTTCGATTTTGACAAAATAAACTTTCAAACCGAGAAAACAGACGGACTCATAAACTAAATAGATTCCCACCCCTATTTCCAATTTCATAATCTAAATCTGCATGGTTCATCTTATTATATAAAGTTCAAATTTCCTTCTTTTTCTTTTTTCTAGAAGAACGCTAGACCAACGAAAGCATGTAATGTTAACAATATTGAGTTGTGCATCGTATCTATTATACATAGCTAGATTTTTCATTATATACGAATTGAAGTAAATATGACTTTGAAGTTTCCAGTAATGCTTATCGAGAACTAATAGTATTAAGCTATGGCCAGTTTGATTCTACTACGCTTCATACTTTGCAATGATTGGTTTTATATTTTGTTTGTAGTGATATAATTAGAAAAAAATTACGTTACTATTTTTTTGCTAAAATTCATATGAATATATAGTAACACTCTCTAAGGCATAAAATGGTCAACGAAATAATGATACTAATTTTCCATGCACAAATCACCTATATCCATATGCGACCCTCTTCTTCGAAATGCACCAGTGCCTATAAAATTTTGTGAAGTTAATTCTCCATATCTTCCATCTTTGATAAACTTGCAATTTTTACCAAAATTTAAAACAACAGCGCCATTAAGTGAATATAGAACCTGTAGTAGTTATAATTTATAAACTTGTAATGACAGCAGCAACATGTTATCATCCAAACAACATTGCCATAATGAAATGAAATCAAAATTTAAGTATAAATTAAGTAGATACCGAGACAAGTATATTTTGTAGTGGTCAGTTTAATGAATTTGTGCAAGCTAGATAAGGCACCCAATGTTGTTTGTATTATTAGTAGCAGAAAATACACAACCTCTTGTGTGTAGAGTGTATACCCTACAATTCCTTCTTCTATTTGCCTTGCTGAGTGCAAGAGTGTGTGTTCATTCAATCCAAAAAGTTTAACACTTTGCCCTAAAATTGTCTATCTTATCTTCCTTCGTCTGGCTCAATATACCTGTTTCTGTTTCTGCTGTGCAGATCCGGAAAACAGTCGAAAGAATAATACCAGAAAAAAATATATCAAAATGTTTAAAATTCTAATTGATTACATATGCAGCAATATCTACTGTATTTGATAATATCTATTATCTATTAGCCAACAACATTGTAAAATATACTATCAGGCCATCAAAGGAAACCAGGTAATCGAGAATTTACCTGAGGATTCAGAGCCTATGAACATTTTAAGTAGCAAACCAAATAGAACAATGCAAACCAAAACAGCAACCCCAACCAAATGATTGAAGAGGATTGAAATTGGAGCAGCCAAAACAATGGAAAGGACGACTAACGAGACAATCGGATGCTTCCATATGAATCGTAGCAGGTTCCAGATAGCACCCAATAGATCTCCAGAAACGATCCTCGATCTACGACACTTGAAAATTAAAACTGCAGGGATTGGACGAATTATGACATTGTTGATGCGCAGATTTTTGTGGCTTTTGTCTGAGGCCAGAAAGAGATATCCGATACCGATTGAGACCATGGACATCCGAATCATTCCTAGTTTAATCAACTTAAGGCTATTCCTAACTTTATCGCTCGTTTCAACAAGGAAAGAGCAGACTTCAGTGAATATGACGCAGGCCGCTAGGGTAACAGAGAGATTAAGAACCACATTGAAGTTATCTGGTTGAACATCAAATGATAACGCCGGCCCAAGCATAGCAATGACAAACACCGCATAGTTACCGGCTCGGCTCATTTTAGGACGCGTCGCTGTGCCGATAGCGGCGGAAGGATCGATAGCGGAGGAAGGATCGAGAAGAGGAACAATAAGTTGTCGATAAGCCATAATGATTTGTTCCAACTCTCACGGACATTTATACAGGGATATTAACAAAATCCATCTTTATGAATGAGATAATTGACAAAGATTTTTAATTGTCAAAACGACGTGGTTTGGTTAATATTGATTATTGACTGAAAATCTTGGTGACGGTGACTTATCAGCTATGGAAAATGTGTAACAGTTTATATCATTTTTGAAACGTACTTGTTCTTTTATCAGTGACATACCAATATACAACATTAATCTATATAAATAGGTTTATTGTTTAGGTGAATAATGATAAATCATTACCATATTATTACTAACTTTATTAATATTAATTATGTTATATTAAGATAAAAAAACAACAATAATATTGTTTATATAATATAATAATATAAAAAATATTATAAAAAATAAAATTCCAAATAAATTATTATCATTTTTTTATTAAATTAGTAAAACATATTGCTATTTGTTTTCTACATAAATACTAGTCATAATTCATAAACGCAATAATCAAATTTATATTTTTGTTAGTTATATGCAACTTTAGTTATTAATTAATTTTTCTCGCGTACCATAAACCAAAATAAACTAATTTTAATTTGGATAATTGAATTGTTTAGTTTAAATATACAAAGTTAGTGATTAAATATAGATTTTAATTTATTTTTATTAAAACATAAATTATTCAAAAATATAATCTTTTCCGTAAAACCTTTTAAGGATATAACATATCTTTTAAGATTAAATAAATAAATATAGTAATCATTATTAATGTTTCAATTAAATATATTAATAATTGTAACTAAAATTATTATCAGTACTATTTTGTTATTTTTTTTATTTTAAAAAATAAGACAAACAATTGTATATAATAAAAGAAAATAATATTTAAGAAAAAAACGATTGTTTAGTATATTATTAAATATAAATAATTATAATATTTAAATAATTTGAAATGTTGTCAAATCATTGTATATGATAACTTATACAATATATTAAAATTGTCTACCCTTAGCTATAGTAAAGTAGCTAAGGGATTGACATAATTCGTCCTTCTTTTTTGCTGAAGTTGCATTATTATTATTATTAATTCTGTCCATATCAGCCTCACCGACTCATAGGCTTCTCTAACCTTCTTTTTAATAGATGTTTTACTCACAGTTATTCACCGTTTCTTACTTCCAATCAAAGTCTTCCAACATGCAGCAACGTGTCTTCATCTCAGGAGGTCGGTTTAACACTACCACATACGAGTACTAGTTATCAGGTTTCCCTCCCGGTTAGATTAACTCTCCACCATCAATATCCGTCTTCTACCTTCTGGTTCCTTCCATCGCTTTCATTTTCCTTCCATGGTTCCACCGTAACCTATTCCTTTCAATTGATTTACATCCTTCTGGTGGCCTTGCCTCCAATTTCTTCCGATCATCTTTTACACATTCCCTTTTTAATACCCACCTGCTTTGTTCTACTGTCTTCAAGAATAATCATTGCCTCCTTCGTACAAGGACGAAGAGAGTATTGTCGCCGACAGCAGTCACGTCCATGTAAGTTTCTGATTTCTTGCACAATTTACGTTCTAATCAACTGTTTGTATTTCTATTTGGGTTCGATTTTAAGAAAATCAACGTATGTTGTGTTGGTGGTGTCTGATTTTGGGTGTTGCGTGTTTTGATGGTTGACGTCCCACCTCATCTTCGCCTTTTTAATTTTATCGGAACTCATTATCCATCGCCTTATTCTTCCATCGACTTCACCTCTATTCGCCTTATTCATCCATTGACTTCACTTCCGTGTATACTCCCGGTAACAACCCTAAATTCGACCAATCATCGTCTCCGGTTGATACGTGTTCTGTTTTAGGGCTTTTCAAGAGGAACCCGAGTAAGCATTTAGCAGGAGGGAAAGCATTTACCGATGACATACCAACTGCAAGAGAGGAGGTGGGTCGTCGACGATGACAAACTCTTGGTCTCTCTGTGTGTGTCGCTTACTCTCTCTCTACATGGATTTTGTTTCGCAGACAACAATCTCTAAATTTAATTTGTTTGTAAAAAGGATTGTAAATATCGAGAGGGAAGATGGACTGCGTTTCAAAGGGAAGATCGACTACAGTTGTTGCCGTTTGGGTAAGATTTCACTGAGCTCTTAATCATCTTCTCTCTGTCTTATCTTCTTTTGAATGCATAAATGTCTGAATGAATAAACAAAAGTTAAATTGTACTTCAGTTTGATTCCATCTGATTCCTTTTCTTTGATTTTTTGCTATATCATAGATTCGATTTGGTTGCGAGGAGGGACCAACGGCCTATGGAGCCGCTAGAGAATCCCAACAAGAGTTTTTCCGATCTGCAGTATCATCAGAGGTAAATTAACATGGTTTTCCTTTCCTCATAAATCGAAACCGTACGCTGCTGTCGTTTCTTTTTTCTTCTATTGAATATATTAAATATAAATCTGTTATTTTTTTACAGAAAAGTTTTTCTGTAAAAGGGATTGGCAGTGGAGACGATATATTATTTCTCTCTTGGAAGCCTAGAGCCTTTGTTTATCACAATATCTTGGTGAGTAGCCTTTCTTCTTTCCTAGATAATATTTATATGGCTTTTAGCTTCTATATCACACATAATTATCCATTACTTTCTGTACGTCTCATTCTCTTGGCTTTGTCTATTATGTTGCACTTAATGCATCATGTCAAAAATAAACACCAACATTGGTAGGAACATAACATATAATTGATACTGAAGTATTGAACATTAAGTATTGACTCTGATTAATGTTATGAAACAGTCAAAAGAAGAGTGTGATTATTTGATAAATCATGCCAACCCTCACATGGAAAACTCAACAATTGTTGATAGCAAGCTTGGTCAAACCAAAGATAGCAGGTTTGTCCTGACATTTTTTTAATCTTTTTACTTATATTTCAGTTGAATAATATCATATGAATACAACTGGTTTTTTTAATGACAGGTTAATAACATCCGTCACTTCTATTTTTTAGATTACGTACAAGCTCAGGGACGTTTTTGAGAAGGGGAAGTGATAGACATTGAACAAAGGATAGTAGACTTCGCATTTATCCCTGTAGGTATGATTTATGAATATCTCATGCACATTTTAATATATCATCAAAACAAGACATCAAGATTATGCTATAGCTTTTATGTACTTTTTATGATTGTTTACATTCTACACTCTAATGTCTATTATTTTCTGTTTATTTGCAAGAGTTGGACATTCCAAAAGGATAAATATCGATTTCATGGATAATCCAAAAGATTGTGGATACTGACAAGTTCGTAACACTCTTTAAAATTTAGAATCATTAGTGAATTAAGAACCTATTCCAACAAAAAAAGCTTAATTTATCATTGTTCATTACACAGATACTGTCCAAGTTAAACAGGATATAAAACTTCTACTTCAAACTTTTTCAGGTTTCCATAACTGATATCTAAAGCAACGAAGTTGCTCATCAATAAGCAGAGGGCATTGTTTTCAGATGAAAAATGTTTTTGGTTGTTTATTTCAGATTATGCTTCTCTTCTACAACCTCTATTTTCTTCTAATTTTATTTCCTTATTGGAATCATTATTCCAAATGGACTGCTGATGCATCACCGTTGTGTGGTCTAGGTAAGTACTTTTACACACGGATGGTGCTGACAGATATCGAGGTATGTTGATGAATGATGATTTCAAGTTTTTTAGATTCGTGGCTCAATCATTGGATTATTGTTTAATCGTAATGATGATTTTAAGTTTTTTTTAGATTCGTGGCTCAATCATTCGATTATTGTTTAATCGTTCTTGTCAGGCCTCACATTCTCCTTTGTTTTTTTGTTTTCCTCTAAGGTCCATGCATTTCTTTGATTATTTATATTAGGTTCGAATTGTTAATTCATGAAAATTTTTGTTTGCTCTAAAAGTGTAACTGATTTTAGGGCTAAATATTTACTTGATGTCAGGGGCTTTAAGTGTGATGATTTTAGTTATACAGATAAGTCATTCTTCTAACATCTTTATCATAAGGACCAATTTCCTTTTGTCTTTTATAGCCTAATTGATATCAATAACAATAACCTTCAAATATAAACTATTGATGAAGAGTAAAATAAAAAGTAATTTTATCTTTCAACTTTAATTGTTGATGGATTCTTCTCAAATTAGTTTTAATAACATATTATTTTTTCTTTAATTGCAGCCTTCAAGAAGAAGGAGACCGTACTAACAACTTTAGGACCTGGGGAAATTGCTTCTTCCCCAGATTACAGACTAGATGTGGAAAAGTTTGACTTCTGTTGACTTTTTTAGTCTTCATATAATATCCCATATCATTATATGAATTTTAGCATGATTGAAAGGGCAACTTTTTTTTTTAATCTCTTTTTGTTAACAGGTTGGAATCAGTAGAATCAAAATCCATGCATGAGGTCTAGCTGGTCTAGCTGGAGTAGTAAGAAATTTGGGCTGGTGCTGCCTTTGACTAAATTTGGTTAAATTAATTTTGTACCCAACATATGTGTTTTAAAAAGAGAATATATCTCAGTTGGCTTCTACTTTATTTCATTTTTTAAGCATCATACTTTCATAGTCAACCAATTATAGCATCATAGTTCCATGACAAACGACTTATAAACGATGACACCATCTTTACCCTAATGTCTTCCATCGGTTTTCTTTGACATAAGTGTCGAATCCAAGCCCCGCGAAGCGGGGGCTTCTTATCTAGTTTTTTTAATAAAAATATTAATATTATAATATATTATATAATAAAAAATAATAAAAACAATAGGGGATAGGATATAACATAGAGGGTTATGTGTATAGTCTCGACCTCAAAAAACCCATATGAATATGAATATAAACAGTTTCTTGAATTTAGAATTTAAAATGTTATCTTTAATATTAATAAAAATTGTATAAGATTTTTTATTTCACTTTTTGATTGATACACAAGAAAAAAAACAACAAAATTATATCTCATGTCTCTGATTTTTATGCTTAATTTTTTATATTCTGGAATTAATATATAAAAGAAAGAGAAAGAGAATAAAAAGGAAAGAGAAAGAAACTTAATTTTTTTTTGGAAAACAACGTAATCAAAACGATTTATTAATGAAAATGATTAGTTAATAAGTATACAGTAGGTCCGTGTTTAATAGAGTAGTGTGTAAACGAAATCTCCTTTTTTGAACAAAGCATGTATTGACATGAGTGGACAGCAAAAATTAGAGATGGAAATTTGTACAATGTACTAAATGGTACATTATATGATGCTATTTTGTTAAAAAAAAAAAACACCATTCATGTCCCTTTATATGTTATTTAGCAAACTTTTTGAATTTTTTTTTTGTGTGCTTTCACTTTTCCAACTTATCTTTTACGATCTTGTTATAAAATATAAGTTTAAATGATTCTCACAATCTTGATGGATATGTTGCATATGGAACACATATACAATAACAATTCAATTTACAAGTTGTTTATGAAAACCGGTATACATATAAAAAAAATACAGTATGCTAACATTGAAGATTATGTTGCATATTAAATGTCGGTAGTACCATATAAAATGTCAGAAGTTCTGTATTAGATGCTGATAGTTCTACATCAGACACTTGTAGAACCATAACTTCATTATGTTGATCCAATTAATTATGAAAACCATGATGATAATGATAGTACACTCAATAATGTTGTTAATGTTGGTACATATCAGAATAAAGGTGATAATGATGATTATATAGAAATTTATGAGCTAACATATGAAATTGGTTTAAGCATATCAAACACATAGGCAAATTGTTTTGGTAAAAAGTTAACAAACTAATTTTGTAACAAAATTAGTACGTGTGGTGTGATGGCGGAAATAAAGTGTTGAAAATTAAAATGCATAATGTTTTGGTCAAAATTAATCAAATGTAAATCAATCAAATTGTATGAGAGGCTGATGTTGTAATCGAAACAAGTGAACAAATCAAGAGTAGGTGACACAAGTGGTTTACAAGGAAAGCCTTTGATCTTTGATAAGATCTCCGACATAAAACCCTTGGAGGTGATAATAATCATCTGTCTTGTTAGTTTTATTGAAATGAATTGTTAAGTATAGAGGAATAGTATGAATGTAAGTACAAATGTCATAGATGAGCTAATTGTGTGTGTAGTGTGCACATTACAGGTGTATTTATAGTCTAGTCTAAGCAAAAATAAGTCTGATATTTCTGGGATCCTCTTGAATGAGTATTTGCATGTTGTTTAACTTTGTATTCCCGAGTCTTAACGTAACATCCCAAAAATCATGACCAAAAATTTCTTTAAAAATATTACTAACCATAGCATTATATCGTTTCAAACATACTAAAAAGGATTATATGACAAATCAGAGTATTTTTCTCAAAACACTTATTCATTTCATCAGAGTAAACATCCCAGGCTAAACTTCTTGGTGTGTGCCATGTGATCATCCTGAGCTCTTCCTTCCGCTATCGGAAACACCTGAAACCAAAACTGAAAGTCGTAAGCATAAAGCTTAGTGAGTTCCCCAACCTACCACATACCATACATATCTACTGATCCAAATATGTCATACATAATTCTGAGCACATAACCACATACTAAGCCCCCACCCGCTGCATTGGGCCTCGCCTGCCATCGGACCCCGTCCATCATCAAGCCCCGCTTGGCATCAGGTCCCACCTGGCATCGAGCCTCGCTCGGTATACATATATGTTTCCCTTAGGCCCCTCCTGTCTCAGGGCCTTGCCCACCATACACATACATACGATCAAATAACATACTGAAACATACATAAACATTCCCTAACCATACCCTGATCTAAGGCCTCGCCTAACTTGGGCCTCGCCCCTGGTCTGCTACTGAAGTAGTGGAACCCGGCCACACTCTTACTATTAGTGAGATACGGGTCCCCACCCACACTCACATCCTTCCTACCACGGACCTCACCCCTGTTATGCTAATATCGAGATATGAAACCCCACCCTTACTCAGCTAGTGATGAGATACGGGACCTCGCCCACACTCACCTCCCTACCAGGCACATACAAGTATCATGAAGATAGCAAATATAATCTAAGGCACTACATAAGAATCTTCCTCGGGAACACCCCGACATCGGACCCCCGGCCTGAAAACATATTATTATCTAGCATACCTCGGGTTTACCCCGACATGGGACCCTCGTTATGGATCCTATCATACCAACACATGCAAGAATCACAAGGACCTCTAGCATCCTATCATTCCTCGGGCCTCGCCTGACATCAGGTCGTAACCCGGAACATATATCAATAAATGCCTAGGGCTAACCCCGGGTCTTCTTTCTATATATAAGCAGAACATAAACATGAACATAATGGGCCGACATTATGGCCGTAGACCCATACACACAGTGAGGAGACTCACCTTGCACTGCTGAAGATTTATTGAACACTTCTGACTGCTAACCAGCACTTCTGAAGTGTTGACTCTTCGGCTTCCTGAACTATCAATACCCAAACAACATTTGGACCATAATAATCCAAAAGTCGACCCTGGTCAAACTTGGTCAAAGTAAACATCCAATTGACCTGACTCGCCGAGTTAGTCTACCAACTTGTCGAGTTCATATCCATACAACCCAATACATCCCTCGACTCAACTTGTCGAGTCTAGCAAGAACTCAACGGGTCCTCCTTTAACCATACCATCTGGACCATCTTCAACCGACTCGCCGAGTTCATCCTTGAACTCGTCAAGTTCATCATCCACATATGAATGTGTCTAGACTGCGACTCGCCAAGTTGTATGAACAACTCATCGAGTCCATCTTCATAACCAAGGAGATTACCTTAGACTCATTGAGTTCTTCCTTGAACTCGTCGAGTACGATGAACTTCATGACCATTATGGACTCAGACTGGCTGAGTCTCTTTCCAATCTCAACTCATACCCTTAACAGAAGGGTTTTGGGGCAAGAACTGGCCTGACTCGCCGAGTCCCACAACTGACTTACCGAGTCTCTCTATGTCCAACACTATTCAAACGATTTCAGACAAGCTTAAGGCATCCAAGTGTTGGATTAATGTCTAAGTCCATAACTATAATTGGTACGACTTGACCCGACCCGGCATGGTCCATTTGGGTTGCATGGCATCATGCACTTGGATAGACTATAATGAGAGAAATAAGACACTTATGGTTATTAATATATTATAAGTTCTAGTATATTAATAATAAGAATAATAAGATTATTTAATTAGTATTGATCAAGAATTAATCTAGGATTAATTAAGTGATCAAAAGAAGACTAATTAAATATATGGGTTGATTGTGCAAATCATCCATACTTATATAGTAGGCTAATGCTCCATGGATTGTCTAGTTGGGCTAAAACCCATATGATACTCCATGGATGCTCCATGGTGTATTTGTACCCATGGATCATGGAAATGAAAGGCCATGTCAATTAGGGTTTACATGGTGTAACCCTAACTATATAAGCATCATATTATTCACCAAAATCAGCCACTAGAGAGAGGAAAGAGAGGGCTAGCCGATTTTCATGAGTGTAGAATTATCTCAAGTTATTCCAAATGTATTTGGTGTTGTGTGAACCATTTGAGGTGTCACACATGGGGCACTAGGCACTCAAGCTTCATGAAGACATTCTACATCAAAGAGGTATGTATTCTATCTTGCTATAGCTATTGTTTTGTATGCTAGATTAGGATAATACTTTGGATGTTCTTATTTGCATGTATAATAGAGAAAACATAGATCCAAGGTATTTAGGGTTGCATGTACACTTAGGAGTGTTGGAATGCTCAAAACCTAACAGTGGTATCAGAGCCTAGGCTTGTTTTCTTGTTATACTTGCAAAAGTAGCTGGAAAATCGAGTTTTGATGTTGTCTGCCCAGCAGACTCGCCGAGTCCATGAATGGACTCGCCGAGTCCATGAATGGACTCGCCGAGTCCATGAATGGACTCGCCGAGTCCATGAATGGACTCGCCGAGTCCATGAATGGACTCGCCGAGTCCAAGGCAAAAAGCATCCAACTCATCGAGTTGGTTCGTGCACTCGACGAGTTGGACCCCCAGACAGCATAAATTCGACTTTTTTGGCTGGAATTGGACTAGGAACATTACCCTAAGATGTTTTTGGACTTATAAACTTGTTTTTGATGTGGTAATGTTCATGCTAATCCAATTCCAAAGATAATTGTCAATAGATTCATGTTTTGTATTAGTTTAAGGTTAGACTAATTACATGAAAAAGTTTGATTTGAATTATATTATTCTTATGAGTTGCTTAGATTAATAGAAAGTTGAGTGAAATAGTTGTTTTCAATCCAAATTAATCTAAGAGTTGATTCTAAAATGTGTTTTTGTAACTTGTCCTCAAGTTATATGAAAATTCACATTTAAGTTTCATAAAACTCATAAAAGTTGGCAAATGTTACAAAAAATGAAGAGTCTAGTTCTAATTAAATGGTTTTATGACTCCATAACTTGTCCTCAAGTTATGGAGGACCAAGAGTATCTTCATTAAATAATAAATAAATAAATAAGTGTAACCTTAATTAATTCCATAAGTTATAAAGTAAAGAAAAGTTAATTCTTTTATTAGTTTAAAGTCTTCCATAACTTGTCCTCAAGTTATGGAACTTGAAGAGTTTTTGGATTAAAACTACTTTAAACACATAAGTTATGGAATTAATTAGTTTTGAATAGTTTCAAAACTTTCCCTCAAGTTTTGGAATTTGAAAAGTTTTCTCTGATGAATACTTTAATTCCAAGTTAGCCCTTAGAATATTAAAGAGTTAAAATTCAACCCTTATACTTTATAATATTATAAGTTAATAATATATATATATATATATATATATATATATATATATATATATATATATGTATGTATAAGAGTAACGTCAGTCTTACCGCTAGTATGCCTCATTCACGAAGTCGGTCTATAAGGTGGGTATAAGGTTGTTGCCTATAAAATGGCAACTTAATGGGTGTCCACTCTCACCCACCACTTGCTTGACTGGTGGAGGGTCGTTAGCCGAACGGGTTTGACAGGACTATAATTCTCCCTTCATTAAAAGTATTAATGATAAATACTAAGTAACTAAACTCTTAATAATACCCAATCTTAGTTACTTAGGAAAAATGTGAATAAGGTGCTAATCCATGAAATTACACTTTGCACTTTGTTTAAGTCGGTTAGTGGAGCGTGTGTGGTTAACCGGCACACTAACTCGTATTTAACAAGGTAGGCAAAGGGTAACTTAATGTTTATCATAGTATCGATGGAGCGTATGTGGTTAACCGGCACATCGATTGAGGGGTAAACACTTAAAGGTACCAAGTAATTTGCATGGTTACTTCACACCTTGTTTTGTGATCCTCGGCATCCCAGTCACAAAACCTGAAGGGCACACTCGAGATTGAAACATGCCATTGAAAAGTTCAATGAATCTCAAAAGATCTAGGAGTTTCAAATCTAATTAAAACCTAATAATACATTTCGTTTATCTTGGTGGAAATTGGTGAATCGTCATTCACCTACCTTCAAATATTTTATAGCTTGGATTACGGCATACCTCTTCTAAGTTATAAAATAGTTTGTTGGGTCCTAGCCTTAATATTTCATATTGGGTGTCATATTAAGGACTTAAGATCAACTATATTGAATATCTCCCAAAAGATGTCTGGCTTAGACATTTATGATCTTCCCAAATCTCTTGAAACAAGCTTTCCTAAATGAAGATGATGTCTCATGGAAATCATACTTCTTTCACCTCCTCTAATTATTCTCCTTAACCCACAAGTTCTTGAAAAGTTTAAGGTCACTCAAGCCCAATTGGCAAGGCAAGGTCTAGGTGTGGTCACATCTTGGAGATGTAGTCACATATTGACAAGTCGGGAGAGTTAGGTGTCAAAGTCTTGAGAAAGTTGGTGGTTCAATCACTTTCTAAGTCACATAGTGAGTTCCTTTGGGACACCTATGAAATAGACTATGACAAGACCCTTAATGATCTTATCTATTTGTTAAGATCAACTTCCTTAAAACTTGATGGACATTGACAATAGTGACACAGGAAATCCAGGAAAGCATTCTCTTCCCAATGGAAAGGGATCGGCCATAGTCAACTCGGTTGACTAAATGGTAAAGAGAAAAGCTAAGTCTGTGATAGTCCCGTGTACCATTATCAAAGGGTCCATATGTTTATATTGCCAAAGAAAGGGGCATTGGTTGCGAATCCGCCAATTTACCTAAGGGTGTTAAAGTCAATAAGTTTGACTCTACTTTAGGTAAAGTCCACTAACTAACTCTGCTAAGTTTCTATTCTGAGATTCTTATTACATGATGTGACTGGGTCACATGTTGATGTTTTAAGAATCAAAGAAAAGTAAAGGAACTTAAAGAAAGAATATGCTGAATCTGATCGCATAGATGGATTTCTATCCCGTAGTTTGAAGATTGGATTCTTGAGCTACTTCTTAGGAGTTATGATATTTTTGCTTAGGAATAGATAACAACAAGTTTTCATATGGATTGTAAGGATTAGCTTTTCCGCAAAGTTTTAAAATAAAAGGAAGTTTTTGATTTTATTTATTTTAAAATATCCTTACAATGGCATTTGAGAAAAAATTGTTGCTTATAAGATTCCATTAATAGCAAGAGTGGAAGTATGAAATTGATTCTTTCATTTGTGGTAATGTCTAAATTTACCAAATAAGGAAAGATTCTCATCATCCAAGTTTCAATTGGACCGGAACTTGGAATCATGCAAGTTGTATAGCATGATGAATGAGAACTTTCAAGTATTGGAAAAATTAAGACTAATTACTCGTTCACATGGATGTGTGAGTCAAGTAAAGGACTAAGGGATCGAGTACACATTCTTGTGTACTGATTAAGTCCACCACAAAAGATAGATAAAACTATTCGTCATAGTTTACAAAAGCTCAGTAAATATGATTATACTTACAAGCTTAAGTATAACTCTGAGACATTTGAAAAGGTTCCAATGTATGGCAGAGCGAATAAGAAGAATCAAATCAGGCAGAATGATAAAAGTTTCTCAAATTTGAAAAGATGGGAGAGTACTTTCGTATCAGTTTTTATGATCATCTTAATGATTTAGAGACGTTATCACAATTCATCCTCTAAGTGCTTTCTTATAGCTAAGAAGAGGAACTATGAATTGTTGAAGTGGTTAAATCAAGAAGATGATTCATACTTCATTCCAAAAACAATTCTTAGAGTCATACTCCTAGATTGTAACTTGAGTGACATGTCTCAAAGAAGGTTTAAAACACTTGTCAAATGTAAGAGTAAAAGTTTTCTACTCTTGTACATTTGAAATTGGTAAGTTGTGATGTTTTGGATAAAACAAAGACCAACGTAGGCCAATTGTGTGAAGTGTTTGTCTTGATTAGAATCCACACTATCTCTTGGATGTTTGACAAGGGAGTCTTATAGGTCAAGAGGACAGTGGGAGTCTTAAAGGTCTTGAAAGTGTCTAGAACTAATCAAGAATAGAACCTGAAGTTCTTCTCTAGCACACGACTTGAGGTTTATAACCTATCGTGTTGACATATTCTGTGCCCATTCCAGTTAAAGTTGGCTTTGCATATGAGTTCTTAGAGTTCTCAATTTGTTGCACAACAACTTGGAAGCAATGGCAGGCCCTTGAGCTGCTAGGTGGCAAGAAGTTAAGATTGAGTTCAACCCATATGAGTTTGGACTCGTCATTATCCTTGTCTTGGGACTATGGCTTTGACAATTCACATGGATAAGAACACATACACCATAAAAACCTAGGTGTCATAAGGTTTCTCTCCGATTCATGAAAAATGATGGTGAGGAAACACTTTCACTAAGTAGATTTTAGCTAGATAGCAATTGTGATATTTGCATTCTCAAAGTCGTTAGTGGAGCATGTGTGGTTTACCAGCACACTAACCTGGACTTGTGAGAAGTGGCAAAAAGGTCTAACCATTATGATTACGGCACCCCTCTTCATAATTGTTTAGACACACAAGTGTGCTATCTAAGTGAAGGTGTATGATTTTGATAAAGTCTTATCAAAACAATCTAGTATCAGAACTCTGAAGTTTGGTAAGAAAGTCAGTTGATTTCTAAGTACATGTCAAAGCTAGTGGGAGCATAAGTGATATGCTAATAATCATCATGTTAGTGGGAGCATGATAATTATGATAAGTATTGCAAGCTAGCAATGTTAATTATAGAAAACAAAAGTTTCAATTGGGAAAGAGTTGTTTTGCTATAATTAAGGGAGAGAAAATTATACTTCATCTTAAATCTATAAGCTTAGATCGTGAGGCTTTAATCATTTAGTCAAGGATATATATATATATATATATATATATATATATATATATATATATATATATATATATGAATTTCATGTTGGAATGGCTCAACATAAGGAAATTCTATATATGGGTCCATTATTTGCGTTCTAAAATTCGATTATGATTACGACATCCCTTTTCAGAATCTGAATTATGAGAACTTGGCAAATTGAAATGGAAATATTATAGCAAAAGACTACTTTAGTATTTATGTGAGACATCATGAATCGTGTCCCATATGTTTCGGATATAGGATCGATTACACGTGCTATATTCATCCATTCTAAAATTTTCCAGATGCCTGGGGCATTAAGAAGGGAAAAGGTTTAGAACTGGATATGACTAAAAGGATTAAACAATTGTCGAGGATAATCTAAGGTTTACCAAAGATTGGTTGCTCAAGGACAGTTGGAAGTATAGTGATAATTCTGGAAGGACCATATTGACATAATCTGTAAGGAGGCAACTCCATGTTCAGAAGTGATAGTCAAAATGGAATCTGGAAATGTTTCAAAGTTAGATTTTTCAATCTGTGTAAGATTAAGGAAACTTAATGCAAGAAGGATGTTTCCAAGGAGATGATCTCCTTTGGAATGCTCTGTAATGGTTGTTGTCAAGTCTTTATGACTTTGTGCATAATCATTACAAGGGATCAATGCATATAAGTTTAGAATCTAATAAGATTTTAGTAAATGGCATGAATTTGAAATTCTTGCATTTGTAGTAAGGATTTGGGACTGTGAAAAGAGAATCATTGAAGTTATGTTAAATTGATCTAGTTCACAAAGTAAAGATCATAGACAAACATAGTATGCATACTTGGTGTATGGCATGACTAGTGTTTAGAAAAACATAGTGTACATGCTTGGAGCATGGGACAACTATTGTTTTAAATTCAAGAATAAAGTTGATAGCTGAAACAGTATACAATGAATAATGTGTAATCATATGGTGATAAATAAAAGGTGTTTTATTTATGTTCATAGGTTTTGATACCATATTGGATTCAATTATTATTGTGTTTCACTTTGCATGTTTTGACTTCCCGAATAAACTGGGTTATTCTTCCGGAATGACTAAGTTATTCAAACCATCCACAGTCGGTCATATGTTGGAAGTAGATATGAATTAAGACTGTCATGGGCTGGCTTGTAGAGGTCTAAGGTGTTGGACAAAGGGCTACAACACTCATGAGTGCTCATAAGTTCTGAGTATTGGATTCAACCCGCGCTCATTGGAATCACTTCATGGATTTTATCACGAGTGATCATGAGACGATAATATCTTATATTCTTCAAACCTAGAGATATGAGTTGTTACTATGAGTTGATAGTACATTGATTGCATGAAAACGCATTTGGTAACTCGGTGCTATAAAACGTGTCTTTGTGTATGATTCAACAAGTACTAGAACAAGCCATATGAGTCGAAGTTTATCCATTCCTTTTAACTTCGGGATAAAAGCGATATCTGTGGGCCCCTCGATGATTTGATGATGACAAATGGAAGTGCTCGGCCGGGCCAGGACTGATTTGATTTGTTCAATTAGTCAGTCGTCATAAATCGGAAATCGGGAAACAACAAATGGACAGAGAGAATGATTATAATCCATGTCTCCGTCCATATGATATCTAGAATGGAGGAATATATGATCCCTTATCTAATGGACAAGTCACTGACAAAGGTCAGAGTTCATCTACAATGTCAGAGTTCGACAGAAGCTTTTGAGAGCTACGATTGCCGGTCGGTTCCTGAAGTCATACGCAATAATAGTTTTAAACTTATCCAAGTGGGAGACTGTTGGATTAATGTCTAAGTCCATAACTATAATTGGTACGACTTGACCCGACCCGGCATGGTCCATTTGGGTTGCATGGCATCATGCACTTGGATAGACTATAATGAGAGAAATAAGACACTTATGGTTATTAATATATTATAAGTTCTAGTATATTAATAATAAGAATAATAAGATTATTTAATAGTATTGATCAAGAATTAATCTAGGATTAATTAAGTGATCAAAAGAAGACTAATTAAATATATGAGTTGATTGTGCAAATCATCCATACTTATATAGTGGGCTAATGCTCCATGGATTGTCTGGTTGGGCTAAAACCCATATGATGCTCCATGGATGCTCCATGGTGTATTTGTACCCATGGATCATGGAAATGAAAGGCCATGTCAATTAGGGTTTACATGGTGTAACCCTAACTATATAAGCATCATATTATTCACCAAAATCAGCCACTAGAGAGAGGAAAGAGAGGGCTAGCCGATTTTCATGAGTGTAGAATTCTCTCAAGTTATTCCAAATGTATTTGGTGTTGTGTGAACCATTTGAGGTGTCACACTTGGGGCACTAGGCACTCAATCTTCATGAAGACATTCTACATCAAAGAGGTATGTATTCTATCTTGCTAGAGTCATTGTTTTGTATGCTAGATTAGGATAATACCTTGGATGTTCTTATTTGCATGTATAATAGAGAAAACATAGATCCAAGGTATTTAGGGTTGTATGTACACTTAGGAGTGTTGAAATGCTCAAAACCCAACACCAAGACCCATATCTGGCCTCCTATGGTCAAGATATCACATAAAGCTTCTACCTTTACACTCATGCATGGCCCTTTTTGCTCAAAAGGCCATAATAACCACTTAATCTATGCATGGAGAGGTATAATGGCATAAAACTCCCACCTTTTATGTCTTTACCACTCTGAACACCTCTAAATCTGGAAGGATCTAGCTTGGGGACGTCCAAATCCCACAAGACATCCTTCTTGGACCATAAACTCCATAAAAGGGACATAAGGAGATCAAACAAACTAGAAGTCAAGGTGAGAACTTGATTAACAGAAATTGAAGAAGATGAAGGAAACTTCCTGGATCTACAACCTTCTCCTTGGACCTCTAACCTCCTTCTTCTTTTAGACTTCAAGAACACTCTAAATCCTTCAATAAAGGCTCACACACTCAAAGAGAGCACTAGGGTTTCGTGGGACAGGTTCTGGACAATGGAGGCTACAAATGAGGCTGATAGAATGAGAATAAGATGCTTAAATAGGGCACTAAATCCTGATTTAGGGTTTTCCCAAAACCTGGCCAACTCGCCGAGTCAGTCCTCTGACTCGTCGAGTAGGTCACTTAACCCACGATGTAACGACGAAAATTCTCAAACCAAAATTTTCATTTTTAAACACAATAAAACTTGTTTCATAATTCTAAAGACACATATGTCTCAAATTGTGACATCCCCAAAATCTCGGCCAGAAAAGACCGATTTTCATTTATGCTTTTAAAATAAATTCAGAGTAAATCCTTTTGATTTGAAAGAGTTGCGGAAATTGTTCCCAAAAACAAAACATGATTTAACAATGTTTACCAAAGCATTTCATAAAAGAAATGTATTTTTCATTATATAATCAAAACTCGGGGTGTCATGTTCCGATATAGACCAACAAGCATAAACGATAACATTACAAGTCATTCACCAAATATTTACATATATAGACTTGTAAACAAAACAACTTGATGGTTCATCCATCTTACGCCCTTGCGTCACTTCCTGTAATACAAATAAAACTGAGTGGGTCAGGCTTGGGAGCCTGGTGAGCATATAGGGTTTTCAACCCACAATAAATAATTAAATTAATTATTATCAACCAACAATAACCCAGTTACCCATTCCCGTTATTCTCACTTTACGTCCCTAAAATAACTAACACAAGGGAACTAATCTAAGAATATTTTTATTGGGGTGACAACACATGTTGCGGGGGTTCCTCAGCAATATAAGTCAAATAAGGCAACCATGAGGGGGATGAAATACAGCGAATGAACACCCAAGTTCATTAACACCTACAGGTTATGAGCCTACTAGCATTCCACTGGACTATCTAGAAAAGTCCGTGGTCGTCATCTAAATTCCGCTAGACGACTGGATCAAAACAACAACGAGGCCTCTCATCTGTTTATTACACACCAACTATCTACCCATGTTCTACCCAACATATTGGTAGATAAAAACATACATTTTTATACATATTTTCGAAACTTGTATAGCATGCTTGATCAATACATTTTCCATATAACAGATGAGGACACACACATAACACGTATTTCATATAGAAATAATCAGATCTGTAAGATAGAAGAAAGTGAATATACATTCACACACATAACAACAAAATATACACATAACACGTATCTCGTATAAAATACTTCATAGTTATACGTTGGGAGAAAGTAACAACGCATTCACACGTATAAACGACAATAAACTTCATACACTCAAACCATACTTGTATTATTATTGCGTTTATGAAATGTAGTATACACTCACTTGATCAGAAGATGATCGGACAGCACTACGGCTTGCAGAAGTCGTAATCCTCAGCAGATCTGGAAGATCTCTACAAAAATCGAACTTCTCGCGGGCAGAGCTTCGGCTCGGAAACCGCACTTCTCGGGACTCGCTTCGGGACTCGGGAATATTACCGGGGCTTCGGGGGTAAAAACGCAGAGCTTCGGCATAAAAACGAGAGGAAATTAGCAATTACACCCGGACCCCTCGCATCCTATTTATAGGAGGCTGGAACCCCCTCGTACGCGGGGCATACAGGCTCCGAAATGCGTCACTGCATGTGTCATCCGAAGTGTCGACACTCTGGCTGTATGCGGGGCTTACTCGAGTACGCTGGGCGTACTCCGGATGAGTCCGGTGACTCGTCTTCGGATAAGGCCGGTATTTAATAATTAAATTTAATTATTAATTATTTAATAAACTTCGAAAATTCATATCTCCTTCATACGAACTCCGTTTTCGACGTTCTTTATATCCACGCGAAGGTGAGACTACGCTCTACAACTTTCGTTTAGACTTCGTCGGCTAATTTTGATTTATTTTTAATAGGCCGGGACAGAAAGTTTCGTTATAAATTCATAACTTCTTCGTTTGACGTCCGTTCTCACCTAACTTTTTATCGCTTTGATACTAACAACGAGATCTTCGATTCTCGTTTAGATCACTAAGGCTAAATATCGCTCTAACGTAAATTTCACTTTTTACGTTATTCAGCGGTGTCGGTTCTGGTCGTAACTTCTTTGTTATAACTTGGATTTCAGCATTCTTTATATCTTCGGAAACCTTGTTTCAACTACTACAACACTATCTAAAGATATCAAGTTTATTATACACTTAAATTTTGACGCTTATTTTTATTCTTAATTAATCAAACCACATAATTAAGCAATTAAGCACAAAACACATAATACTCAATTAATACAATCTTATTATTTCAAAACGGGTTACAAAGGTTAACCTAGACCATTACATTGCTAAAAATGGAATGCCCGGAAACACAGGCGTTACAATTCTCTCCACCTTAGAATGATTCCGTCCCCATAATCACACATCAACAAACAAATGCGGATAGCGACTCAACATGTCACTCTCCGTCTCCCAGGTGAGATTCGACCCATTCGTGTGTTTCCATCGGACAAGCACTAACTCGAACATCTTGCGTCGCAACTTCTTAGCCTTTTGGTCAACAATTGCCTCTGGTTCTTCAATAAACCTTTTGTTCTCATCGATTCTCAACTCCGAAAGTGGAATCATGTCGGGAACTTCCCCTGTGAACTTTCGCAAATAACACACATGAAAAGTGTTATGAATTCCATTCAGTTCTTCTAGTAGTTCGAGCTTGTAAGCTTGGTTCCCAATCCTTTGAAGTACTTTAAACGGTTTAATAAACCTTGGACTCAATTTTCCCCTTTTACCAAATCTTATAAGTCCCTTCCACAGCGAGACTTTAAGAAAAACCGAATCCCCAACTTCAAAAGTCATCGGTCTTCGCTTTTTGTCAGCATAACTCTTTTGCGATCTTGAGCTGCTAACATTCTTTCCCTAATTATTTTCAACTTTTCAGCAGTTTGATGAACCATCTCCGGTCCCATAAACTGCTTTTCCCCAGCCTCAAGCCAACAAGACGGCGTACGACACTTTTGTCCATACAAAGCTTGGTAAGGTTCCATCTTAATGCTCGAGTGAAAACTATTGTTATAGGAAAATTCTACCAATGGTAACTGTTCATCCCAATTACCTAGGAATTCCAAGGTACATGCTCTCAGCATATCTTCAAGTGTTTGTATCGTTCTTTCACTCTGACCATCAGTCTGCGGATGGTAAGCTATACTTAAACATCCATCAGTCTGCGGATGGTAAGCTGTACTTAAACATAACTTGGTACCCATTTCCTCTTGTAGACTTTTCCAAAACCTTGAGGTGAAACGGCTATCACGATCCGATACAATCGTTAGCGGAACACCGTGAAGTCTCACAATTTCCTTCACATAAGAATTCGTAATCTTTTCCATAGACCATTTCTCCCTGGCTGCTATGAAATGCGAACTCTTAGTGAATTGATCGACGACCACCCAAATCATGTCGTGACCATTCTTTGTTCTGGGCAGTTTAGTGACAAAATCCATAGCAATGTCTTCCCACTTACCCATAGGCACAGGTAAAGGTTCTAAACTCCCATACGGTTTCTGATGTTGTGTCTTGACTCTCGCACAAGTCACACACTCGACCACATACTTTGCAACATCAAGCTTCATCGTCGGCCACCAGTAGTAGGGTTTCAGGTCCCTATACATTTTAGTGCTACCAGAATGAATCGAGTACATGGTCTTGTGAGCTTCTTCCATCAGAAGATCTGTGACTCCTCCTATCTTAAGTATCCAAATCCGATCTTGGAACACCTTCAATCCATGACCATTTGTACCAAACACCAACGTTTTGCCCAAACGTTCCTCCTACCGGTCATTCTTCTCAGAAGCTTCGCTTTGAGCTTTCTTTATACTTTCTAAAATAGTCGAGACAACTTCGATTCTCAACGCTCTTGGCCTTTTCCTTTCAAGATTGACTTTTCGACTGAGAGCATCAGCAACAACATTAGCTTTACCAGGATGGTAAAGTATCTCACAGTCGTAGTCCTTGAGTAATTCCAGCCAGCGTCGTTGCCTCATATTCAATTCCTTCTGATTAAAGAGATATTGGAGACTCTTATGATCAGTGAAAAGTTTGCACTTTGTGCCATAGAGGTAATGCCTCCATATTTTCAGAGCGAAAACTACCGCTGCCAACTCCAAATCATGAGTCGGGT
This sequence comes from Lactuca saligna, assembly GCF_052625555.1. Classification (NCBI taxonomy): domain Eukaryota; kingdom Viridiplantae; phylum Streptophyta; class Magnoliopsida; order Asterales; family Asteraceae; genus Lactuca; species Lactuca saligna. The sequence continues at coordinate 9,088,141 of NC_136420.1, forward strand.
AGTTCTTTTCATGCTCTTTCAGTTGTCGAGACGCATATGCTATCACCTTTTCTCTTTGGGTCAAAACACAACCCAATCCAACCCCAGACGCATCTCTATAAACAGCGAAGTCTTCAACTCCATCGGGTAGAGAAAGTATCGGTGCCTCGCATAGTTTCTTCTTTAGCTTCTCGAATGCTTCTTTATGCTTCTCACTCCAAGCATAAGTAGCTCCTTTGTGGGTCAAAGCTGTCAATGGAGTAGCAATCGAAGAAAAGCCTTGGATAAACCTTCGGTAATATCCGGTTAATCCTAAAATGCTTCGGATCTCCGTGGGACTTTTCGGTTGTTCCCACTTCATTACAGCTTCAATCTTTGCTGGATCAACCATTATCCCTTGTTGGTTGATCACGTGACCCAAGAATTGGACTTCTCGAATACAAAAATCACATTTGGAGAACTTAGCATACAACTTCTCTTTCTTCAAGACTTCTAACACTTCTCTCAAGTGTCTGCCATGCTCCTCCTGGCTTTTGTAGTAAATCAGAATGTCGTCGATGAACACTATCACGGATTTATCAAGGAACGGATTACAAACCCTATTCATTAAATCCATGAATGTTGCCAGAGCATTGGTTAGTCCAAACGACATAACCAAGAACTCGTAGTGTCCATATCTAGTTCTGAATGCAGTCTTCTCTATATCCTGCTCTCTTACTTTCAGCTGATGATATCCTGACCTAAGATCGATCTTCGAGAAATAGCTCGAACCTTGCAATTGATCAAATACGTCATCAATCCTCGACAACGGATATCTATTCTTTATTGTTGCCTTATTCAGCTCTCTGTAATCAATGCGCATTCTCATACTTCCATCTTTCTTCTTCACGAATAACACCGGAACTCCCCAGGGTGATGAAGTAGGTCTAATGAAACCTTTGTCCAACAACTCCTGAAGTTGCATCATCAGCTCCTTCATCTCCGTCGATGCTAATCGATAAGGTGCTTTTGCAATTGGCGTGGTTCCTGGTAACAAGTCAATACGGAATTCCACTTGTCGATCAAGCGGTAATCCAAGAAGATCTTCGGGAAATACTTCCGGATAATCACACACCACTGGAATACTCTGCATCACCTTCTTTTCCTTCTTAGCATCAATCACGAATGCTAAATATGATGTACATCCCTTGGTCAAACACTTTCTGGATTTCATTAGGGAAATGATTCCAGAATTCACTCGGCGTTTGTCCCCATACACCATAAACGATTCCTTTCCAGGCGGGTTTACTTTAACAATCTTCTTCTTGCATAAAATTTCGGCATCATTGGCGCTGAGCCAATCCATTCCCAACACGATGTCGAAACCATTAAGTTCGATAGGTAATAATTCCTCGCGGAACTTATTCCCATTCAAGTCGATTAAGATGTTTTTCATGCGATGGCTAACAGGTACAAACTTGCCACTAGCAACTTTGACTAATAAAACATTATCTAGTCTATCAACAGTCAAAGCTAGTTTTCTACCAAATTCATGCGATATAAAGGAGTAGTTGGCTCCAGAATCAAATAAAATTTGGGCAGGCAATGTGTTTACGAGAAAGGTACCTGAAGCGACATCAACTTCATCCTTAGCAGCTTCCAGTGTCATCTGGAATGCTCTCGCCTTCGGCTTTGGTGGAATGTTGGGCTTAGCTGCCTCCTTCTTCTTCGGATAGTCTTTCAAAATGTGCCCCTCTTCATTACAACCAAAACACATCCTTTTGTTGTTCGGACATTCATTGGCAAAATGTCTAACCCTTCCACACTTGTAGCAAGTCACATCCTCGCTACATTTCCCAAAGTGATTTTTCTTACACTTTTCACACCACTTCGCTTCTCCTCCTTTTCCCCCACCAAACCTTTTCGAATCATATTTCGAAAATTTACTTTTCTTACCGGAACCAGATGTTCCCTCAAACTTCCTCTTCTCACCAACCTCAACCTTGTTGGTGGTTCTCCCTTTTATCATGTTCTCAACAGACTTGGCAGCCTAGATAGCTGCCTCTAAAGTATGTGCCTGACGTACTGGCACCTCGTACTCCCATGGGAGTCCCTTCGCATACCGGTCCACCTTCGTCAGCTCGTCTGGAACGATACGCAAGGCAAACTCCATCTTATCGGTGAAGTTATTGGTGTATTCATCAACTGACATACTGCCTTTCGTTAGTGTTAGAAACTTGTTCTCCAATTCCAACAGATTTTGAGCCGAGCAGAACTTGCGCTTGAACTGCACCAAGAACTCTGCCCATGATAATTGTAGTGGCTCATTTGGGCTCAAAGTCTTCCCTAGAGTATTCCACCAACGAACGGATCCACCTCGGAATTGGCGTACTGCATAGATAGTCTGCAACTTGCCTCTGCAGCCACAAGTCATGAAGGCTAACTCCATTTCAGAGATCCAATCCATCACTCCTATCGGATCCTCCTTTCCATTGAAGGTCGATGGTTTGCAAGTTAGAAAGTCCTTGTACTTTCATCCCATTCCGTCATTCCTTCCATCATGGTTGTCTCGCCTAACTATTGGTGGGTTGGCTTGACCAACTGATCCACTGAAGTTTCCACTTTCCGAGTGCCCTTCATTCAATTCAGGCTCTTCCACACGAATTGACAGCTCTTCACGTTTCTGTTGAAGCAACCGTCTAGTTTCATCCATCTGACAATCCAACATTGTTTGAATCATCATTTGTACACCAGCCATTGTTATTGGCTAGGGTGTTGCTGCTACGACAGGTCTTTGCTCAATCACTGGTGGTTGATTCCTGTTTTCATCAGCATTTCCAACTCCACTTCTTGTTCTCACCATTTTTTATCTACACACCGAATAAGGTGAAATTAGATCCTTATTCACGATAGATATTCAAATCATCCTTATCACTCCGAAACGTTTACATGCTAGTTCTAATATCGTAGACGTACGCTTAGAATCCTACACACATAAAGTTTCTAGATCCGGTCGGCAACAGACCATAGATCCGAACAAATAATATCATATATGGCAACATATAACATTTAGCACATAAAGCATTTTAGGCAACTCTCCTAAAATAAACTAGTGCTCGTGTCTAAAATATAACAGACACACATCTCAAAATTTCACTTCGCATTCTAACTTTAAGTCTAGAAATCCTAAAAATTCCTAGTTCGCTTAAACTAATGCTCTGATACCAACTGTGACATCCCCAAAATCTCGGCCAGAAAAGACCGATTTTCATTTATGCTTTTAAAATAAATTCAGAGTAAATCCTTTTGATTTGAAAGAGTTGCGGAATTTGTTCCCAAAAACAAAACATGATAAAACAATGTTTACCAAAGCATTTCATAAAAGAAATGTATTTTTCATTATATAATCAAAACTCGGGGTGTCATGTTCCGATATAGACCAACAAGCATAAACGATAACATTACAAGTCATTCAACAAATATTTACATATATAGACTTGTAAACAAAACAACTTGATGGTTCATCCATCTTACGCCCTTGCGCCACTTCCTGTAATACAAATAAAACTGAGTGGGTCAGGCTTGGGAGCCTGGTGAGCATATAGGGTTTTCAACCCACAATAAATAATTAAATTAATTATTATCAACCAACAATAACCCAGTTACCCATTCCCGTTATTCTCACTTTACATCCCTAAAATAACTAACACAAGGGACCTAATCTAAGAATATTTTCATCGGGGTGACAACACATGTTGCGGGGGTTCCTCAGCAATATAAGTCAAATAAGGCAACCATGAGGGGGATGAAATATAGCGAATGAACACCCAAGTTCATTAACACCTACAGGTTATGAGCCTACTAGCGTTCCACTGGACTATTTAGAAAAGTCCGTGGTCGTCATCTAAATTCCGCTAGATGACTGGATCAAAACAACAACGAGGCCTCTCATCTGTTTATTACACACCAACTATCTACCCATGTTCTACCCAACATATTAGTAGATAAAAACATACATTTTTATACATATTTTCGAAACTTGTATAGCATGCTTGATCAATACATTTTCCATATAACAGATGAGGCACACACACATAACACGTATTTCATATAGAAATAATCAGATCTGTAAGATAGAAGAAAGTGAATATACATTCACACACATAACAACAAAATATACACATAACACGTATCTCGTATAAAATACTTCATAGTTATACGTTGGGAGAAAGTAACAACGCATTCACACGTATAAACGACAATAAACTTCATACACTCAAACCATACTTGTATTCTTATTGCGTTTATGAAATGTAGTATACACTCACTTGATCAGAAGATGATCGGACAGCACTACGGCTTGCAGAAGTCGTAATCCTCAGCAGATCTGGAAGATCTCTACAAAAATCGAACTTCTCGCGGGCAGAGCTTCGGCTCGGAAACCGCACTTCTCGGGATCTTCGGGATCTCGGGACTCGCTTCGGGACTCGGGAATATTACCGGGGTTTCAGGATGGCTTCGGGGGTAAAAACGCAGAGCTTCGGCACAAAAACGAGAGGAAATTAGCAATTACACCCGGACCCCTCGCATCCTATTTATAGGAGACTGGAACCCCCTCGTACGCGGGGCGTACAGGCTCCGAAATGCGTCACTGCATGAGTCATCCGAAGTGTCGACACTCTGGCTGTACGCAGGGCTTACTCGAGTACGCTGGGCGTACTCCGGATGAGTCCGGTGACTCGTCTTCGGATAAGGCCGGTATTTAATAATTAAATTTAATTATTAATTATTTAATAAACTTCGAAAATTCATATTTCCTTCATACGAACTCCGTTTTCGACGTTCTTTATATCCACGCGAAGGTGAGACTACGCTCTACAACTTTCGTTTAGACTTCGTCGGCTAATTTTGATTTATTTTTAATAGGCCGGGACAGAAAGTTTCGTTATAAATTCATAACTTCTTCGTTTGACGTCCGTTCTCACCTAACTTTTTATCGCTTTGATACTAACAACGAGATCTTCGATTCTCGTTTAGATCACTAAGGCTAAATATCGCTCTAACGTAAATTTCACTTTTTACGTTATTCAACGGTGTCGGTTCTGTCGCGAAACTTCGACAGGTCATAACTTCTTTGTTATAACTTGGATTTCAACATTCTTTATATCTTCGGAAACCTTGTTTCAACTACTACAACACTATCTAAAGATATCAAGTTTATTATACACTTAAATTTTGACGCTTATTTTTATTCTTAATTAATCAAACCACATAATTAAGCAATTAAGCACAAAACACATAATACTCAATTAATACAATCTTATTATTTCAAAACGGGTTACAAAGGTTAACCTAGACCATTACATTGCTAAAAATGGAATGCCCGGAAACACAGGCGTTACAATTCTCTCCACCTTAGAATGATTCCGTCCCCATAATCACACATCAACAAACAAATGCGGATAGCGACTCAACATGTCACTCTCCGTCTCCCAGGTGAGATTCGACCCATTCGTGTGTTTCCATCGGACAAGCACTAACTCGAACATCTTGCGTCGCAACTTCTTAGCCTTTTGGTCAACAATTGCCTCTGGTTCTTCAATCAACCTTTTGTTCTCATCGATTCTCAACTCCGAAAGTGGAATCATGTCGGGAACTTCCCCTGTGAACTTTCGCAAATAACACACATGAAAAGTGTTATGAATTCCATTCAGTTCTTCTAGTAGTTCGAGCTTGTAAGCTTGGTTCCCAATCCTTTGAAGTACTTTAAACGGTTTAATAAACCTTGGACTTAATTTTCCCCTTTTACCAAATCTTATAAGTCCCTTCCACGGCGAGACTTTAAGAAAAACCGAATCCCCAACTTCAAAAGTCATCGGTCTTCGCTTTTTGTCAGCATAACTCTTTTGACGATCTTGAGCTGCTAACATTCTTTCCCTAATTATTTTCAACTTTTCAGCAGTTTGATGAACCATCTCCGGTCCCATAAACTGCTTGTCCCCAGCCTCAAGCCAACAAGACGGCGTACGACACTTTTGTCCATACAAAGCTTGGTAAGGTTCCATCTTAATGCTCGAGTGAAAACTATTGTTATAGGAAAATTCTACCAATGGTAACTGTTCATCCCAATTACCTAGGAATTCCAAGGTACATGCTCTCAGCATATCTTCAAGTGTTTGTATCGTTCTTTCACTCTGACCATCAGTCTGCGGATGGTAAGCTGTACTTAAACATCCATCAGTCTGCGGATGGTAAGCTGTACTTAAACATAACTTGGTACCCATTTCCTCTTGTAGACTTTTCCAAAACCTTGAGGTGAAACGGCTATCACGATCCGATACAATCGTTAGCGGAACACCGTGAAGTCTCACAATTTCCTTCACATAAGAATTCGCAAGCTTTTCCATAGACCATTTCTCCCTGGCTGCTATGAAATACGCACTCTTAGTGAATTGATCGACGACCACCCAAATCATGTCGTGACCATTCTTTGTTCTGGGCAGTTTAGTGACAAAATCCATAGCAATGTCTTCCCACTTACCCATAGGCACAGGTAAAGGTTCTAAACTCCCATACGGTTTCTGATGTTGTGTCTTGACTCTCGCACAAGTCACACACTCGACCACATACTTTGCAACATCAAGCTTCATCGTTGGCCACCAGTAGTAGAGTTTCAGGTCCCTATACATTTTAGTGCTACCAGAATGAATCGAGTACATGGTCTTGTGAGCTTCTTCCATCAGAAGATCTGTGACTCCTCCTATCTTAGGTATCCAAATCCGATCTTGGAACACCTTCAATCCATGACCATTTGTACCAAACACCAACGTTTTGCCCAAACGTTCCTCCTACCGGTCATTCTTCTCAGAAGCTTCGCTTTGAGCTTTCTTTATACTTTCTAAAATAGTCAAGACAACTTCGATTCTCAACGCTCTTGGCCTTTTCCTTTCAAGATTGACTTTCCGACTGAGAGCATCAGCAACAACATTAGCTTTACCAGGATGGTAAAGTATCTCCACGCGAAGGTGAGACTACGCTCTACAACTTTCGTCTAGACTTCGTCGGCTAATTTTGACTTTATTTTTATTATTTATTTTTAATAGGCCGGGATTGAAAGTTTCGTTATAAATTCATAACTTCTTCGTTTGACATCCGTTCTCACCCAAATTTTTATCGCTTTGATACTAACAACGATATCTTCGATTCTCGTTTAGATCACTAAGGCTAAATATCGCTCTAACGTAAATTTCACTTTTTACGTTATTCAGCAGTGTCGGTTCTGTCGCGAAACTTCGACAGGTCATAACTTCTTTGTTATAACTCGGATTCTGTCGCGAAACTTCGACAGGTCATAACTTCTTTGTTATAACTCGGATTTCGGCATTCTTTATATCTTCGGAAACCTTGTTTCAACTACTACAACATTATCTAAAGATATCAAGTTTATTATACACTTAAATTTTGACACTTATTTTTATTCTTAATTAATCAAACCACATAATTAAGCAATTAAGCACAAAACACATAATACTCAATTAATACAATCTTATTATTTCAAAACGGGTTACAAAGGTTAACCGAGACCATTACATTGCTAAAATGGCAAGCCCGGAAACACAGGCGTTACACAAATGTCAACAAATAAAACACAATCCCAGAATCATAAAAAACAATCTCCTGCCGGTGTGTACAATCATGCCAGTGCCTTGACGCGATCCTCGGAACTACCCGAAACATGTAACACATAACACGGTAAGCATAAAAGCTTAGTGAGTTCCTGAGAATACCACAAACAACACATTATCCACTTGAGGCTATAACTCAATTAGACCCTCTAGTCGATGTGTCTCAGTGGGACCCTCCGGTCCCACAACTTAGATGGACCCTTTGGTCCCTCAACTCAGCATCACAATATAATACACAAAATGCATAACACAAATAAATAGCAGGATATCTCATTACACGGTTCATGCACATAAGACCCTCTGGTCGCACATAAGGTTTACCACTCGAGGTAAGTATAATGAGAAGACTCATCTCGGGTAATCTCGGAAAGCCTCGAACTCAAAATACCGATCTAGCCTCCGCCTAATCACATAAAGTAATTTACCTCTAATTAACAACGATTCTCAAGGCTAGACTAAACCCTTCCTATAATCTCTCAGAAGGGGAAAATACCATTTTACCTCTCCAATGGTCCAAATGTCCAATTGTTGACCAAACCCTAAAAGTCAACAGAGGGCAGTACGTGGGGTGTACCAACTCTATACGTGGGGCGTACCCCGACTATCCAGAATTGGGGATCTCAACCCCTACGCGGTGCGTTCTGAGATTTACGCCCAACGTAAGTCTCAGTTTCATGCTCTTAATGTTTTAGGTCTGAATCGATTAAGATACAAGCTCATATCTCAGATCTAGTAACTCTACTGTCTCTAAATCCCTAAAGTCGAAGCCTTTGCATGGCTGTAAAGGTCACTAATCACTTCAAACACTTATCCTCTTTCCCCATTAAGCCCTTAACTCATGCATGGCTGAATCTTAACGTCTAAGATTGTATTTTTATGGATCTATAACACAAAATACACTGAAATGGGGTATATCAAGGTCCAAGGAGTCCCTTTACTCATAAAGTCTCCACCTTTAGGACTTAAACCCTAGAAATGCTCCTATAAGATGTTCATAACAAAAGAGAGGTAAAGTTTGAAGATTTTTACCTCTTTGAGAATCTCCCTACTCAGTTTAGCTCAGATTCAGAAGCATGGACACCGATCTCTCTTCTTCAAGGCATTCTCTTCCTCTTCACAAGCACACAAGAACACTTTCAAGACTCAATCACACCCATACAAGCTTAGAACGAAGATTAGGGCTCACTTAGGGTTTTTCTCTCTGGAAATGGTGACTGAAAAAGGAGGCCATAATGTTCCTTTTATAGTGCTCATTCGTCATTTAGGGCTTCATGTCAAAGCCCAGTACGACCACCATACACTATGGTACGCCCAACGTATTGGGTAGTATCCGCGTCAAGAGCACACTCATGAATATGCGCGGCGTACTCTTCAGTACGCCCAACGTACCCATTTGCTACAATTTCCTTCCATGGGCTAGTTTTGACAACTTGGAAAAGGAGAGGAATTAAATAGTTATACTTAATTTCTGGATGTTATAATTCTTCCCCACTAGAATCAGACTTCGCCCTCGAAGTCTCACTCTACAAATAACTTTGGATGCTACTCCCGCATCTCCAACTCTGGCTCCCAATTCAGCTCGGACCCTCTTCGATGTTGCCACTGGACCTGAACCAGAGGCACCTCCTTGTTCCTCAGAACCTTGATCTTCCGATCCAAGATCACAATCAGCCTCTCAATGTAATTCAGGCTCGCATCCACCTGAATATCCTCTAGTGGCACTACTGTTGTCTCCTCGGCTATACACTTCCTCAACTGGGATATGTGGAAAGTATCATGGATCTGGCTCAACTCCGCAGGTAGCTCTAAATGGTACGCTACCTTACCCACTCTAGTGGTCACCCTGAAAGGACCAATGTATCGGGGCCGCAGCTTGCCCCTCTTCTTGAATCGGATCACTCCTTTCCAAGGAGATACCTTCAGGAGTACAAAGTCTCCAACCTGACACTCGAGCTCGGATCTCCGCCTATCCGCATAACTCTTCTGGCGGCTCTGGGCTGTCAGTAACCTCTGTTTAACCTGTTGTATCTGCTCAGTCGTCTTAAGCACTATCTCAGTGCTACCGATCACTTTCTTCCCTACTTTTCCCCAATAGATGGGAGTTCGACACCTCCTCCCATATAAAAGCTCAAAGGGAGGCATACCAATACTTGAATGGTGGATGTTTTTGTAAGAAAACTCAGCCAAAGGTAGGTATGTGTCCCAACTTCCACCGAAGTCCATAATACATTCTCGAAGCATGTCCTCGAGCGTCTATATCGTCCGCTCACTCTGTCCATCAGTCTGTGGGTGGTAAGCAGTACTGAAGTGCAATCTCGTTCCCAACTCCTCATGGAACTTCTTCCAGAACCTGGAAGTGAAACGTACATCTCAGTCTGACACAATCGAGATCGGCACTCCATGCCGCGACACCACCTGTCTCACATATATCTCTGCTAGGCTCTCTGCAGAAGAGCTCTCACTGATAGCAAGGAAGTGAGCGCTCGTCATCAACCAATCCACAATCACCCAAATTGCATCAACACCCCTTGCGGTCCTCGACAATTTGGTGATGAAATCCATAGAAATTTGTTCCCACTTCCACTGGGGAACCTCTAGCGACTGCAACTTGCCATGCGGACGCTGGTGCTCGGCCTTAACCCGACGACAGGTCAAGCACCTCTCTACTACCCACGCAGCATCCCTCTTCATACAGGGCCACCAGTAATCTCTCTTCAAGTCCAAATACATCTTAGTGGCCCCGGTATGGATCAAGAATCTCGATCTGTGCGCCTCCTCCATCAATATGCTACATGCCCCGCCCATAAACGCCACCCAAATCTAACCGTGAAAGGTCATAAGCCCTCGGCTATCAGTAACAAACTCGGACACCTGCCTAATCACCCGCTCTCTCTTGCGGTTCTCCGGTCTCACAGCCTCTACTTGGGCCTCTCGGATGGTATCCAATACCGAAGCCATCACCGTCATCCTCATGCATATATCTCGAATCGGGGGACTCTCCACCCTGCGGATCAAAGCATCGACTACCACGTTAGCCTTGCCCGGGTGGTACAAGATCTCACAGTCATAATCATTTACCACATCCAACCATCTCCTCTAGCGCATGTTCATGTTGGACTGATCCATCAGATACTTCAAATTCTTGTGGTCCGTGTATATGGTACACCGAACCCCATACAAATAATGGCGCCATATCTTGAGGGTGAACACTACTGCCCCAAACTCCAAATCGTGGGTGGGATACCTTGTCTCATGAGGCTTCAGCTGCCTCGATGCGTATGGCATCACGTCCCCTCTCTGCATAAGCACCACACCCAACCCCGATATAGACGCGTCACAGTACACCATAAAATCCTCCATTCCCTCCGGAAGCGCTAACACCGGGACTTCGCATAATCTCTGGCGAAGCGTCTCAAACGAGGTCTGCTGCTCTGGACCCCAAGTTAAAGTCACGCCCTTCCGGGTCAATCTGGTGAGGGGAACGGAAATCTTGAAGAAATCCCTGATTAATCTCCGATAATAGCCGTCTAACCCTAGAAAACTCCTGATCTTGGTGAGGGATCTCGGCACCTCCCAACTCGTAACAGCCTCAATCTTAGGCGGATCGACCAATATCCCATTCTGATTAACGAGATGTCCCATGAACTGGACCTCTCGTAACCAGAAATCACACTTGGAGAATTTGGCATGAAGCCTCTCCGGTCTCAATACTCCAAGAATCTCCCTTAGATGCTCCTCATGTTGCTCTTTGGATCTCGAATACACTAGAATATCATCGATGAACACAATCACCGATCGATCCAACATCGGCCTGCATACTCGGTTCATGAGATCCATGAACGCTGCTGGTGCATTGGTGAGCCCTAAAGGCATCACCACGAACTCGTAATGCCTATAACGAGTCCTAAATACCGTCTTCTGAATATCCTCATCACGCACCCTCATCTGATGATATCCATATCTCAAGTCTATCCTGGAGAGCCAAGACGCACCCTGCAACTGATCGAACAGATCGTCGATTCTCGGTAGTGGATAACAGTTCTTGACCGTCAATTTGTTCAACTCCTGACAATCAATGCACATCCGGTGTGAACCATCCATTTTTGAGCTGATCAATTGAGGGTGTAACCACAACCCTTGCACAGGCAAGCTTCTTTCAAGTGAGTGGGGATGGCAGTGATCTCCATCATTTCTATGTATTGTGCTACGTGCTCCTCAGTATCCATAGTTTCGTCGTAAGGTGATGTGTGATTTTTATATAAATATTTTAAATGCTCAAGTTTTAAATTTATAAAATTGAATTTATCGCAACCAGAATAACACACACACTAGACGGTAACCTAATAGTGTAATAGTAAAGTTGTGGTAAGAATAGGTGTCGAACACAATGGGAACGGTAGTGAATTAATTTGGAATTTTGGATTATAGGTTACACTAAACACATTGAAACAATAAATAAATGTTTTATTAAATACTTTATTACCACTTAACATTAAATATCGAGAAACTGACTGGAAGACAAATTTCTTTAGGTGCTTTGGTTTAGATAAATTACATCTCAAATTAATGGCTAAATACTAATACAATGGATATTTATTCGTTATTCACTGATTCCTATTGTGACTAGCATCATGATCACGCAACTAATCCTTTGATTTCAACAAAACTATTAATTCATTGATCAGGTGAACAAACAATCATGCAAATCAGTATTCAATTCGGATTAAGCAAGATTTGATCTTATTTAACCCTATATTAACAAGAGTTAAATCATTCAGAGAATGGTCATTCTACTCACGTACACACATTAAAGTTCATTAATTTATTCCCTAACACTAGGTTTTGGTCAAAACTCTAGTCATAACCACCAATGGTCGTTAGTCAACTATGATTTAAATTAACATAGCTAGATAGTCCTCAACACTCAATTAAATATTAATTCAGCAATAGGAAACAAAGCAACAATCTTTCACACATATGGATTTTCACTCAAACTTTACAAAATAAATTAAATAAGAATAATCAATCCAAATGGGAATTAAACCAATAATTTGAAGATTCATTCAGTCATAAACACAAAGTAAAAGGTTTTAACACCTAATTCAGAAACTAAAAACATAATGGCATCACAATTGAATGCTAACATAGTCAAGATTTTAAACCACATGATTACCGATATGAGTCCGCTCTCCAATCCCTTAGATCTTCGCTCCTGTCAGCTCAACAGCCTCCCGGCCGCCTTCTAGACCCTCAAAACGGCATAATATAAGTTACTTGTTGACTAAGGATAAAAGGTAGTCGACTCCTCTTTTCTGGTTGGCCGAACATCACTTTTTATAAGCTTTGGAACCGACTTACGTACGTTGGGCGTAAGTCGGTGTACGTAGGGCGTACTAATAAACTCGTTGCAATCTTGTTCCAGATCCCAAGCCTAGTACGCTGGATGTACTAGAATCTACGTTGGACGTAGTCCTGATTCTCCCTTTACGCAGGGCGTGAGTTCCAATACGTTGGGCGTAGTGGGCTGCCTTCAGCCAATTCCTTTCTTTTTGCATTCCAAGACGAATTTCCGCTCCACTTATTTCTTTTCCGCTTTAGCAACAATTATATCTGTAAAACATAAATTTGACCATTATAATTACCTTTTAGTTCTAAATAATAATAATAAAGACTAAAATATTAAGATATGATATATATATATATATATATATATATATATATATATATATATATATATATATATATCTATAATTCCTAAAAACTTGTGTCTATAAAACAATCCAGTTCAAACCCAGCCATTATCCCAAGACCGCAATACAACTATTTGTGCCCATAATTTCTAAAAACTTCTCATTCCTAGATACTCATAATCCATATGAACCTTCACCCCTTATTTATACGACACTTATTTTTTGCAACCCTCTGAATTAATCGTCATAAATCTTTCTTAACCTCAATGTATTTTTGGTTGGGCTACCCAATCCTACATAATCTAGAAAAATTACAACTTTTGACACCACAATGGAGCTCTTGGAATTCTTCACTTCTTTGATATTTGCTTTTTTGATTTCTATGAATTCACCACTTTTGTGTTTAATTTTTGGTATCTTCAACTTTTGATTCTTCAAAATATTTGATCTTTGGATTTCATACTTTGACAGCTCCAGAATTTTTACACTTTTTGGTAATTTCTCTCTTCTTCTTTTTTAAAATATCTCACTTTTGTTTCGCTCAATTCCTACATGCTTAAGAAAGGAAGCTTAACTTCAACCATTATTGGTTAAAGGTATTAGTCTAAGTGCAATGACTACATAAGCTCGCCGGTATAGATTTCAAGTACAGGTTGCATACCATATTATGCCATATAAACTACCAGATTATCTTTCATATCTCATGACCTTTTCACTAAGAATGGGAAGCCACAAATACATTATAACATGTGTTGGCTCAGGTAAACATTTGAGTTCTCATCGGATCATCCCATACAATATTAGAAAAAAAATTAATTGACTAGGTTTTCTAAATTAAACTATTATTTCAAGTTTATAAATTTTTATATTTCCTAATTTAGAAATTTTTAATTTTCCAATTTAAATTCTTTTTTCAACCCCTACCCCAGACTTATTTCATACAATGCCCTCATTGTATGCATAAGATTAATTAAGCACATAAATAGTAAAAAGGGAGAAAAAGGAACAAACTCCCCTGAGGTATTAGTGGCGAGATCGAATGGGATTGCTAAAAGTTGCTCCAAAAATTGTTGGAAGACTGGAAACTACAACTGCTGTTCCTGAATGTGCCGGAAAATAAAATCAAGAACACCGACTTCTAAAATGCGGTGCAAAGGATTTCAATCTAATGCACTGTATAGTGACCATGACTTGGGAAAGTGTTAATCATGTCGTGTCCTCGAATGAGGAAAAATCCATGTTCTAAATAATAACATGGCCACGATGTGGTAAGTGGTGGCCACATTGTGGTATCTAGAATGGTAGCCTCATCTCGCAATGAAAATCTCCCCCACAACATAGGAAAGTGTCAACCATGTCGTGGCTGTAACACCCGGATTCCCAGGTATGATATTTTGTTCTTTTATTTTTGGGTTTGGTGGGGGAACTCGGCGAGTTGGCGTCTAGACTCGCCAAGTATGGTCGCAGATTTGTACGCGAGTTCACAGTTGGACTCGGCGAGTTCATGAGTGGACTCGGCGAGTCCACACTATTTAATGAAACCCTAATTTCCAGGGTTTGAGACCTATTTAAATGGCCTTATGGCCGTCATTTGCGGCCATCCACCCCAAAGAGAAACCCTAAACAGATATAGAGCGTTTGTGAGGAAGGAGAGGCCAATCTTGATATTTGGTGGGTGTTTTGCAAAAAGGAAGTGTTTAAGGCAAGAGGAGGCTGAAGGAGGTGCGATTTTTGGTGGTTTTGATCTCATAGAGATTGCATTGAGGTATTATTCTCGGACCTTCTTCAGTTTTGGTGTTGATTCTTAGTGTTAGGGTTTTCCTAACCCTTTTAGAGATTGATTAAGTGGTGTATTTGGTCCCTCCTCGAGTTTGTGCTCTGGATCTGGACCCAAAAAGGTCCATAGACGTTAACCCTTGGAGCTTTATGAGTCATTTTGGAAGTCATGAGCTTGGAATGACATTTTTGGGGCTAAATCAGCATTTTGGACCATTTCTATGTTATATGTGTGTCAAGGTCCGAACTTTACGTGATTATCATGCTTGGGGAGGCCAGATCTATGATTGTATGGAACATATCTGACCTCAGAAGTTGTTTTGAGTTTGTACATGGCATGAACTCACCGAGTCCCAAGAACAGACTCGGCGAGTAATATGAAGGTTGCCCGTTAATCACTCAGTGAGTGGACTTGCCGAGTTGGGGGTATGAATCGGTGAGTCAAGGAGAGTCGGGGGTCTGAGTTCAAGTTGGAACTCGCCGAGTTGTTCTTGAGACTCGGCGAGTTGAGTCGGGGTGGCCACGCAATTCATGCCAGGTGGACTCGTCGAGTCAAAGGAAGTACTCGACGTGCCAAGAGAGAATCTAAGAGAGTCAGTGGACACGTGTAGACTCGCCGAGTCGGGTCAAGTTTGACCGTTGACCTTATTGACTTTAGGATTGAGTTCAGTTGTATTTATGAGTGTATTACTTTATGTGATTAGGCGGAGGCTAGATCACACTTCTTCCGAGTCAGATTTTTACCGAGACATCGAGGTAAGTCTTCTCACTATACGTTACCTAGAGTGGTACTATGTGATGACCAGAGGGTCTTATGTGTTATGTATGAGATTATGTGCTATGTGATATTTGTATGTTGTATGATGATATAGACCGGACCGGAGGGTCCAACGAGCTATGACCGGACCTAAGGGTCCAACGAGCTATGGGACTGGAGGGTCCTGCTGAGACACATTGATCGGAGGGTCGTATTATAGCCTTGAGTGGCGTAAGTGCTGTATGTGGTATTTTGGGGAACTCACTAAGCATTTATGCTTACAGTTGTTGTGTTATGTGTTTCAGGTACTAGTGATGAGCACGGGAAGGCGCCGACATGATTCGTACACACACGCATTGGAATTTTTATAGAGATTCTGGGGAGATGTTTTGTGATAATAATATTTGATACAATGTGTTTGAAATTATTTATGAATGAATGAATGTTTTAAAAATGAAAAATTATTTTGAAAATTCACGTTGTTACAAGTTTATCAGAGCCTTGGTTTGAGGGATTCGGATGCATCTTCGGGCGTATCTGAACTCAAACTGAGGATTTGAGAAATTTTTTGCTAATGAAATAAACATTTTGAAATGAGTAAAGAGAGTTTTGAGACAAACAGAGCAGAGCCGTGTGTACGATCAACCAGCGCCCGAACGGTGAATCCCCAAAAGTACCCTTACATTTTGTGTTATGAGATATATTATTTTATGCGTGCTAGAATAGGCTAGGTATACATATTAGGACTAGAGTGGCCTGATTTGTGATGCCTTAGCCTAGGAGATTTTTGCTGCTGAGATGCTATGAGAGTAGAGTACTTGTAATCCAAGATCCAAGGAGGAGGACTTGGAGTGAATACTGATGCGGTGTGGTCAGTAGTATTGGGCCCGTGCTACTAGAGACATCGGATCGGTGGGCATTCCAAATAAGAACCTTTTGGACAACGGAGGACAAGTAGGGTTGCGTCATCGAGTATGTGTATGTTCGATCGAGTCTCTGATAATTTTTGTTGTATTTCAGAAGCATCATGGTTGGGACTCGACACACACCTGAGAGCAGTGGTGTAAGCGACGAGGAGATCCGAACGATTGATTCATGAGGAGGTTGCTGTTGCCATCCGGGATAAGATTCCCGAGATGTTTGGGGACATCAAGACCACATTGATTGAGACTTTTGATGAGCGGTACGCAACATTGACTGAGGCTGCTGCAGCTGCAGCTACTGCTGCTGTTGTTGCTGCCAGACCTCAGGGAGGTGACTCGTTGTTGTTCCGAGAGTTCAGCAACACGAAGCCACCAGAGTTCGACGGGACGCAGGACCCGATTGCCGCTATGAGATGGATATCTGACATCGAGGGATGTTTCTATATGTGCTCTTGTCCAGAGCACTTGAGGGTTCGGTTCGCCTTGAACCAGCTCTACCTGGGAGCGAAGGATTGGTGGAAGTTCGTGACGGCGAACTTCACTTTGGCTGAGATTTCCGAGGTGACATGGGAGAGGTTCACCGTTATGTTTAGAGAGGAGTATGTTCCCCGGTGGAGAGGGAACGGTTGATTCAGGAGTTCTTGACCCTCAAGCAGGGTACTGATTTTGTGGCAGTCATCAACAGGAAGTTTCATGAGAGGGCGATGTTTTTCCCTGAGTAGGTGTCGTCTGAACACGCTCGTATGAGCCGTTCTCTAAGTGTTCCGAGGAGAGATATTCGGGAGTTCGTGGCGAACTCGACTTACCGGACATTTGCTGAGCTCCAGGAAAATGCCCGAAAGAGGGAGATCGAGTTGGAGACTCAGGCCAGGGAGGAGGCCGAGTCTCAGAGAATGGATCGGCGGCCGGCTCAGTCTCATCCGACAGCCAAGCGGGCTAGACCCGCTGATTCGAGATCTGGAGGCGCGAAGGGCCGCACTCGCGGGAAGTGCGGTAAGAGTCACGAGGGGTCGAGCAGGGCTGTAGAGAATTTGTGGCATATGTGATGGATGCGAGGGTTGTTTCAGAGAGACCGAAGTCGGTTGATGAGGTTCCGATAGTGCGCGAGTTTCCAGATATGTTTCTAGAGGAATTATCGGGTGTGCCTCCGGGGAGGCAGGTAGAGTTCGGTATTGAGTTGGTTCCAGGCGTTGCGCCTATCGCTATGGCACCGTATCGCCTTGCGCCTCCAGAGATGCAGGAGTTATCCTCGCAGCTTCAGGAGCTGCTGGGGAAGGGGTTTATCAGGCCGAGCAGTTATCCATGGGGGGCGCCAATCCTTTTTGTCAAGAAGAAGGATGGCTCGCTCCGGATGTGCATTGATTATCGTGAACTGAATAAGCTAACAGTCAAGAACCGTTACCCATTGTCGAGGATCGATGATTTGTTTGATCAGTTGCAGGGAGCATCTTGGTTCTCCAAGATCGATTTGAAGTCGGGATATCATCAGGTGAGGGTGCGGGAGGAGGACGTCCAGAACACAGCATTCCGGACTCGTTATGGGCATTACGAGTTCGTGTTGATGCCTTTCCGACTCACCAACGCACCAGCGGTGCTCATGGATCTCATGAACACGGTGTGTAGACCAATGTTGGATCGCTCAGTGATCGTGTTCATCGACGACATTTTGGTGTATTCAAGATCCAGAGAGCAGCATGAAGAGCATTTGAGGGAGATCCTCGGAGTTCTGAGATCGGAGAGGCTTTATGCCAAGTTCTCCAAATGTGAGTTCTAGCTTCAAGAGGTTCAGTTTCTGGGACACCTCGTTAACCAGAATGGGATATTGGTCGATCCGGCCAAGATTGAGGCGGTCATGAGATGGGAGGTGCCGAGGTCACCCACCGAGATCAGGAGTTTTCTGGGTTTGGCCGGCTATTATCGGAGATTTATTAAGGATTTCTCCAAGATCGCCGTGCCACTCACCAAGTTGAGCCGGAAGGGTGTTGCAT
The DNA here is from genome assembly GCF_052625555.1 of Lactuca saligna. Classification (NCBI taxonomy): domain Eukaryota; kingdom Viridiplantae; phylum Streptophyta; class Magnoliopsida; order Asterales; family Asteraceae; genus Lactuca; species Lactuca saligna. Next base: position 9,106,918 of record NC_136420.1, read on the forward strand.
TTTCTTGGGGTCCGGAGCAGCAGACCTCGTTCGATACACTTCGCCAGAAATTATGCGAGGCCTCAGTGTTAGCGCTTCCGGAAGGGATGGAAGATTTTGTGGTATTTTGTGATGCATCGATATTCGGATTGAGAGCGTTGCTTATGCAGAGGGGGCATGTGATTGCATATGCATCGAGGCAACTTAAGCCTCATGAGTCGAGATACCCCACTCATGATTTGGAGTTGGGAGCGGTAGTGTTCGCTCTCAAGATCTGGCGACATTATCTATATGGGGTTCGGTGTACGATATACACGGACCACAAGAGCTTGAAGTATTTGATGGATCAGCCCAACCTGAATATGCGCCAGAGGAGGTGGTTGGACGTGGTCAAGGATTATGATTGTGAGATCCTGTACCACCCGGGAAAGGCTAATGTGGTAGCCGATGCATTGAGCCGTAGGCGGAGGGCGCCCCAGTTCGAGATGTTTGTTTAAGATTTTCAGTGATGACCCCGGTGTTGGATGCTATTTGTGGGACCCAGGCTGAGGTTGTGAAGCCAGAGAGCCAGAAGAGGGAGCGAGTTGTCGGGCTGGTATCAGAATTTGTTACCAATATCCGGGGGCTTATGACATTTTAGGGCCGGATTTGGGTACCGTCTGTGGGCGGAACACATACCATTTTGTTGGAAGAGGCTCATTGATCGAAATTCTCGATCCATCCAGGGGCCACTAAGATGTTTTTGGACCTGAAAAAGGATTATTGGTGGCCCTGTATGAAGAGCGATGTCGCATGGTTTGTGGAGAGGTGCTTGACCTGTCGCAGGGTGAAGGCCGAGCACCAGCATCCATATGGTAAGCTGCAGCCATTAGAGATTCCCGAATGGAAATGGGAACAGATTACCATGGATTTCATCACCAAATTGCCAAGAACCGCAAGGGGTGTCGATGCAATTTGGTGATTGTGGACAAATTGACAAAGAGTGCTCACTTCCTGGCCATCAGTGAGAGCTCTTCTGCGGAGAAGTTAGCAGAGATGTACGTGAGAGAGGTGGTATCGCGGCATGGAGTGCTGATCTCGATTGTCTCTGATCAAGATATACGTTTCACTTCCAGATTCTGGAAGAAGTTTCATGAGGAATTGGGTACGAAACTGCATTTTAGTATGCATACCACCCACAGACTGACGGGCAGAGTGAGTGGACGATCCAGACGCTCTAGGACATGCTCCGGGCATGTGTGTTGGATTTCGGTGGGAGTTGGGACACGTATTTACCCTTGGCAGAGTTTTCTTATAACAACAGCCATCATTCGAGCATTGGCATGCCGCCCTTTGAGCTGTTGTATGGGAGGAGGTGTCAAACCCCTATTTGCTGGGGAGAAGTAGGGCAACGTGTGATGGGTAGCACCAAGATTGTGCTTCAAACAACAGAGCAAATCCAGCAGGTCAGGCAGAGGTTGTTGACCACTCAGAGTCGTCAGAAGAGTTATGCGGATAGACGCCGGTCCGAGCTTGAGTTTCAGGTCGGCGACTTCGTGCTCCTGAAGGTCTCTCCTTGGAAAGGAGTGATCCGATTCAGGAAGAGGGGCAAGTTAGGGCCCCGATATATTGGACCTTTCAGGGTGATCGTGAGGGTAGGCAGGTTAGCCTATAGCAGAGTTGGGTCAGATTCATGACACTTTCCACGTGTCGCAGTTGCGAAAGTGTATAGCCGACAAGTCGGCAGTGGTGCCATTAGAAGATATTTAGGTGGATGCGAGCCTGAATTATGCCGAGAGACCGGTGGCAATCAGGGATCGGAAGATCAAGGTTTTGAGGAACAAGGAAGTGCCGTAGGTGCAGGTCCAGTGGTAGCATCAGAAAGGGTCAGAGTTGACTTGGGAACTGGAGCGTGAGATGCGGGAGCAGCATCCGGAGTTGTTTGTAGAGTGAGACTTCAAGGGCGAAGTCTGATTCTAGTGGGGGAGAATTGTAACACCCGGATTCCCAAGTATGATATTTTGTTCTTTTATTTTTGGGTTTTGTGGGGGAACTCGGCGAGTTGGTGTCTAGACTCGCCGAGTATGGTCGCGGATTTGTACGCGAGTTCACAGCTGGACTCGGCGAGTTCATGAGTGGACTCGGCGAGTCCATGTTGTTTAATGAAACCCTAATTTCCAGGGTTTGAGACCTATTTAAAGGGCCTTATGGCTGTCATTTGCGACCATCCACCCCAAAGAGAAACCCTAAAGAGATCTAGAGCGTTTGTGAGGAAGGAGAGGCCAATCTTGATATTTGGTGGGTGTTTTTGCAAGAAGGAAGTGTTTAAGGCAAGAGGAGGCTGAAGGAGGTGCGATTTTTGGTGGTTTTGAGCTCATAGATATTGCATTGAGGTATTATTCTCGGACCTTCTTCAGTTTTGGTGTTGATTCTTAGTGTTAGGGTTTTCCTAACCCTTTTAGAGATTGATTAAGTGGTGTATTTGGTCCCTCCTCGAGTTTGTGTTCTGGATCTGGACCCAAAGAGGTCCATAGACCTTAACCCTTGGAGCTTTATGAGTCATTTTGGAAGTCATGAGCTTGGAATGACATTTTTGGGGCTAAATCACCATTTTGGACCATTTCTATGTTATATGTGTGTCAAGGTCCGAACTTTATGTTATTATCATGCTTGGGGAGGCCAGATCTATGATTGTATGGAACAGAGCTGACCTCAGAAGTTGTTTTGAGTTTGTGCATGGCATGAACTCGCCGAGTCCCAAGAACAGAATCGGAGAGTAGTATGAACGTTGCCCATTAATCACTCAGTGAGTGGACTTTCCGAGTTGGGGGTATGACTCGGTGAGTCAAGGAGAGTCAGGGGTCTGAGTTTAAGTTGGAACTCGCCGAGTTGTTCTTGAGATTCGGCAAGTTGAGTCGGGGTGGCCCCGCGATTCATGCCAGGTGGACTCGTCGAGTGAAGGGAAGTACTCGACATGCCAAGAGAGAACCTAAGAGATTCAGTAGACACGTGTAGACTCGCCGAGTCGCCCTAGTGCACTCGCCGAGTCGGGTCAAGTTTGACGATTGAGTTCAGTTGTATTTATGAGAGTATTACTTTATGTGATTAGGCGGAGGCTAGATCACACTTCTTCCGAGTCAGATTTTTACCGAGACATCGAGGTGAGTCTTCTCACTATACGTTACCTAGAGTGGTACTATGTGATGACCAGATGGTCTTATGTGTTATGTATGAGATTATGTGCTATGTGATATTTGTATGTTGTATGATGATATAGACCGGACCGGAGGGTCCAACGAGCTATGACCGGACCTAAGGGTCCAACGAGCTATGGGACTGGAGGGTCCTGCTGAGACACATTGATCGGAGGGTCGTATTATAGCCTTGAGTAGCGTATGTACTGTATGTGGTATTTTGGGGAACTCACTAAGCGTTTATGCTTACAGTTGTTGTGTTATGTGTTTCAGGTACTAGTGATGAGCGCGGGAAGGCGCCGACATGATTCGTACACACACGCATTGGAGTTTTTATAAAGATTTTGGGGAGATGTTTTGATAATAATATTTGATATAATGTGTTTGACATTATTTATTTATGAATGAATGTTTTAAAAATGAAAAATTATTTTGAAAATTCACGTTGTTACAGTGGCACTTGGGATGATACTTCTACATCGTGTCAAAATAAAACTCCATGGTGTGGGAACAACTATTCCATGCCATAGGAATCAGTGTATAGTTAGAAATGCCACTCTCTAAATAATAATCCCTCAAAATATCGACACGCACCCCACACTTATGAAAAATCGTGGGTCTCGATTATAAATTTCAAACTCTCACACGACTTTTTCTCTTGTGATAAAACAACAACTGGTCCTAGCGGCTGAACTTACTGCCAGCTTTCTAAGGGCGAAAATTCTGCAATGATCTAAAATAATCAAATAGCATCAACATGGAAAACAAAATTACATAAACTAAAAATAAAACAAACTTCCTAATTTAAACAAATTAAAACACACCAAAATAACAATAAAACTATGACTAAGACTAAGAAATAAATAAAATAAAAATAAAAAAGGATAACTCAGTCACTCATAATCCTCATCGCCATGCCACTACCCCCAGATGTGCCGGATGCATCATGTCGTTTCTAGTATGGTGGAGGAAAAGGGATTGGGTAATGAAAACTCTGATGGGCAAATAATGTTGTCATCGCATCCCCATACCATTGTTGTCTACCCTCCACTATATCAAAGAGCGTGTCCATGCGCTGAGCAAGGTAACATATATCTATCTTTGGATCAGGTCCTTGTTGGGCTCCTCGTGGAGCAGGTCGATGCCTCTGGACTCTTTGTGGCTTAGGTGCTACTGTAACATACCCCTCATCAGCCACATCATCTATTTGTATCTGTAATATACCATCATCACCACGTGCCAATATCCTCATCGATTCCCACAACTGTAAACTCATCGGCCTCGTATCATAAAACACCATTGATCTCGTAACATCCCTCATCAACAACTGGTTTGATCGAGCTAAACGCTAGATGAAGTTCCCACCACAAATTGGGTTGTCCTCACGAAGCCCCCTGGCCCTCCTTCCCATGTAAGAAGCTAAAGTAATAGGGAGGTTCAGGTGCCTACCTAGTGTAACAAGGGTCTACAAGAAAAACACATTTATAGAAGGAACTCTCACGTTATTCTTACGATGCATGAGAGGCATAGAAATCTGGTGATGTAATAATCTATAAGTAGTGGACCGAATCATCTTCCCTCGAGCAATAGATGGTATGTACACTCCCCCGGTAATCTCAGCCCAAAATGTATGTTCATTATAGTCAGTAGGCCGTCCTGTAACACAAGAAGCAAGGAATGCTGGAAAATGGACACTCCTCGTCTCATCTGCAGTATAAACTCCCACTCTAATGGCAAGCTCAATCGTGTTTCACTCCTTACTCACCCCACCAAGTCAAAAGGAAAAGGTCGTCCTATCATCGGGGGTCTTCCTAGGGTCAAAGGAAACTATAGATAGAACTCCAACAAAAATTCCCGATAAACAGGTTAATGTATCCTGAATAGTACGTCCTAACCTCGACATATAAACAAACACACCCCACTCGTGTCCAAGCAGGTGTATTGCAAAAAAATTCTGAATAAGTTCATCCAGTCCAGTTTTGGACGCCAATCCCCAATTGAATGAAGGCGCGATGCCAATTTCTTTGGTGAGCAATAAACTAAGCATGTTGAAATATCTGACGCGAGTTTCTTCATTCAAGATTTATGGGAATTTCAAGAAAGGGTAATCGGTTATGTCCTAGGGTGGGTTTCTTGTTTGAATTCTTTGAGCCATAATTCCTGCTAAAATCGAAGCACACAAAACCATCCAAATACCAAACATTAACTATTAAGCTAAGAAATAAAAGTTGGGAAGATTAACGAACGCAACAATCACTCAAAGTACACCAGGGGGTTGACAGTACATTGGGCAGATTGACAAATGCAACGGGCAGTCAAAGTACACCAAGGGGTTGACAATACGTTGGGCTTATGTCCAGAAGTGGCAATCGGTGGATCGTTCATCGTGTTATAGGTCACAATAAGTCCAAGGGTGTAGTCCTTAGGGTCTTAATCAGTCTATTAAGGCATAATCGAGGACCAATCATATGAAAATCAACCCGATATCAAGAATTGTATAAACCCTAGATTTCTATTTAGGCACAATGTAGCAAAATTTTGAAATTAAACCACAATTGAAAGCAAAAGGGTAATCGAATAACATACCTTTGTGTCGAGTTCTACAAGAAAAGAAGAAAATTTGGGACTTTGTAGAGTATACAAGACAATATAGCATAAGCGGAAAATAAGTGAAAGAGGAGTAAGAAGTCAGGGCAAGGAGGATATAACCTGTCGACAAGGTACAGTGGGCGTAAATCTTACGTACGCTGGGAATAAATGGTTTGGCTCAGTTATGTGTTGCGTAGTCTCAGGTATGCAGGGCGTACTGGTTGATCCGAGAAAGTTTTAGTCGAGATCTTCTACTTTGTATGTTGAGCGTTTCAACAATTACGTTGGGAGTAATTGAATTATATTTTTTTTCTTTTTGTGCATTTAATTTTCTTTTTCCATTTAGTTCCATTGGGGACTTTTGAATATTTAAATACTACACTTAAACAATAGCAAAACCCTCTGACAAGTGACACGTTATCACAGAAATTAAAAATAAAATAAAACGAAAAAAATTAAAACGAAAAACAAATAACGAATAATTAAAATAAACCAAATTAATTCAAAATCGTTCCCCGGCAACGGCGCCAGAAACTTGATGTGTGATTTTTATATAAATATTTTAAATGCTCAAGTTTTAAATTTATAAAACTGAATTTATCGCAACCAGACTAACACACACACACACACTAGGCAGTAACCTAATCGTGTAATAGTAAAGTTGTGGTAAGAATAGGTGTCGAACACAAGGGGAGCGGTAGTGAAGTAATTTGGAGTTTTCGATTATAGGTTACACTAAACACACTGAAACAATAAAGAAATGTTTTATTAAATACTTTAATTACCACTTAACATCAAATATCGATAAACTGACTGGAAGACAAATTTCTTTAGGTGCTTTGGTTTAGATAAATTACATCTCAAATTAATGGCTAACTACTAATACAATGGATATTTATTCGTTATTCACTGATTCCTATTGTGACTAGCATCATGATCACGCAGCTAATCTTTTGATTTCAACACAATTATTAATTCATTGATCAGGTGAACAAACAATCATGCAAATTAGTATTCTGTTTGTATTAAGCAATATTTGATCTTATTTAACCTTAATAGTAACAAGTGTTAAATCATGAAAATAATGGTCATTCTACTCATGCACACGCATTAAAGTTCATTACTTTATTCCTTAACCCTAGGTTTTGGTCAAAACTCTAGTCATAATCACCAATGGTCGTTGGTCAACTATGATTCAAATTAACATATCCAGATAGTCCTCTACACTCTATTAATTCAACAATAGGAAACAAAGCAACAATCTTTCACACATATGGATCTTCAATCAAACTTGACAAAATAAATTAAATAAGAATAATCAATAAAATTAGCAATTAAACCAATAACTCGAAGATTCATTCAATCATAAATACAAAGTAAAAGGTTTTAACACCTAAATTAGAAAGTAAAAGCATAATGGCATCACAATGGAATGCTAACATGGTCACGATAACAAACCACATGATTACCGACATGAATCCACTCTCTAAGCCCTTAGATCATCGCTCCAATCATCTCAACGGCCTTCCGACCGCCTTCAAGACCCTCAAAACGACAGAATATAAGTTAATTGCCGACTAAGGATCAAAGGTAATCAACTCCTTTCTTTTAGTAAGCCGAAAATCAATTTTTATAAGCTTTGGAACCAACTTATGTACGTTGGGCGTAAGTCGGTGTACGTGGGGTGTACTAATAAACTCATCATGATCTTGTTTCGGAGCCCAAGCCCAGTATGTTGGGCATACTGGTATCTACGCTGGGCGTAGTCCTGATTCTCCTTCTACGCGGGGCGTAAGTCCCACTACACTGGGCGTAGTGGGCTGCCTTCAGCCACTTCCTTTCTTTTTGCATTCCAAGCCTAATTTCCGCTCCACTTATTTCTTTTCCGCTCTAGCAACAATTATATTTGTAAAACATAAATATAACCATTATAAGACCCTTTTAGTTCTCAATAATTATAACAAAGTCTAAAATATTAAGATATGATATGATATATATATATATATATATATATATATATATATATATATATATATATATATATATATAATACACATATCATAAGGCTTCATGCTAGGGATCTGAAAGCGTTTTGGGACTTCCGTATCAATTATCGTCGGAACGAATCTAGTGATCCTATGGCTCGTGGGGGATACTTCCGGTATAGGCTAAACTACTCCGGGTACGCTTGAGATCATTTGTCTTAGTTGTTGTAGTTCCTTAGCTATGATCAGGCTTAGACTCGTATCAAGATCCGTTCAGTTAGTAGTAAGGATATTATAATTGACGGGGTTACCATGATCCTTTTTATTGGGAGTAACAAAGGTTTCATTGGGATCCTAGGTCTTATGGGCTTGGTTTCTTTGAGTCGCGCCCCAAGCGGGAACAAAGGTTGGTATTGAGGATCCTATCTCTTATCAAAGTTAAGGATCTTGGGTTGCAAGATCGAGGGCGCTACCTCCTAAGGCTTATGGATTTATGTCCTTATTCTTTCTACTTCCTTGAGAATTATCTTGTTATCCTCCTGCTACTGGGCAACTTGTCGTTCTAGTCTAATTATTATAGCAAACATTTCATTGTTAGAAATCAAAAAGGAAGGATCCTGGAGTCCTGGGGTAACAACCGAACATGTGTTTTTCTTCGTTGTTTCTGAGACTTTCTTGGGAGCTCCAGCCTGCGGTAATGGAATGTTTTTAGAGGAAATGGGAGGAATCGAGGAAGAGGATAGATTCGATTGAGTACACATGGTTTTTTGAAGTATTTCGAACACCACGGCCCCACGGTGGGCGCCAAATTGATTTAGTCAAAAAATGAACAAGCAAGAATCAACCAATGTTTATGAGAGGCTGTGATGCTTAGAATAATGCAAGTGTAAAATGTTGATCAAAGTGACACAAGTTGTTTACAAGGAAATCCATTGAGCCTTGCTAGCATCTCCGATATAAACCCTTTGAATGTGATACTGACTACCTACCTAGACGATTTTATTGATTGAGAATGTCAGTTACAGAGAAAATGTAAATAGTACTAGTACAAGTGTTGTTGTTCTGCTAAGTCACGTGTGTAGTGTGATGAATACAAGTGATTTTTATAGTCTAAAGCTAATAACAAAAACTACGAGAATTTCGGGATCCTCCGAGATCAACTTATAGACATTACTTGACTTGGTCTTCCAGGTCTTTTGCATGGTTGTGACGACTATACGTTGAGAATAAGTCTTTGACTGATTACTTCTGCACATGTCAGAGAGATAACAGAGTACATAACCGTTATATATATTTGGAGAATCATAGTCAGGATCATGAAGTATGTTTGGGATCCTAGGGTTAGAGGATCCTGATTATAGTCCTGAGATCCTAGCCTTACCATATATATATATATATATATATATATATATATATATATATATATATATATATATATATATATATATATATATATATATATATATATATATATATGGTCCGGATCCGGTAGGAACCCAAAAATTGGTAGGTACCGCGATGACTATTCTCTACCAATCATTTCGTCAAAGACACAAATGTCAACCCATATATATATATATATATATGTGTGTGTGTGTGTGTGTGTGTGTGTGTGTGTGTGTTTAAGTTCTATGTAAAACAATAAACCCTAAAAATCATAAAAATGTATAAAAATACTTAGAGATCACAAAACTTTTTTGAATATTTTTTATAAAAAATCGCAACTTTCTATACAAATTCACTGAAAAAAAGTAATTTTTTTTTATAATTTTTTTAAAAAATTTTCAGTGAATTTTTATAGAAAGCTGTGATTTTTTATAAAATAAAATCCATAAAAAAGTTTAATGTTCTCTAAGTATTTTTTTATGCATTTTTATGATTTTTAGGGGTTTTTGTTTTCGAAATAACCCTTCATATATATATATATATATATATATATATATATATATATATATATATATATATATATATATATATATATATATATATATATATATATATACACAATACGTATATATATATATATACATATGTACATATATATATATATATATATATATATATATATATATATATATATATATATATATATATATATATATAGGTTGAGGTTCTATGGAAAATAAAAACCCTAAAAAAATACCCTAAAAATCATAAAGATGGATAAAAAAAGATACTTAAAGATCACAAAACTTTTTTTTGCTCTCTAAGTATTTTTTTTATGCATTTTTATGATTTTTAGGGTTTTTTGTTTCCAAATAACCCTTCCTTATATATATATATATATATATATATATATATATATATATATATATATATATATATATATATATATATATATATATATATATATAGGGTACGGATTTTGTAGGAACCCAAAAATTGGTAGGTACCGCGATGACTATTTTCTAACAATCATTTCTTCAAAGGCACAAACCTTAACTCATATACTTGGTCGTGACGTGTTTGCATGCGACGTACGTCCATTGACATAAGACGACCTCGAGGGAATAATCATGTGCGACGAACGTCCACGGAACGTCATTTAAATCGGGTTTTCTTTTCTTTTTAGTTTATTTTGGTTTTTGTTTCATTTAATTTTTTTTTATTTTTCTATTTTTCGTTTAAAAAAATTCAAATTTTGCTTTAAATAGGTGTATGCTCGGTTTTAACATTTTTTTTTTGTTTTTATTTTTTTATTTTTTTCGTCTTTTTTAGTTTTTAATTTTAAATTTATTTTTTTTAATATTTTACTGCATACTTGAAGATACGCCTTGCCTTGATGATTTTATTGATTGAAAATGTTGATTATAGAGAAAATTTATAGAGGACAAGTACAAGTGTTGTTGCTCTACTAAGTCTCGTGTGTAGTGTGATGAATACAAGTGGATTTTATAGTCTAAAGCTAAGCTTCAAGGAGTCCGAGAATTCTAGGATCCTCCGATATCAACTTATAGACGTTTCTTGACTTGGTCATTGTGATGACTATTTGTTGAGAATGAGTCTTTGACCGTTTATTTCTGCACATGTTATAGAGGTAACAAAGTATATAATCGTTATAAATACTTGCAAAATAATAGTCAGGATCCTGAAGTATGTTTGGGATCCTGGCATTTGAGGATCTTGAGGTTTGAGGATCCTTATGTTTAAGTATCCTAATTGTAGTTCTGAGATCCTAGCCCTAATATTTATGATCATTAAATTGTTAGGACTAGAGATTGATCAAATCTTATAGTTATGTAATAGTAATATGTAACCTATGCTATGTTAGAGAGCTTAGATATACATGTTATGATTTGATTGATTGTCATGACCATCGATGAGAAATCACTAGATCATATCATTTATAATCCGAATATAATAAATTAATTATGTGTTCACTAAGTACATGATCATTGTGTTGGTTGTTTATTAATTATTAGTACTAGGAAATCAGATCAAGATAACTAGTCACGTTAAAATTCGTGTAACAGCCCAAATTTTCAAAAGAAAATTTTCATTTTTAATTAACCAAAATATTTCACAAACCATGGGGTTTCCAATTACAATTGTTTCCAAGATTCATAACCATTACAATTCATTTCAAATCACCAGTGTCCCTTAAAATGCCTGAGAGAGAGTACACGTCGTGCCATCAAGCTTTGCCATTGCCCTTAGGCTCAGATGTACGCGCACAAATCCACAAACTGTAAGCTAACGCTTATTGAGTTCCCCAGAGCATACCCCAAACACACAAGCCACTTAACACATATTATATTAGCCATAAAAGTTATCTCTATCGTTATCTATATAAGCTATCTCTACCATTAGCCATAAAGGCTATCTCTACCATTAGCCATAAAGGCTATCTCTACCATTAGCCATAAAGGCTATCCCTACCATTAGCTATAAAAGTTATCTATACCATTAGCTGTAAAAGCTATCTCTACCGTTAGCTATAAAAGCAATCTCTACCATTATCTATAGAAGCTATCTCTACCACGTATCACTGCATAAGTATGTCACACACACCATTATCATAAAATAAGCCGGCCTTGGTGCCTTAGACCCATTGGTATGCTGAGAAGACTCACCTCTCATGAATGTAGAATTTAATGGGTTTAGATTAGATACTCCCCACGTGCCGCTCCAAATCAACCGCCTATAATCATCATATGAATAACTCGTTAAATCCCATAGACACCCTCAAAGTCAGCCTTGGTCAACACTGGTTAACAGTCAAGGTCAACAGTCCATCTTGACCTCTACTTATCGAGTGCATCCAACAACTCGTTGAGTTGTCTGAGTAATTCATCCACTTGCCGAGTTACCTGTGTAACTCGCCGAGTCCCTCGAAAACGCATGAAACCTGAACCAAAAATCCATCCAGTCGAAAACCCTACTTAGGCCGAAAACTCATATGGCCGAAAACCCAGTTCTCCACCAAAAACACCTTGGATCCAGAAAACGAGAAAAACCCTCTTGACTCGCTGAGTCAGATGAGGAACTCAACAAGTTCCTTCAGACCTCTCATGTTTGGTCCTTTTCAGTGGGATCTAAGGTCCCAAACTCTAGATCTAAGCTCTCCTAGTGCAGATACCATGTAAAGTTGCAAACTTTACGTGCATGCAAGATCTCCCAAGGCTATATCTTCAAACTAGGCTCCTTTCAAGGTTTGTGTGCATGGAAAGTGGCTAGACTACACAGAGTGAGCAAATTTATGTCATTGGGGACCTAAAGGGGTCCAGATCTAGAATCATATCCTTGTGATAGGTTCAGATCTGAGTTTGGACTCCATTTTGCATGAAAATGGCGATAAACTTGAAAAAGAAGAGATCTAAGAATCTACAGCTCAAGGTAACAACTTTTTACCTTAAAATGGTGACAAATGCAGTGTAGATATCGGATCTACTGCTTCCCTTCTTCTTCCTTCTTTTAAATTCCTTCTCTAACACACCAAAGTTTGCTAAACCTAGCTCTTACTCTCATTCAAGGAGGTTCACGACCGAAAATGGTTTTCTCTGGGTAGTAAAGTGCTAAGGGAGGCTACAAGGGGCAGGTTATGATCCTTATATAGGGTGCAGACCCTCAAATTAGGGTTTTCTCTTTACAACTCCTACTCGCCAAGTCGGGTCTTCCGACTTGTTGAGTAGGTCTCATTCCCACGTCCATAAATCATTCTTCTACTCGACGAGTTGGATTCCCAACTCGCCGAGTCCACGCCTAAAACCCTAAAAATTAAATGAATCAAGTAAGAGCTGGAACAGGTGTTATAAGTCTCCCCCACTTGAACTAGACTTCGTCCTCGAAGTTTGCTGATCCAAACAAATTCGGGTAGTGATATCGCATCTCTTCCTCTGGCTCCCATGTCCACTCGGAGCCCTTGTGGTACTGACATTGCACCTTCACCAACTTCACCTCCATGTTCCGAAGAACCTTGGTCTTCCTATCGAAAATGGCAACCGACCTCTCTATGTAGTTGAGGCTCTCATCCACCTGAATTTCGTCCAACGAAATGACCACGGCCTCGTCAATGACACACTTTCAAAGTTGCGACACACGGAAGGTGTTGTGGATCTAGCTAAGCTCATTCGGTAAATCCAAACGATATGCCACCTTGCCTACCCGGGCCGTGATTCTAAACAGGATTATATATCGGGGTCCTAGCTTACCCTTCTTCCGAAACCTGATGACCTCCTTCCATGGTGACATCTTCAGTAACACAAAGTCCCCCACATGGAACTCAAGATCCGATTGTTACCGGTCAGCATAACTTTTCTGACGGCTCTGCACGTTACGCAGCCGGTCGCGCACCCGTTGAATCAGCCTGGTGATCTTGAGGACTACCTCAATGCTCCCCATGACCTGATTTTCAACCTCTCCCCAACAAACCGGGGTCCTGCATCTTCTACCATACAACATCTCGAATGGAGGTCGGTCAATACTGACATTGTAACTGTTGTTGTATGAAAACTATGCCAACGGGAGGTATGTTCCCTCCAAAATCCAATATGCATGCTCGAAGAATGTCCTCCAGTCTCTGGATTGTCCTTTCGCTCTTGCCATCGGTCTAGGGGTGGTACGCTGTGCTAAAATGCAGCTAAGTGCCCAGTTCCTCATAGAACTTCTTCCAGAAACTTAATGTAAACCGAACATCCCTTTCAGAGACTACCGACACTGGCACCCTGTGTCTAGCCACCGCCTCCCATACATAAATATATGCCAACTTCTCTGTAGATATACTCTCAGAGATCGTAATAAAGTGGGCACTCTTCGTTAATCTATCCACAATCACCCATATGGCGTCCACACCCCTCGCTGTCCTCGGTAACTTCGTGATGAAGTCCATGTTGATCTCCTTCCACTTCCACATGGTAATAGGTAGTAGCTAAACCTTGCCATGAGGCCGTTAATTCTCGGCCTTGACCTTTCTACAGGTCAAGCACCGTTCCACAAACTAGGCGGTCTCCCGCTTCTTGCAGGGCCACCAATAACTTAGTCTAAAATCCCTATACATTTTCGTAGCCCCCGAATGTATAGAAAATTTGAACTTGTGTGCTTCCTCCAATATCTTCTGTCTCACTCCACCGGTCACCGGTAACCACACCCAGCCGCACTATTTCATAAGACTTGGGCTATCCTTAACAAACAAAGGATACTGCCCCAGAATCCGTTCAATCTTCCAATTTTCCTTCTCCACCCGCTCGACCTAGGCCTCCTTAATTAAATCCAACAGTGGAGAGATCATTGTTATCCTCAAACAAACACTCCCCATTGGGGAACCCTCCACCTTGTGGCTCAAAGCATCGGCCACCATGTTGGCCTTCCCTGGATGGTACAAGATCACACAATCGTAATCCTTCAGTACATCCAGCCACCTTCTCTACCGCATGTTGAGGTTTTACTGATCCATCAAGTACTTCAAACTTTTGTGATCAGTATAGATCGTGCACCACACCCCATACATGTAGTGCATCCAGATCTTGAGGGAGAACACTACTGCCCCTAATTCCAGGTCATGAATGGGGTAATTCACCTCATGAGGCTTCAAGTGCCTCGAGGCGTAAGCTATCACGTGCCCCCTCTGCATCAGTACCGTGCCTAACCCTGAAATTGATGCGTCACAGTACACCACCAAATTGTCTAACCCCTCGGGTAGTACTAGGATCGGAGCCTCGCATAACCTCTGTCTCAGGATCTTAAAAGCCAACTGATGATCCGTGCCCCACCGAAATGTCACGTTCTTCTTAGTCAAGCGGGTCAATGGCACAACAATCTTGGAGAAATCCTGGATAAATCTCCGATAATAGCCCGCTAAACCCAGGAAGCTACAGATCTCAGACACATTCTTCGGTACTTCCTACCGCATCACTGCCTCAACCTTGGCTGGATCAACCGAAATGCCCTCCTGGTTGATGATGTGCCCAAAAAATTGTACCTCTCGTAGCCAAAAATCACACTTGGAGCACTTGGAATACAACCTCTCCGCCCTCTGGGTCTCCAATACCTCTCTCAGATGCTACTAATGTTGCTCCCTGGTCTTAGAATAGACCAAGATATCATTGATAAACACGATCACCGATCGATCCAACATCGGTCTACTCACTTTGTTCATGAGGTCCATGAATGATGTTGGGGAATTGGTGAGCCTAAATGATATCACCACAAACTCATAGTGCCCATACCGAGTCCTGAAAGCTGTCTTCAGTATATCCTCATCCCGAATCCTGATCTGATGGTATCCCAATCAAAGATCAATCTTGTAAACCCAAGATGCGCCCTGCAGCTGATCGAGCAAATCATCGATCCTCGATAACGGATAACGGTTCTTCACCGTTAGTTTGTTTAGTTCCCGGTAGTCAATGCACATCCTGTGCGATCCATCCTTCTATTTCACAAAAAGGATTAGAGCTCCCCACGAGGAACTACTCGGACGGATAAACCCTTTGTCTAGAAATTCTTGGAGCTGCATAGATAGCTCCTGCATCTCAGGTGGTGCTAGCCGGTACGGTGCCTTTGCGATCGGAGCGGCACCCAACATCAAGTCAATACAAAACTCCACTTGCCTCTCCGCATGCACCCCGGTAACTCCTCAGGAAAGACATCCTAAAACTCTTGTACGACTGGCAAATTGCCCACATTTGTTGTGGTCTCAACCCTCGTATCCGATATATATAACCGATATCACGTACAACCTTACTGCAAAAATCTCCTAGCTCTTGCAGCTGAATAAAGGTTCGGACCCTACGAGGCCCGTGATGGATTCACCATCCTTCATTCGGGTTGTTATCATGGAAGATATGATTTCATACCTCTCTTGATGAGCCCTCTGATGGTATCTATCCATCAGATCCATGTGCATCTCAAAAGGGTAAAAGTCCTCAAAGGACTTTTGGAGTTCAGCTGTCATTGTGGCCAACATGATACATGCCACCTTGGTAGCATCTCTCGCATGAGCCCTAAAGTCGGCGATTTCATGTAGAGTCGCAGCAG
Source organism: Lactuca saligna (assembly GCF_052625555.1). Taxonomy (NCBI): domain Eukaryota; kingdom Viridiplantae; phylum Streptophyta; class Magnoliopsida; order Asterales; family Asteraceae; genus Lactuca; species Lactuca saligna. The sequence goes on from NC_136420.1 coordinate 9,123,116, forward strand.
ACTCATCGATTTCTTTTAGTTCCTTGTCGATGACATATTCCTTGTCCTCGTAACGTGTGACCATCCTGATGTTCCTGATCCAATCATTAAAGTTTGAACCATCAAAGATGACTCTCCCACAAAGGTTCGTGAGAGAGAAGGATCTGATAGGTTTTGAGCCATAAGCATTGTTGGAACACATCTAAAAAGAAGAAAGACAAGTTTAGATTAGATAAATAGTCCTTGATAAGACACCCAAATGTAATATTAAGGCTAGGACCCAACACAATACTTTATAACTTGGAAGAGGGATGTCGTAATCCAAGCTATAAAATATTTGAAGGTAGGCGAATGGTGATTCACCAATTTCCACCATGAAAAACGAAATATGTATTAGGTTTTAATTGGATTGAAACTCCTAGATTCTTTTGAGATTCATTAAACTTTTCAACAGCATGTTTAAATCTAGATTGTGCAATCTCAAGTTTGTGACTGGGATGTCGAGGATCACAAACAAGGTGTGAATAACCATGCAAATTAACTTGGTACCCTTAACTTTTTCACCTAATTGATGTGCCGGTTACCCACACACGCTCCACCGACCTATGATAAACATTAAGTTACCATTTGCCACTCTTACCAGTCCAAGTTAGTGTGTTGGTTAACCACACATGCTCCACCAACGACTTGGTAAGGTACAAAGTGTAATTTCATGGGTTAGCACCAAATTCACATTTTCCTAAAGTAATTAAGATTGAGAATTTATAAAAGGTTTAGTTACTTTATCATCATCATTATACTTTTAATGAGAATTATAGTCATTGTCCTACACGTTCGGCTAACGACCCTCCACCAGTTAAGGAAGCAGTGGGTGAGAGTGACCACCCATTAAGCTGCCATTTTATAGGCAAAAACTTTATTCCCCCCTTATAGACCGGCTTCGTGAGTGAGGCCTACTAACGATAAGACTGACTTGATCTTATATATATATATATATATATATATATATATATATATATATATATATATATATATATATAATTAACTTATAATGCTATAAAGTATAAGGGTTGAATTTTAACTTTAAAACTCCAAGGTTTGGAATTAAAGTGTGTGTAAGACTTTAGAAATTCCAAAACTTGAGGGCAATTTTGAAACTATTCAAAACCATTCATTTCTATAACCTATGAGTCTTAATGGTTTTAAAGAAAAGACTTTTGGAATTCCATAACTTGAGGACAAGTTATGGAGTCCATTAATTGACATTTAGATCAAGAATTACACTAACAAGTAAAATGCAAGTAATTCCTATGATCTACCAAAACTCATAAGCATGATCATACATATCAACAATTTTCAAGAATCACATAAACATATATAAAACTTGAAACTTTGATAATAACCTTTGAAAATGGATTAGCATAATCATTAGCACATCAAAAACAGATTTTACAACTCCAAAATAGTTTAGGGTAATGATTCTAGTCCATTTCCAGCAACAAAACTCGAAAATCTGCACACAGGGCCTTCTACTCGCCGAGAGCAAGAACCTACTCGACAAGTAGGATGAACTTTCACTTGGACTCGTCGAGTCTCCCCATGGACTCGGCGAGTCCACTAAACATTTAGCAAAATTTCGACCTTTTCAAGCAATTTGCATCAAGTATAATGAAAACAATCCTAAGCTCTGATATCACTTATGCGTTTTGAGCATTCTAACACTCCTATGGTGTAAATGCAACCCTAGAAACCTTGGATCTATGTTTTCTCTATTATAAATGCAAATTTGATTTATCCAAGGTTCTCATCCTAACTAGCATATCATGGGGTACTTGTAATATAAAAACTAGAAGAATGACTTACCTTTTCTTGTGGTTTATTACTTGGAGCTTCAAGAGCCTAGCACCAATAATGTGAATGCCTCAAGTGGAATCACAAATCACCAAAACAACTTGGAAGACTTTGAGAGAGTATAAAGCACACTAGAAATCGGCCACCATTTGTTCTCACACACACTAGTGCCATTTCATGTGCCAAATACCTCTTTATATAGTGTGGTGGATTACGGTTACATCTATGCAAACCCTAATACCCATGATCTTTCATTTCCATAGGATCCATGGGTTAAAAACTCCATGGACTATCCATGCAAGCTTAGCCTATTCGAAATGAACTTTGGCCCATTATATATATATATATATATATATATATATATATATACACACACACACACACACACACATAAGAGTTCATATTTAATTAGTTCCTTTTGATCACTAAATTAATTCCAAATTAATTATTGATCAATACTAATTAAATAATATGATTTCATATTAATATATTATAACTTATAATATATTAATAAATCATAAACATACTATTCTCAAAAGATTATCCATACACATTGTTTCGGTGAAGTGCAACCCAAATGGGCCATCCAGATCGGGTCAAGTACATACCAAATATAGTTACGGACTTAGACACCTTATCCAACAGTTTCTTGGCTTCCATTTGTATGTTTTTGGGATGCAATATATAAAACCTAGAAAAAGAACCAAAGACAAACCTGAAATAGCGGGGAAGGACGGAGGCGGAAGTGGGAAGATGGAATTTGAGGAATGGAAGAGGCCACGCAACTCGAAGCTCACTTCCATTTTCCCCCTTCTCTTATTTCGGAGTTATAAGTTACAGGTAGAATATGAATCACCACATAAACATCATCAGAAAAGAGAATTTGACATAGCATATTAAAATCACAATATAATCCAAATAGAAACCATACCTAGACGAAGAAGAGTGAAACAAATGGCAAACTTGCAATCGAATAAACCAACATCGGCTTGTACCTGACCGTGAAATAGACGATCGTCTCATCCAGGACGCCATGGCGCCGATGCAAATAATTCCTTCTTCATCTTCCCCATCTTCTACAAAACCGTCGCGTAAACCAATAACTGTAATTTGGAATTAAAAAAAAAAAAAACTCGACAATAAAGATAGAAAAATGTCTTATGACTTAATGGCAACGCAGTGGTTTGAGTAGGTTGTATTAAGATAAAGATAGAAATAGGGGCAAGGAAGCTAAGCCACTGCTCCTAAGGATCCACAACAGACCAAAAAAGGCGTTCTCCTTCTCTTCCTCACAGGTATCTCTATCTATCGATAATTCCCCAAATTTCAGTCTGTCGCATGAGCTGTGGTGTTATGGTGAAGTGACTGACCTAAATCGAGAGATAAGGAAGAAACTAATAAATCGATAGTTTTGAGGCGGTAGGTCGGTAGATTAAAGTAACCTCGATGTTATCTGGAGCAAACCTATTCGACAGTTGAAGCGTGGTGGATTGAGAAGACACCACGTAACACATCTCTGATCGATGTATCCAATACCAAATCCTCCACCGTGGTTGATTGATTGATAGATTGAGGCTCTATATCGATCTATTGGTGATTGAAGTCGGTAGGTGGAACGGCAAGGGGAAATAGAGTGAAGGGCGGAAGGCAGAGAAGAATGAGAAGAAGAACAGGTACAAAAGAAACGGAGCAGGGAAAAAATCGACGAAGTCATCGTCGTTACATCTGGGTCTAGAAGTTCAATCAAGGAATGGAGTCCATCTACCTGAAAATGGAATAAAAGAGTGACAAATGAGGCGGTAGAGGAAAAGAGGTGGTGGGGAAGAGGGGAAGAAGGGATAGGAAAGAAGGAGCGAGAAACGAATCTGATTGGAAGCAGGGGAGGTAGAAGAGGGGATATACACGTGTCGAGGACACTAATCCTCCAGCCATTGACACTAATCCTCCAGCCATCGACCATAAAAGACCAGAATCTATAAAAATTCACAAAGGGAAAAAATTAAAGAAAACCCACTAAAGAAAAAAGAAAAAAAAATCAGCCAATCATAATGTAGAACTGTTCACAAAGGGAAAAAAATCAACCAATCATAATGACTTAAAAGGTAATATATATTTTTGATTTGTATATATTTGGTCATTGAGTTTTTTTTCTGTTTATATTTTTCCTTTCAACTTGTTAAACTGTACACATTCAGTTCTTATAACAGACTACTCCAAGTAAGCCGGAAAAAAAATGACTTAATAGGGTAATATATTTCTCACTTTGTACACATTTAGGCCTTAATATTTTTTTCACATTTAGTCTTTATTATTTTTTTGTTGCAAAATAAGTCATTATTGTTTTGTATATATTCAATACTTAATACCTGTTTTTTTAGGTTTTTTCTCCCGACATTCTATATGCGATAATCATTAAAAAAGTGTTTAGAGCTATTGATACTTATAACCATTGGTCACCGCTCCCTTGGTTGTTTAGATCTTGTGGTTTGACAAAAGTCTTGTGTTCTGAACATCGTAACTTCTTCATACGATCTCGGATTTTAACGATGTTTATATGCACGTGTTGGTATATGAGTCTATTATAATTTCCATTTAGATTACTCCAGTTAAAAAATGATCTATGTTTACTTACTCTTTTATTAAAAAAAACGTTCATATATATATATATATATATATATATATATATATATATATATATATATATATATGGAAAAGTGAATATACATTTAAGGGTATATAAGCTTAGATACTCAAACTTACTATACTACGTCATTTTGTATCATACAGTACAATCTAATTGTTGAATGTTCTTATAATTTAACTTCTAACTTGATTTTACTTCCAAAATTTTTATAAATTAAACATTTATCTTCTTCTTACATAATTTTCATTTCCAACTACAATATATATAGCCTAGTAGGTGTTCGGGAAAAAAATGTGATATAAGACAAATATAATAGTGAAATTTCGAATATCTTGAAAGTAAATCAAGTTAATGTTGAAGTTTAAGAACAATATAATGAATATATCAAACAAAATGATGTATTATGGTGTGTTTTGGTACCTAATTTTATATACCCTTAAACGTATATTAACTTTTCCCATATATATATATATATATATATATATATATATATATATATATATATATATATATATATATATATATATATATATATATTCATAAAAAACGTATAGAATTTTTTAGTCTTTTATGTTGCTACTAACCATGTTTAAATGAAGGTAAGAGAGCATGGGACTAAATGTGTTACCAAACAATGAAATAGGAACCATCCATGACTAAATAAAAATACTAGGACCAAAAGTGTTCTTTTTACAAACCACAAGACCAAAAATGTAGAAAGTCGACATTGTAATAATCTTATTTTCCGTTACGCAGTAGAAAGTCGATATTGACATATTGTGCCATTGCGATAATATTCTTAAGAGATTATGCATTGTGATAATAATCTTATTTTCATTGTGATGATAATATATATATATATATATATATATATATATATATATATATATATATATATATATATATATATATATATATATATATGGCAGAAAGTCGATAAAAGAATAGGTTAACTATATAGTCTTAGTTTTTCCTCACCGCCGCTTTCCTCCACCGTCAGGCTACCACCCACCTGTGGGTCGAGAATGAGGATTTTAGGAAAATTTATCACTGCCGCTCTCCTCCTCTTCTTCGTGTTGATCATGACTGCACCATCCACGGCGGATATCATATCTACGAAGATCCGATCCCATAACCGAAATACGATCCTCTTCTCGGAGTTCGAATACTCACATACCGGTTACGTTTCCGTCAAGGTCTCCTCCGTCGGGATCTCCTCCATTCCGTTTACATCCAACTTATCACAACCTGATCCCTCGCGCATTGGTTTCTTCCTTTTATCGGATGAACTGTCATACCGCTACCGCCAAGAATTTAAAAGAAACCCGGATTTGTGCGTCTTGGATATTAACTTCATCTCAGTCCTCTTTACTTTTAGAGATCTCTCCCCTCCTCCTGAGTCCTCTTTTAACAAATCGTATCATGTCATATATCCTGGTGTGTACTCACTTTACTTCGTCAACTGCAACGATCTATCCCTCTTGACGATGGATGTCCGCTCAGAGCTTTACAACACCGGTGATGACGGCACCACTAAAGATTATTTATCAGCTGGGCAACCGCAGCCCTTTTTTTACTTGAGTTTCTTCCTCATTTTCTAGGGTTTTTGATCTCCATATCCGTTAAGAACCAACAATGTGTTAATCTGATGCATTTGCAAATGGGTTTGTTGCTTGTTACGAATCTCCTTTACTTTATGTGGGCGGTGGCGGTTCAGCATGACCTGAAGGTTACTGGTATTCCTCGTGAATGGTATATCTTTTTTTACATACTTCAGTTTATCAGGGATATATATTTCTTCGGCCAAATAGTGTTAATCGGTGCTGGATGTTGTAATTGGAGGCGGTTTCTGCCACGATGGATATTACTCATTTTGTCGATTGTGATCCTACTTCGGGCATGGGCTAGTGTATGTTTTATAATGGCGTGGAAATCTGGCCCTTATAGTGAAAGACTGGATGAATTTGAGAGCAAGTTTTACGATTACAGATATCATCTGTGGCGTCGTTGTTTTTCTCCACACTTTTTGTTCGGCTGTGTCGTTCAAAATGGCTAAGGATACATCAACCTTTGTGAGGTCGTATAGCTCGCTCAAGGAGGTTACTTCTAGGCATGATGTGTTCCCTTTCTTGCTTTTTGTATACATTATCTTCACGAGGGGACTGAATGTCGTGTTGCAGACTACTGCGTTACAGGAAACCTGCACTCTTGTGTTCTCAATGGTCATGTTATATATGTACAGGCCATTTCCTCTGGGTGATGAGGATCAAAAGTGTGTGGGATTTATCGATCATACTGGTGCCTAGGTGATAATATTCTAAGTAGTTTTTCATGGAACAATTTGATGTGTTTAGTCTGTTGCTTCCAGTTTTAGGTTTGCTATTTCTTGACATATAATGGTTGTTTTATGATTTGTAGGTTTATGTGTGTTTTACAGCATTATCATGCTTCTGGAATACTTCTATCGGCCATCCCAAATATGAACCTTTATCACTTCTAATGCCGACTTTTTTTAAACAGTTTTTTATAGGGTTTTTTTTTTTCCGTTAGGTTACTTAAGATTGGACCGACGAAATAAACCCTAACCATTGGATCTATATAAGTTTTATTGCCGGTAATTAAACAAACTAAAGTATAAAAAAATATGCAAATTAAAAAAAGACAAAAAAAAAAAAAAAAAAAAAAAAAAAAAAAAACATAAAATTACAAACATAGAAAAAATTAGGGTTATTGACATGGAGGTACAACGAAGTTTTTGGATTGGTTTTAAAAAGTCTTTCAAATAAATTTCATATCTCTGACTCCATTAAAATGAAAAATTAAATGCTACTTACACCATTTTGGATGAAGGGCGGTAATTAACTGTGTCATGGATATTGACCTCCAATTTCATCATTTAAATGACATGTCAGCAATAAAACATGGTCTTTGGTTTAAAATAACTGTTCTAGAAAGCTCCCTTTGTGTAACCATTTCTAACAATCGGATTCCAAAATCGATGAAAAGCAGAGCAGAAGAATCTAGGGGTTTCTCCCCCAACTCGAGTAAGTTACCTCTCATCATGAGTTCTTTTGAAGTAAAGTTTTTGGTAGATGTGAAGTGCATGGCTAACGAAAACCATGGTCCTATTTATTTGAAAATGTATTTACACTATAATGGTGTTTTTACAATACAACATAGATATACCAGAAACGATACGTTCATGTTTACGAATTATGATTTTGCTGGAATGGATCATGAGGGTTGTTCCACCTTTCTAGAAAGGTTTACCGGAGAACCTTTTGAGAAACTTTCTAGAGTGCTTCAGAGTTTTAGGTTTGCTCTTTCTTGACATATAATGGGTGTTTTATGAGCCATTATCTAATAGCAATAGCTTTGGATGATTTGTAGGACTATGTGTGTTTTACAACATGGTTCGAACTTGGGTCACTGGCTTATCAATAACATTTTCTACATGTCTTAAATCTTTATACAAATTCTTTTTACAGCTATGCAAACCTCCTGACCACAGGTACGAGAGATTCAAATTCCTTTGACGCTATACACGAGTTGGGGGTACTCATTCAAGGATCCCCATGAAATAATAAACAAAATATTCCGTTTCATTTTATATTGTCTATGGTAACATGAAAACAAAATTTATTTGTTTGACCAAAGGGCTTGTAGCCCAGCGGTATCCGGTGCTGCCCTCCCTACTTGAGGTTGAGGGTTCAAGTCCCGTCGTGAACATAGGTGGATTTAAGGTGTAGTTTAGGAGTAGATTTGCCGTTTCAAAAAAAAAAAAATTATTTGTTCGGTTTGTATTTATATGATAAAACTTCTATTTTCTGAATGGAAAAGTTTTATAATTGAGTTTGTAACATTGAACAAGTATTTCAAAAGTGATTTGTTTGAAGAAACTCCACAATAGACGAGTTGATTGCTTGGGGATTTATCATTTATCTAACCTAACAAGCTTACGATTAGACCAATATAACTGTCAGCTTCACGTCAGTTTTTTTTTGTCTATCCTCTCTTCCATTTTTCCCATCTACAACACATATAAACCTTATATTTTCAAACTCACCCAACCTACTTAATTTTTAATGTTACAATAAACACAAACTAGTAAAAAATATACAAAGTAATTCATAAAATATAAAATTAATTTATAAAAACAAATTATTGATTATATTTGGTATTATTATTATTATTATATTTTATAAATTAAAAAAATGATATATATATATATATATATATATATATATATATATATATATATATATATATATATATATATATATATATATATATATATATATATCACTACAAGAAAACAAAGGTTGATGTATCCTTATCGGCGACAGCTTTTGTGGCGACACCATCGTATTAGCGGCGACAGGTGGTATTAGCGATGACGGGTAGCATTAGCGGCGACTACTAATATTTGCGGCGACATTGAGTGTATCAACAACAAAACAATATCGGCGACGTATTTGCAGCGACATGTCGCCGCTGTTGCCCAATCTTCTTGTAGTGTGTGTGTGTGTGTGTGTGTGTGTGTGTGTGTGTGTGTGTGTGTGTATATATATATATATACGGTTTGGATCCGGTAGGAACCAAGAAATTGGTAGGAACCGTGAAATCTATTCTCCACCAATCAATGACACCAATATCAAACTCGTTTATTTGGTTGTGACGCATTATCACGTGACACACATCCATGGATGATGGAACGTAAAACGAACTCGAGAAAAATAATCATGTGCGATGAACGTCTATGGAATGTCATTTAAATGTGTTTTTCTTTTTCTTTTTTGTTTTTTATTTATTTTTTATTTTTTGTTAAAAAAAATTAAAAACCTTTTTAGGTAATAGTATATTAGATTTTTAAATTTCTTTTTCATTTTTTTTTGTGTTTTTATTTATTTTTTAATTTCTTCTCTAAAAAAACCTTTTTTTATCAATCACTACAAGAAATGTTGGCATTACATGTCGCCGCTATTGTCCGACATCACCGCTAATACTCACTTACATAATGCTACTTCTGATGCAAGCGGTCAAACACCCACTAATATAAAAAACTGTTTTGAAAAAATATTTGATGTTTGATGCGGATATATCAGAGGCATTGGACGTAAAACCCTACCGTTGTGTCCATGTACGATCAGGAACAACCAATTACACAAGAAAAACCACAATCACAAGTAATTGTTAGTTTAAGTTGAAAAGTATAATAATATAATGGAAAATCTCGTTAAGAGTAGCGTAACGAGAAAAAGATGAGCGAAAACGGACATCGAATGAAGAAGTTATGAGAATTTAACGGACCAATCCTCTCCCGGCCTATTAATAATGTAACTTTTAAAATAAAGTCAAAATTAGCCGACGGAGTCAAAACGAAAGTTGTAGAGTACGTCCATGCCTTCGCGTGGATATAAAGAACATCAAAAACGTAGCTCGTATGCGAAAGATACGAATTTTGAAAGTTTGTAGTCGAAATTGCGAAGTCTGATAAGAACTTGATGACGTGGCAGCATCTGGGCCATCTGATGTTGGTTAAGGAGTCGCTTCGGATCACACCACGTTGCCCTCGCATACGCCCTACATCCGAAGAAGTTACGCCCCACGTAGCTCCGGTCTGATCCATCCGATGGAGCGAGACAGCTGGCTTCGGCTGGCATTCTTATCTAAGGCGTACCCCCAGCGTTCCGAGAGGCTTCGCCCCCAATAAATACCTGCGAGGGTCTCCGGATTTTTCACACCATTCTCTTTCTCTCTCTAAATTATTTTCTCTCTCTAAGGGTTTTAACCCTCCCCTAAGCCTAGGTGATCCCCTAGCACCCTAAGGAAGCCCCGAGGCTCCTGGAGTCCCGATAAAATGGGTCTTTCGGTTTCGGAAACACTGCTCCGAGCAAAGCCCGGTTTTCTTTAAAATCCGCTGTAAGTGAGCTAGGCTTACACAATTTTTAATATAGCTTTCAAATAATTATAATAATGTTATTACGTCCTTAAAATAATTATTTGGGCTATTATTATGAGTTATATAAGTATTGTTTAACGCTTATATAATAGTAATAATAGTCAGACTATTAATTAGTCGCGGTAATCGTTAGACTAAACCCTAGTGGTATTAATACTAGGTTTTATCGAAGGAAAAATGTTTTGAGAGTATCGAAACGTTGTCCGAGTGCTGAGTCACCACCGTATCAAGTAAGCGCATGGTCCCTTTCATCTTACACATAGATATGAAGTATTTTAATATAAATTACGTGCTATGTGTGCATATTGTCTGAATACTTGCTGTCTATGCTGGTGAAAGATTTTTATACATGTTTTAAATGATGTAAATTGTATAAAGTATTTTATATCTACAAAATATATTGGGTAAAACATGGGTAGATAAATGATGAGGGGTAAATGCTGAAATAAAGGAACATTAGTAATATGGACCTAGTGCCCTATAGGTAAACATTGGCAGCAATGGACCTAGTACCCTATAGATGAGCACTAGCAGCTGCGCCACAACCCTAGATGTTTTAGATCTACTGTAAACATCCTAGCAGCTGCGCTCTAAGGACAGTATCGGCAGCTGTGCCTAATAGGGAGCCTTATCACCATGACAGTAGCATTTAAAGGTCAATACCGGCAGAAGCGCCTCATACAAAAAGTCCCAATTCTGGCAGGTGCGCCCAAGTGATAATATTAGCAGTTGCACTTGACCACTGTGTGATTGGAGACAATGGACTTCATGTGGTTTCCTTATGATGATCCTTAGGAATGAATGAACAAGGGTTAGCTGATCCTTAGGGTAAATCCTTAAGAAGATAATGGGAATGGGTAATTGGGTTGATTGTTTGATGTTTAAACATAATAATTATATTATTGTGGGTTGAAAACCCTATTTACTCACCAGGTTTCCCAACCTGACCCACTCAGTTTATTTGTATCACAGGTGTCGATATGAAGTTACATTACACTGAGAGATTTAAAAGAGATGTAGATCACTAGTGTAAATGGATATAAATTCTGTTTATGTTTATGTTTTTGTATTGACGATGACATCCCAAATGTTTTGAAATGAATAAAAATAGATTTCTTTAGAAATGCTTTGATAACGCAATTATCGTGTTTTTCTGAGAACAAGTTCCGCAACATTTTTATTAAAAGAGGTACTCTGATTTTTATAACGCATAAACAAAATCGGTCTTTTCTGGCCGTGAAAATGGGGATGTCACAGTTGGTATTAGAGCATTAGTTTAAACGAACTAGGAATTAGTAGGATTTTTAGACTTAAACTTCGAATGCTAAGCGATGATTGTGAGGTGTGAGCACTAGCTTATTTTAGGAATTGTGCCTAAAATGCTTTTATGTGCTAAATTTTTGTGCCTGATATGGTGTTATTTGTTAGGATCTATGGTCTATTGCCGACCGGATCTGGAAACCTTATGTGTATAGGATTCTAAGCGTTTAACTACGATATTAGAACTAGCATATAAACGTTTCGGAATGATAAGGATGATTTAAACATCAATCCTAAATAAAGACTTAGATTCACCGTATTCGTTGCATCGATCAGGATGGCAAGGACACCTAGCGGAAACGTGAATGCAAATGGAAACTCAGATAACCCCCAGTGATAAAGCAAATACCAGTCGTTGTAGAAGTTGCACCTGAGCCAATCACCATGGCTGGAGTACAAGCCATGATGCGGGCTATGTTAGCTGAACAAAGGGAAAAAAATGAGGTAGATGTTGCATGAAAATAGGGACGAACCTACAATTCCAGTTGAACAGCCCGAATTGAACGATGGGCTGTCAGAACAAGGGAACTACAGTGGGACCGTTGGTCAAGCCAACCCACCAATAGTTCGACAAAACAAACAGGATGACAGAGTCGAGAGGAATGGATGCAAGTACAAGGATTTTTTGACTTGCAAGCCATCGACTTTCACTGGAAAGGAAGATCCGATCGGGGTCATGGATTGGATCTCGGATATGGAGTTAGCTTTCATGACGTGTGGTTGCAGAGGCAAACTACAAACCACGTTTGCGGTACGCCAGTTTAGAGGAGGCGCGGTTCGTTGGCGGAACACTCTGGGGAAGACTCTGAGCCCCAATGAGCCCCTGCAACTGACATGGGCAGAGTTTTTGGTGCAATTCAAACGTAAGTACTGCTCAGCCCAAAATCTGCTCGAGCTAAAAAACCAATTCCTTACCTTGAAGAAAGGAAGCATGTCTATTGATGAATACACCAACAACTTCACAGAGAAGATGGAGTTCGCCTTGCGTCTTCTTCCAGATGAGCTGACAAAAATCGACAAGTACGAAAAAGGACTTCCATGGGAGTACGCGGTGCCAGTGTGTCAGGCACCTACTCTGGAAGCAGCAATCTGGGCTGCCAAATCTGTGGAGGATACGGTTAAGGGAAGAACTGCCAGCAAGGTTGAGGTTGGTGAAAAGAGGAAATTCGAAGGATCCGCAAGGCTCGATGAGAAGACAAATTCCAATACAAGGAAGTTTAGAGGAGGGGGAAGTGAAGAAAGATGGTGTGAAAAGTGCAAAAGGAAATACACTGCAAAATGCGGTGAGGAGGTGACTTGTTTCAAGTGTGGGAAGCATGGGCACTATGCCAATGAGTGTACATTCAACAAAAGGGTGTGTTACGAATGTAACAAGGAAGGGCACTTCAAGCAAGACTGCCCAAAGAGAGAGGGGGCTACAAAGCCAAATGTATCGCCAAATCCAAAGGCGAGAGCATTTCAAATGACCCTTGACGAAGCTATTGACAATGCGAGGATTCAGGAGTAAAGGCTTGACATCCAAAGATCGAGTTATGAAGTAGTCGTGTAGATAGTACCACGTGATGTAGCCTGTTAGAGGCATAGTCTAGGGTGCACTTGAACACCTATGTAATCATTTCAAGGAATATTATAAAACTTTGTTTTGATATTTGATGTGTTAAGTTTTTATGGTGACTTGGAAAACTGCGGGACAATACTTGGGACGAGTATGAGTAGGTGTGAATGGTAGTAGAGGCCTATACTACCGAAAGCACAGGACTCACGCTTGGATCATGGAAAGTCACAAGGTTACCAAGAAACTAGTAATCGATTTTGGTTTATTCAAGTAGATCGTTACCATCGTTTCAGTAATGATTAAGGAGATTATTGTTATTCCGAACCTAGTGGTCATATCGAATTGAGTCCGAATAAGACGAGTATGTTACATGGTTCAGAGAACCAAGTCTGATGTAGCACCTGACTCAAGCCGGAAGAATTAATCAAAACGAACAGTAGAGGTATCGCGATAGTTTCTTGTAGCTTGGAATGCTACCTTTTAAAATGTGATCAAATCACATTAGAACATGAAGGAAGGCATAGTCTGTTTTGGAATTTAACTCTAAGAGACCTAATTCTAAACGTGCGTCACATGCTGGTAGGTCATAATTTGGAGTCTAACCTGAGATAGAGAGCAGGTGCACGATCGAGTACAACTTACAGTCAATAAGTCTAAGAGATGGACTTGAAGGAATATAAAAGTTATAATTATTACCTAGGATGAAGAGATGACGTATGGAGTCATTATACGAGCCCTGTTTCGTTGATGATTGCGGGACGTAATCATCCTAAGGGGAAGATAACTGTAACGCCCGAAGATCCGGGCTAGTCAATTTAGAGATAATAAGGGTCGAAAACGAATTTTCGACAAAATATTATTTAGAATAAATAATCTTAACCAAGTTTTATTATATGTTACAAGGTTTCCGTACATATAAAGAACACTGAAATCCGAGTTATAACGAAGAAGTTATGGCCCGTCGAAGTTTCGCGACAGAACCGACACGACACCGGAAAACGTAAATAGTGAATTTACGATAGAGCGATATTCAGCCTTAGAAATCTAAACGAAAGTCGTAGAATATTTTAAACAAAGAGCGTCCATAAAAAGAACGCCCAAATCTGACTTCGTATTAGAAAGTTATGATTTTTCGAAGTTTTGGATTAGCAGTGTACAACCCGAAATTCGAATAATAGATCGAGCGGTTTTTAGCAGACACGACCTAAACGAGAATCGAAGATCTCGCTAAGAATAGCGTAACGAGAAAAAGATGGGCGAAAACGGACGTCGGATGAAGAAGTTATGAGAATTTAACGGACCAATCTTGTTCCGACCTGTTAATAATGTAACTTTTTAAAAAAATTCAAAATTAGCCGACGAAGTCAAAAAGAAACTTGTAGAGTACGTTCATTCCTTCACGTGGATATAAAGAACGTCAAAAACAGAGCTCGTATGCGAAAGATATGAATTTTTAACGTTTGTAGTCGAAATTGCGAAGTCTGATAAAAACTTGATAACGTGGCAGCATTTGGGCCATCCGATGTTGGTTCAGGAGTCGCTTTGGATCACGCCACGTTGCCCTCGCATACGCTCTGCTTCCGAAGAAGTTACGCCCCACGTAGCTCTGGTCTGATCCATCCGATGGTGCGAGACAGTTGGCTTCGGTTGGCATTCTTATCCGAGGCGTATGCCCAGCGTTCCGAGCGGCTTCGCCCTCTATAAATACCTGCGAGGGTCTCCGGATTTTTCAAACCATTCTCTTTCTCTCTCTAAATTACTTTCTCTCTCTAAGGGTTTTAACCCTCCCCTAAGCCTAGGTGATCCCCTAGCACCCTAAGGAAGCCCCGAGGCTCCTTGAGTCCCGATAAAAGGGGTCTTTCGGATTCGGAAACACTGCTCCGAGCAAAGCCCGGTTTACTTTAAAATCCAATGTAAGTGAGCTAGGCTTACACAATTTTTAATATAGCTTTCAAATAATTATAGTAATGTTATTAGGACCTTAAAATAATTATTTTGGCTATTATTATGAGATATATTAGTATCGTTTAACGTTTATATAATAGTAATAATAGTCAGACTATTAATTAGTCGCGGTAATCGTTAGACTAAACCCTAGTGGTATTAAAACTAGGTTTTATCGAAGGAAAATTGTTTTGAGAGTATCGAAACGTTGTCTGAGTGCTGAGTCACCACCGTATCAAGTAAGCGCATGGTCCCTTTCATCTTACATATAGATATGAAGTATTTTAATATAAATTACGTGCTATGTGTGTATATTGTCTGAATACTTGCTGTCTATGCTGGTGAAAGATTTTTATACATGTTTTAAATGATGTAAATTGTATAAGGTATTTTATATCTACAAAATATATTGGGTAAAACATGGGTAGATAAATGATGAGGGGTAAATGCTGAAATAAAGGAACATTAGTAATATGGACCTAGTGCCCTATAGGTAAACATTGGCAGCAATGGACCTAGTACCCTATAGATTAGCACTAGCAGCTGCGCCACAACCCTAGATGTTTTAGATCTACTGTAAACGTCCTAGCAGCTGCGCTCTAAGGACAGTATCGGCAGCTGCGCCTAATAGGGAGCCTTATCACCATGACAGTAGCATTTAAAGGTCAATACCGGCAGAAGCGCCTCATACAAAAAGTCTCAATTCTGGCAGGTGCGCCCAAGTGATAATATTAGCACTTGCGCTTGACCACTGTGTGATTGGAAACAATGGACTTCATGTGGTTTCCTTATGATGATCCTTAGGAATGAATGAACAAGGGTTAGCTGATCCTTAGGGTAAATCCTTAAGAAGATAATGGGAATGGGTAATTGGGTTAATTGTTTGATGTTTAAACATAATAATTATATTATTGTTGGTTGAAAACCCTATTTACTCACCAGGTTTCCCAACCTGACCCACTCAGTTTATTTGTATCACAGGTGTCGATATGAAGTTACATTACACTGAGAGATTTAAAAGAGATGTAGATCACTAGTGTAAATGGATGTCAGTTCTGTTTATGCTTATGTTTTTGTATTGACGATGACATCCCAAATGTTTTGAAATGAATAAAAATAGATTTCTTTAGAAATGCTTTGATAACGCAATTATCGTGTTTTTCTGAGAACAAGTTCCGCAACATTTTTATTAAAAGAGGTACTCTGATTTTTATAACGCATAAACAAAATCGGTCTTTTCTGGCCGTGAAAATGGGGATGTCACAGTTGGTATCAGAGCATTAGTTTAAACGAACTAGGAATTAGTAGGATTTTTAGACTTAAACTTCGAATGCTAAGCGATGATTGTGAGGTGTGAGCACTAGCTTATTTTAGGAATTGTGCCTAAAATGCTTTTATGTACTAAATTTTTGTGCCTAATATGGTGTTATTTGTTAGGATCTATGGTCTATTGCCGACCGGATCTGGAAACCTTAAGTGTATAAGATTCTAAGCGTTTAACTACGATATTAGAACTAGCATATAAACGTTTCGGAATGATAAGGATGATTTAAACATCAATCCTAAATAAAGATCTAGATTCACCGTATTCGTTGCATGGATCAAGATGGCAAGGACCCCTAGCGGAAACGTGAATGCAAATGGAAACTCAGATCAACCCCCAGTGATTAAGCAAATACCAGTCGTTGTAGAAGTTGCACCTGAGCCAATCACCATGGTTGGAGTACAAGCCATGATGCGGGCTATGTTAGCTGAACAAAGGGAAAAAATGAGGCAGATGTTGCATGAAAATAGGGACGAACCTACAATTCCAGTAGAACAGCCCGAATTGAACGATGGGCTGTCAGAACGAGGGAACTACAGTGGGACTGTTGGTCAAGCCAACCCACCAATAGTTCGACAAAACAAACAGGATGACAGAGTCGAGAGGAATGGATGCAAGTACAAGGATTTTTTGACTTGCAAGCCATCAACTTTCACTGGAAAGGAAGATCCGATCGGGGTCATGGATTGGATCTCGGATATGGAGTTAGCTTTCATGATGTGTGGTTGCAGAGGCAAACTACAAACCACATTTGCGGTATGCCAGTTTAGAGGAGGCGCGGTTCGTTGGCGGAACACTCTGGGGAAGACTCTAAGCCCCAATGAGCCCCTGCAACTGACATGGGCAGAGTTTTTGGTGCAATTCAAACGTAAGTACTGCTTAGCCCAAAATCTGCTCGAGCTAGAAAACCAATTCCTTACCTTGAAGAAAGGAAGCATGTCTATTGATGAATACACCAACAACTTCACAGAGAAGATGGAGTTCGCCTTGCGTCTTCTTCCAGATGAGCCGACAAAAATCAACAAGTACGCAAAAGGACTTCCATGAGAGTACGCGGTGCCAGTGCGTCAGGCACCTACTCTGGAAGCAGCTATCTGGGCTGCCAAATCTGTGGAGGATATGGTTAAGGGAAGAACTGCCAGCAAGGTTGAGGTTGGCGAAAAGAGGAAATTCGAAGGATCTGCAAGGCTCGATGAGAAGACAAATTCCAATACAAGGAAGTTTAGAGGAGGGGGAAGTGAAGAAAGATGGTGTGAAAAGTGCAAAAGGAAACACACTGGAAAATGTGGTGAGAAGGTCACTTGTTTCAAGTGTGGGAAGCTTGGGCACTATGCCAACGAGTGTACATTCAACAAAAGGGTGTGTTACGAATGTAACAAGGAAGGGCACTTCAAGCAAGACTGCCCAAAGAGAGAGGGGGCTACAAAGCCAAATGTGCCACTAAAGCCAAAGGCTAGAGCATTTCAAATGACCCTTGACGAAGCAGATGACAATGCGAGGATTCAGGAGTAAAGGCTTGACATCCAAAGATCGAGTTATGAAGTAGTCGTGTAGATAGTACCACGTGATGTAGCCTGTTAGAGGCATAGTCTAGGGTGAACTTGAACACCTATGTAATCATTTCAAGGAATATTATAAAACTTTGTTTGGATATTTGATGTGTTAAGTTTTTATGGTGACTTGGAAAACTACGGGACAATACTTGGGACGAGTATGAGTAGGTGTGAATGGTAGTAGAGGCCTATACTACCGAAAGCACAGGACTCACGCTTGGATCAGGGAAAGTCACAAGGTTACCAAGAAACTAGTAATCGATTTCGGTTTATTCAAGTAGGTCGTTACCATCGTTTCAGTAATGATTAAGGAGATTATTGTTATTCCGACCCTAGTGGTTGTATCGAATTGAGTCCGACTAAGACGAGTATGTTACATGGTTCAGAGAACCAAGTCTAATGTAGCACCTGACTCAAGCCGGAAGAATTAATCAAAACGAACAGTAGAGGTACCGCGATAGTTTCTTGTAGCTTGGAATGCTACCTTTTAAAATGTGATCATATCACATTAGAACATGAAGGAAGGCATAGTCTGTTTTGGAATTTAACTCTAAGAGACCTAATTCTAAACGTGCGTCACATGCTGGTAGGTCATAATTTGGAGTCTAACCTGAGATAGAGAGCAGGTGCACGATCGAGTACAACTTACAGTCAATAAGTCTAAGAGATGGACTTGAAGGAATATAAAAGTTATAATTATTACCTAGGATGAAGAGATGACGTATGGAGTCATTATACGAGCCCTGTTTCGTTGATGATTGCGGGACGTAATCATCCTAAGGGGAAGATAACTGTAACGCCCGAAGATCCGGGCTAGTCAATTTAGAGATAATAAGGGTCGAAAACGAATTTTCGACAAAATATTATTTAGAATAAATAATCTTAACCAAGTTTTATTATATGTTACAAGGTTTCCGTACATATAAAGAACACTGAAATCCGAGTTATAACGAAGAAGTTATGGCCCGTCGAAGTTTCGCGACAGAACCGACACGACACCGGAAAACGTAAATAGTGAATTTACGATAGAGCGATATTCAGCCTTAGAAATCTAAACGAAAGTCGTAGAATATTTTAAACCAAGAGCGTCCATAAAAAGAACGCCCAAATCTGACTTCGTATTAGAAAGTTATGATTTTTCGAAGTTTTGGATTAGCAGTGTACAACCCGAAATTCGAATAATAGATCGAGCGGTTTTTAGCAGACACGACCTAAACGAGAATCGAAGATCTCGCTAAGAATAGTGTAACGAGAAAAAGATGGGCGAAAACGGACGTCGGATGAAGAAGTTATGAGAATTTAACGGACCAATCTTGTCCCGACCTGTTAATAATGTAACTTTTAAAATAAATTCAAAATTAGCCGACGGAGTCAAAAAGAAAGTTGTAGAGTACGTTCATTCCTTCGCGTGGATATAAAGAACGTCAAAAACGGAGCTCGTATGCGAAAGATATGAATTTTTAAAATTTGTAGTCGAAATTGCGAAGTCTGATAAAAACTTGATAACGTGGCAGCATTTGGGCCATCCGATGTTGGTTCAGGAGTCGCTTTGGATCACGCCACGTTGCCCTCGCATACACTCCGCTTCCGAAGAAGTTACGCCCCGCGTAGCTCTGGTCTGATCCATCCGATGGTGCGAGACAGTTGGCTTCGGTTGGCATTCTTATCCGAGGCGTATGCCCAGCGTTCCGAGCGGCTTCGCCCTCTATAAATACCTGCGAGGGTCTCCGGATTTTTCAAACCATTCTCTTTCTCTCTCTAAATTACTTTCTCTCTCTAAGGGTTTTAACCCTCCCCTAAGCCTAGGTGATCCCCTAGCACCCTAAGGAAGCCCCGAGGCTCCTGGAGTCCCGATAAAAGGGGTCTTTCGGATTCGGAAACATTGCTCCGAGCAAAGCCCGGTTTTCTTTAAAATCCGCTGTAAGTGAGCTAGGCTTACACAATTTTTAATATAGCTTTCAAATAATTATAGTAATGTTATTAGGTCCTTAAAATAATTATTTTGGCTATTATTATGAGTTATATTAGTATCGTTTAACGTTTATATAATAGTAATAATAGTCAGACTATTAATTAGTCGCGGTAGTCGTTAGACTAAACCCTAGTGGTATTAAAACTAGGTTTTATCGAAGGAAAATTGTTTTGAGAGTATCGAAACGTTGTCTGAGTGCTGAGTCACCACCGTATCAAGTAAGCGCATGGTCCCTTCCATCTTACATATAGATCTATGGTAAACGTCCTAGCAGCTGGGCTCTAAGGACAGTATTGGCAGCTGCGCCTAATAGGGAGCCTTATGACCATGACAGTAGCATTTAAAGGTCAATACCGGCAAAAGCGCCTCATAGAAAAAGTCCCAATTCTGGTAGGTGCGTCCAAGTGATAATATTAGCAGTTGCGCTTGACCACTGTGTCATTGGCAACAATGGACTTCATGTGGTTTCCTTAGGATGATCCTTAGGAATGAATGAACAAGGGTTAGTTGATCCTTAGGGTAAATCCTTAAGAAGATAATGAGAATGGGTAATTGGGTTGATTGTTTGATGTTTAAATATAATAATTATATTATTGTGGGTTGAAAACTCTATGTGCTCACCAGGTTTCCCAACCTGACCCACTCAGTTTATTTGTATCACAGGTGTCAATATGAAGTTACATTACACTGAGAGATTTAAAAGAGATGTAGATCACTAGTGTAAATGGATGTAAGTTCTGTTTATGCTTATGTTTCTGTATTGACGATGATATCCCAAATGTTTTAAAAGTGAATAAAAATAGATTTCTTTAGAAATGCTTTGATAACGCAATTATTGTGTTTTTCTATGAACAAATTCCTCAATATTTTTATTAAAAGATGTACTCTGATTTTTATAAAGCATAAACAAAATCGGTCTTTTCTGGCCGTGAAAATGGGGTTGTTACAACTAATATTTTGGATTTGGTTGTGTATGGATTAGTATTTTGGATTGTTTGTATATGGATTAATATTTCTGTTAAAAGCCATCAGATTTTATAAATGTTATATTGTTTTTTATAAATTTAATGTTAAATGAGCAGAAAAACAAAACAAAACAAAAAATAAAACAGTTTTTGCAGCGACATATTTTGTGGCGACAGTTGCGTATTAGCGGCAACACACTATTAGCGGCGACGCTGGACTATTAGCGGCGACGAGTACAATAGAGGCGATGAGTAACCTTTAGCGGCGACTATATGTGTATTAGCGACGAAGCATTACCGACGACGCATATGCAGCGATATGTCGCCGCTAAAGTTATTAGCGGCGACCACCCCCACCATTAGCGACGACACGCGTCGCCGCTATTACCCAAACTTCTTGTAATGTGAATATATACTCAGTTTTTCATTTTTTCTATTTTTTTGTTACGTTTTTATTTTTTTATTTTCTTTTTAATTTTTTTGTTTTTGGAATTAAATATGGGTTCGAGTTTATGATGTTTAACCATTATAAATTTTTATTCAAATATTTGTGTTTGTTTGTTGCTAAATTTTTTGCTGTAAATTTTTTTGTTGTAGCCTCTGTTGTATGGTTTCTTATTTTGAAATTACATGTCATAGATCATACTTATGGAATATTCTTTCTTTTTAGGTTCAGCTTATTGGCTCTATAAATTGGATTATTTTATGGTTTGGTACATGTATGAATGATATATTTTATGGTTTATCACATGTTGAATCATAAAATTATTGGAATTGGAGCCTTCTTTTGGATCGATAAAATTATACAATATTTGCCTATACTATATTTAAATCACAATATTTGCCTCAACGGTACACCCTATCTCTAACTTTGTTTCATATGAAAGTATTTCCGAAAATCATAAAGCTTACCTAACGGCCATCACTTTAAATGATGAGCCACGATCTTTTAACCAAGCTTCTCAGGATGAACGTTGGCAACAAGCCATGCAACAAGAAATTCGAGCCCTTGAAAAAAATGGAACGTAGACTCTTACTGACCTACCAAAGGGCAAACGGGCAATTGACTCAAAATGGGTTTATAAGATCAAGTATAAACCAAATGGCGAGATAGAACGATACAAGGCTCGACTTGTAGCAAAGGGGTTCACTCAACTGGAAGGCATTGACTATCATGACACCTTTGCACCAGTTGCAAAGCTAGTTACCGTGCGCACTCTTCTATCAGTTGCTGCCAAGAAAAATTGGTTCATACATCAACTCGACGTCAACAATGCCTTTCTGCATGGAGACTTGGATGAGGAAGTGTACATGAAAATTCCTCAAGGTTTTTCCAAAGAAAATGAGACTCGTGTCTGTCGTCTACAGAAATCTCTTTACGGGCTAAAGCAAGCCTCTCGAAATTGGTACCACAAGTTTACTAAGTTTCTTTTGAGCATAAATTTTCGTCAATCTAAAGCCGATCACTCACTACTTTTACAAGATCATGACGACAGTTACATTGCCATTCTGATTTATGTGGATGACGTCATTATAACTGGAAACAATTTAGACCGAATTCAACAAACAAAAATGCAACTCGACAAAGCCTTCAGTATCAAAGACCTTGGACTTTTAAAGTACTTCCTTGGTATAGAAGTGGCAAAAACTTCAGATGGTTTGGTTTTGAGTCAAAGGAAGTATGTTTTGGATATTCTCAAAGAAAGTGGAATGTTGGGGTGTAAACCAAGTTCCTTTCCCATTGAACAAAACTTAAAGTTAGACCGACGAGAAGAAGAAGCTCAAGTTGATGCTACTCAATATCGCAGACTTGTAGGTCGGCTCCTTTATCTCGAAGCTACACGTCCTGATGTTACCTATGCAGTTAATGTGTTGAGTCAATTTGTATCTGATCCACGACATAGTCACATGCAAGCCATGATTCGAGTCTTAAGATATCTAAAGGGAACACCGGGGCAAGGAATACTTTTGCCACGAACTGGAGAACTAGTGTTGACAGCTTTCTGCGATTCTGACTGGCTCGGATGCCCATACACGAGACGTTCCAGAACAGGTTACTTACTTATGCTTGGAGGTGCCCCGATTTCTTGGAAAACAAAGAAACAATCAGTTGTGTCGCGTTCTTCCGCTGAAGCTGAATATCGAGCCATGGCCTCCACAGTAAGTGAAGTCTTATGGGTTAGATGGCTCTTAAAAGACTTGCAAGTTGTCATTGACTCGCCAACCACGTTGTTTTGCGATAATCAGGCGGCACGTCATATAACTAACAATCCAGTGTTTCATGAACGAACAAAACATGTTGAAATGGATTGTTTTTTGTTCGTGAGAGAGTTGCTTCTCGAGAAGTCGTGTTAATGAAGATTGACAGCAAAATGCAAGTTGCTGACTTGTTGACAAA
Source organism: Lactuca saligna (assembly GCF_052625555.1). Taxonomy (NCBI): domain Eukaryota; kingdom Viridiplantae; phylum Streptophyta; class Magnoliopsida; order Asterales; family Asteraceae; genus Lactuca; species Lactuca saligna. Next base: position 9,146,583 of record NC_136420.1, read on the forward strand.
AGGTCTTGGTACAAATCAACTTCAATTTCTGCTTGGCAAGATGGGCGTTAAGAACCTACACGCTCCATCTTGAGGGGGAGTATCGGATAATGTAATTATCGTCTATTTTGTTTATCTTTATCACTTATCGCTTCCTAGTTTTCAGCCTAGTTGTTTGACTTTTCTATTTAAGCATGTATTGTTATTCGATTCAATTAATGAAAATTACACAATTCCCTGATACCATTGGAATTTTAGAGGATTAGGTAAAATCATTTATTTGTTTATCACCTCAGTTGTAGCAGTGGATCATCAAATGTTTAGATCATAAAACTATTTGAAGCATTGTAGTGTTTTGAACCATAGTATATATCTATCATATAATTTTTTATCACAAAAATTAACTTAACAATTTGCTTTTGGATCATAACAAGCTTTGGATCATAATAAATTTTAGATCATAACAGCTATTGATTCATAAAAAGGATATGTAAAGAATGAATAGTGTAGCATGAAATGCGTATCGATTTTACAATATGCAACTTAAGCAAAATATTTTATAGTTTTTACATGTTTGAATCATAATACACCATTTGTATAGATTTTACAATACAAAATATAGAAAGGTATATTTTATAGTTTTCACATGAAATGTGTATAGATTTTCAAAATACTAAGCTTAAATAAGTAAAAGAGATTATCGAAGAATATGTGATATTTATGTATATTTTTCCAAGTATATCCTATATTTTGAATCATAAAGTTATTTATTGTATATTTTGGATCCAAAAAAATACAAGTTACAAAATTTATTATTCAAACTGTATGATGCATAAGCTTTATGATCTTAAAATATAAGATGGATCATAAAATTTTGAATCATAAACTTATGGGTAAATGGTACAAAAAACATTTTTTTACATAGAAACTCGATTTTGATACTGTGTTTTTTTTGTGTCAATTTTGACACTGTGTTTTCCAATTTGTTACAATTCTAACCACTTGACCGGTTAACCAGGTTACATGCTGACGTGACATGATGACGTGTCAGTTTTGATGACGTGACATGCTAACATGATATGCTGAAGTGTCAAAACTGATTTTTTTTCCATAAAAAACACTAAGTTTTCACTTTTTTATTTTTATTTTGACACCAAGTTTAATTTTTTATTTCAATTTTGACATTATATTTTTTTTGTTCCAATCGAACATCATTTATCAAATTTTGTTCAATTTTGTCTATTTTCCATTTGAAACCGTATAAATATATTTTTTTATTACATTTTAAACCGTATAAACATATTTTTTTTGTTTAAAAAACCATATTTTTATTTAAATACAAAGTGTTTTTTTTTCCTTACATTCAAAGCATTAGTTATATCATAAGAATCAAATTAACCGTAAGCTTCTAATAAGATATAAAAATTTGATTGGTTGCAAAATTGATATCTGAGTTTTGATCGACTACACACCTTCAAACCTTCAAACACATTTTAAAGTTGCAAATTTTAAATAAAATACAATTTTTATATGACTAATACATATTTATACATAAAAATATGGTTTGAGTGTAAAAAAAAGGTATTTGTACAAAACTATCGTTTTTAAATGAAAAAAAAACATATTTATACAGTTTAAATGTATTAAAAAAAATATTTATACGGTTTCAAATAGAAAATTGTCAACATTGAACAAAATTGGAAAAATTGATGTTCGATTTGAAACAAAAAAACATAGTGTCAAAGTTGAAAGAAAAAATTAAACTTAGTGTCAAAATCGAAAAAAAAATGAAAACTTAGTGTTTTTTGTGAGAAAAAAAATTCAATTTTGACACGTCAGCATATAATGTCAACATGTCACGTCATCAAAATTGCCACGTCAGTATGTAACCTGGTTAACCAATCAAGTGGTCAGAATTGTAACAAATTGGAAAACACAGTGTCAAAATTGACACAAAAAAATACACGGTGTCAAAATCGAATTTCTGTGTAAAAAGAGTGTTTTTTGTGTCATTTACCCTAAACCTATTCGTTATTGGATCATATAGTGTTTGGATCGTAAACCTATTTGGATCATCAACCGTTTGAATAGGATCATTGTAGAGTTTAAGATCATCAACCTCTGCTTCTTTCTTCGCCTTCTTCGGAAACCCCTCCGCTTCTACAACCTTTTCCCCCTCTTTAGTTCAACTCCACTACCACCTCGCTGTTGTCTGTCGTTCCTAATTCAAGAAACTAAATTTGGAAACAAAAGTAGGATTGTTTTTCTGGTGGTTTATTTTTCTAAGAAATGGGTCCTGATTTTGGTTAAGATTTGAAGAATATTTTTGGATTTAAAGTTTATTTTTTTCATTTGTTCACTGGTTGTTCCTCCATATCTATTCATCTTATTCATTTTCCAGATCACAAGAAATTTGTGTTAAATACATCATCACTATATATATATATATATATATATATATATATATATATATATATATATATATATATATATATATATATATATATATATATATATATATAATTTTTGTTCGAGATGAAGATATGAAAAGAACACCATCTTGATATTTTTCAGTTTCTATAACCTCAAGAGAAGAAGGAAGTCGGCGACGACCACAATTAGCGGTGGGAGGTGGGGCTTTTGTCGTCGTCGAAGGCTAGGTCGGCGCCTTGGCTTCACCTCGTCTGAATTGTTCCACCTCTATTTCTTTCTTGGCCTTCTTCGAAAAGCAGTGGACTTACACTATATCAAAACGCAGCTCACCCCTTCACTTTATGTGTACAGTCTGTTGTATCCGGCCATCAAATTGTTGTTATCTGATTTCCTCCGCCACTAGCATTAAATTAAAGACCATCACAGCTAGCTCCTTAATTTATGTATCAGGCAAGACACAAGAATCCATATCCCTTTCCCTTCCCGTATCTCTCCTTTTGTACTCCATTATCGACTTTTGATTTTGGTTTCTGAAAAAATATTAGAAACGATTTTTGGATTTGATTTTTGTGGAGAATTCGATATGGGGACTTTAGTTTTTGGATTTGATTTGGGGATTTTAGTTTATCTGGGATGAGAAATTAGCAGTTTAGGCTGTGGGAGGTGGGTTGTTGTCGTCGTTGGAGTCAAGGTTGTAGGTGGAGGACAAAATTGCAAAAGGGGCAGATCCGACGGTGGTGGTGGTCCGGTGGCATGTAGAAAGTGATGGTCTGGTGGTGGTGGTGGTCCGGCAGTGTCAAGAACTGAAGTGTGAGAGGGAAGTGGAGTCAATGTAAGGAGTGAGAGATGTAGTGGTGGGTGGGTTGGATTTTTTTTGTATTTATTTCTAATTAAAATAATAAGAAAACAATTAAAAAAAAGTTATATAAAGGTATATTCGTCATTTCAGGTGGGGTATGGACCAAAACCACATTAAAATATGAAACATGGGAACCAAAACCAATAAAAAAAATCCAATTTTGAACCAGTAGTGCACCAACGTTTCATTTTGAACCAAAAATACATAATTTTGCCAACGACAGGGACCATTTTTGCAATTTTATCCTCATAAAAATATTTAAAAAAGTTATTTGATACATGATCCAAAGTTTATGATTCAGAATTTTTGATGTGTATATTATCCAAAGAGTCATTTTGCATCATAAAAATATATATCATAAAATTTTCATCATGAATCATGTTGATTATACATTTTTACATCATAAAATTTTAGGATCTAACAATATATATTTGTAAGGTTTAGATTATTTTTTTTTATACAAAGAAGCATGCTCCAAAGTTTATGATTGAAAAAAAAAATTATGACCAAAAACATTTATAATTTTACATAATCAAGTTTTATGATGCAACAATATTGATCTAACTTTGTAACAAAAAAAAAAGAACTATGAGATTTAACCAAATTTAAGAACGATAAAAGCTAGCAAAAAAAAATAATGTATATTCCACACATCAAGAAAAAAACATTATAAACCAAAGAATACTAATTTCATATCCATAAAATGAAATTACTAAAAACTAACAGTGTCAAAACCAAGTTCTTAACAACTAAACAAATATTATCCAAGTAACATTGTTATAAAATGATATAATAAACCAACAATGAGAATAAAAAAATAACAAAAAAAATGATCAACGATACACAAACCACCAATCATACAACTACAATATGTTGAATCTAACTTTAACATTATGCTAATGAGCTTCCATAGTATATTTTTCTTCATAGTAGATCTTTTTCTTCTTGGACATTCTTTTATAAATAAATAAAAAAAGACAAAATAATACAAAATTAATAACCAAGTTATTAATATAAACCTAATATTTTGTATCTAAGTGTTCAGCTAATAGAAATAACCAATTATCAAACTAAGATGCTACAATAAATAAATAATTAAAAGTATATTGTTATTTATAAAATTTAGCCCTTTCCTTTAATGGTCTAGCGACTCTCAATCGGATAATATATCAGTTAGTACTGTAACATGATTTTTCAAAGTTATTAGAAGGCAATAGCGACTCTCAACCGGATAATATATCAGTTAGTATTGTGATGCAATTTGTGATCTATATATAATCATGTTTTGAAAAACCATAATCATAACCTAATGTTATCTTAGTTTTCAAATGTTCATAGAGCTCATCTAAATTCAAAATCATTGATTTTTTTATCATTAATTAAAATAACAATACTAACTTTTTTTTACATCTAGACGTATCTATCAGTTTTTATGACAAGTTAATCTCATGAAAAATCCATATAACTCATAGTCCATAACTTATACATATGATCTAATAATCAATATAAAAATGTAAACTATAGTTAATAAATATAAACTGAATTAACAAAAAAAATCCACATTTAAATTCAAACAGGTTTACTGATTTAGATATAAAATAAAATTAAACTAAAGCTTATCAAAACAAACATGGGTACAAGAAGAATTTATAATCAAAACTATATTTTGAAATCAAATAAAAAATATCCTACATAAAACTAACAAAATTCAATAAGATGTTTCTAAATTTCTTATCAAAATTTCCTACGATCATAATCATGAGATTAACAAGCACTTATCACCAATAATGTCATAAATAACTACATTAGTACTTCATATATATATATATATATATATATATATATATATATATATATATATATATATATATATATATATATATATATATATATATATATATATATATATATATATATATATATATATATATATATATATATATATATATATATGGGATAGGAAATATATGACTGGCTGTTGAGTATAGAAGATTAGGTGTAGAACCCAAAAACGTTGTCGTATTACTTCAAAACTTATAGTCGTGCTATTCCTTTCTACATACCTTCTTCCTTTCACTTATCCTTCCCTTCAGCTATTTCTTTATAGAGGAAATTGGTGTTTCTGGGTCGTAGTCTTTTTTCAACTTTCTCCACCCCAGAAATTTCTTCAAAAACAATTTCAATTTCATAAAAAAATGAAAATCGAATCGCATAGGCTATAGTTAATAAATTCTATGACTTTCTTAACTTCAGTTTTCCTCGTTGTCATTCTCCTTTCTCAATTACTGCAAACGGTCTTTCACCATTTTGTTGCAATCAAGGCCTATTTTGCCCCAAACTCCCGACAAAACTAATATGGTTCTCATCCCTATTCCTTGTTAATTTCCCCCAAACTATTAGTCAATTTCAATCTTGTCCTTCTCCATCTTCGATTTACAAAGCTATAATTTTTGTGGTTGACAAGTATTGTGACTTCATTGGAATTCTACTTATTGATTTGCTGAAGCGTTGACTCACCAATCACGTGTAATAAGCTTTTGCAATTTGTTGGCTTTACATGTGCTATGTGTTTTCATATATGGATAGAATTAGAATCGTATTGACGATAATGACAAAAAAAAAAAACTATCTTTTTGTATGTTGATTCCATTTGAGTCCTAATCAACGAAACCAAAACAGAAATTAAATGTACTTATTTCATAATTAGCTTGAATTTCATGTCCATACTAACCAAAATAAAAAAAAAAAACTATCTTTTTGTATGTTGATTCCATTTGAGTCCTAATCAACGAAACCAAAACAGAAATTAAATGTACTTATTTCATAATTAGCTTGAATTTCATGTCCATACTAACCAAAATAGAGAAGCAACGGTGTTTACCTTAAATCAATTTCATTGTTCGTGGAGAACCACCTATCTATTTGAAGATTCGACTTAGATATTTGAGATTAGAGATTATGATAATTACGATTGCAGGTTTGTTTAGGGTTTCGGATTACCGATCGCTGGTGAAGGAAAGAAACGATATGCATGTAAAAAAAAAACAAACGAGATTTTAAGGATTTTTCACAAAACGATATAGTTTAAAAAATTCTATACCTAAGCATATATACATGACAGCCATATATTCCCTTTTCATATATATATACTAGGAAAGTGAAAGGTTCGTGCTAAGCACGACCCAAGACCGGTCCAAATGTAAAGGTTACTAATAAATTCAAATAATACTCTTAATAAAAAAAGTACAATCGTGTAGTTGTTTATGTGTTCCAAAGCACAATTCTTATAAAAAAAAAATTATAAGTATAATGTTTTAATGGAATGAAATAAAAGTACAATAGGGTTATTGCGGTATAAATGAAAACAAACACCAACTTTTTTTTTTTGAAAGAGAAAATGTGCGCACTTAACCAACAAACGCCAACTTGTCGACTTTCCAAATGACCGTCACTTACAATATCATAACAACCTCCTATAAGATACTTGTAGAAGTATTTGTTTGACTATTTAATATAAACACCCAAAACGATTTTACCTTTTCAGTGTTCTCCAAATCACACCTTTGACTACGGTGGGCTTTGACCTTTGAAACCTTGTTGGTTTCTTGAGGATGATCTACACAATACTGCATGTGATCCTTCAGTTTGGACCTGATCATGTAATATGGGAATTTATAAACACATACTAACATACACTATTTAATAAATATAAGAGTGCCAATTATTTTGAAGCTTCTTTTTCTATACAAACCAAAGCTTTAGTAGTCTAAAGCACAATTTAATAAATATAAGAGTGCCAATTATTTTGAAGCTTCTTTTTCTATACAAACCAAAGCTTTAGTAGTCTAAAGCACAATTGCAGGGCTCATTTTTTAGGATAAAAGCATAGCAAAATTTGACAACTATTAATAGTAATTATAGGTTATCTAATTTGAATTGTGTGTTAAAGCCAACCCATGTTACCCGGTTAACATTAAAGATTTGAGTGACGGGTTCTTCATGGATGTGAAATTAACAAAAAATGCATCATTGCAAAAGTAAAACTCATCGAGTTAGAAAAACAAGTAGATGGCTTTTATTGATAAACCAAACTTTAAATTATTTATAATCTTTCTTGTAGAGAGTTGTAATTAACAAAATATAATTTTCGTTTAATCTGATCCACTACATTTACTTCAATCATAATACCCATGATGTACAAGTTCGTTTATATTTGAATCGTACATTATGGACTTATATAGTTATAAAAGTATATTTTCCAAACTCCAAGACATACTAAGCCATCCATATTCCCATTATGCACGAAAACAATGTCCAAAAGCTCATCTACAAATGGAAGTATGATGCTATAACAAACATATAGTAATGAAAGTACATCGCTATTTATTGCATATTCAGAAAAATAGATTGTTGATTTATTCAAGTAATAAGGAGAAATAGAAAATTACCTTAATATATTATAGACAAATATTGTTAATGAGTATGAGACTTAGTGTCACCATAGAAGGATAGACCTACAAAAGATGGTTATACCAAGACTCCAACACCGATGACCTGAATGTTCATTCTTATTGATTAGAACTTAATAAGTATAAAAATCATAAAAAATGAAATAATATGATGTTGGAAAAGCTAAAGATTAATTTATGAATTGTTAGTATGCATTTTGACTAACTCAGACGCTACCAAAGTCCGAAAGTTGTATTATTTCTATTAGAAAATCCTCTTTAACTAAAGGAAGTAATATAATCTTTCTTTTTTTTTCTTAATAGACTTGATGCATAAAGCTATACATGAATGCTTCTTTTTAAGTTAATGAAGATGGAACTACTTAATACAGAAAATCGGGGAAGAGGCTTTCCTCATTAAGTTTGAACTATTTTCACAAATTTGTTGTCATTTACTATTTTCACATATTTTCTATTATGTTTTTTAAACACTGTTCATCCATTCAAATTTTTATCTACACAACATAAAGGAAAAAAAAAATCAGCACCTTAGAATAAGATAATTATAATGGTAAATAACAACTACATACTATAAAATGAAATCAATACCTTCTTTATCTTAGGCCTAGAAAACTGCTTGATGATGATCCATATTAAGCATTGAAAATGAAGATGATGATCCAGGCCTGCAAAAAGCATTGAAAATGAAGGAGCCAGTGAGTTCCTGTAATTAAGCATAAAACATAGTTCCATATTAACCTTTTGACTTTTCATGTAATTTCAGTATGAGCTTAGATGATTACCAGATTGTTAATGTTAGCCCCCAACAACAAGAAAGAGGAAATTTACCTGAGGTTACCAATAAAAAACTAAAAAATAAACAAACGAATCTGAGTGCATCTTCATCCCTTGTTCATATGGTGGAGTTCGTTCACACACACACACACACACAAAAAAAAAAAACCATTTCGAATAACTGAAAGTAAACATAAAAAAATTGAAGATGTTGCGTAGTGTTAAGCCATAGAATTAGAAGATAACAGTTATGAAGATGCTCTATCGTCTTAAATCATAGAAGAAAAAGAAAGAAATAAGGTAAAATGGCTTACCTATTAATCTTCAACCTGGATGGTTTTATTGAATAACTTTAATTTTGAACTTCCATCTTCAATTTCAAGTTTGTTGGGTTTCTTTTTTAAGCTTGGGTTCGGGTTCTCTAATGGTGTAAGAAATCCCCCATTGTTTAACTACAGTTAAAAATCAACAGGACAACGAACAGTTGGAGAAAAAGGGAACCTTCCTGAAAATTGCCAAATAAGAAGAGTTGGGTGTCAATAGAAGTAGGCCAGAGAGAGATAGAGAAAGAGGTCGAGTTAACTGGAGAGAAAAAGAAGATGAAGATAACAGAGTGTTCAAGATTTGCATGCATCAGGCTCTTCTTTGAGACAAAGCGGTGGGCATAGAGAATTACGAACAATTGTCCTCTCTATGAAACATGGTGGTCTTCAAACCGAAAGGAGACGATCGCTAAGCTCAGCCAGTGTCTTCTAACCTGAAGGTATGTTAAACAAAAATACCCTCTAAAATTCCAATACAAGATGTTTATCCTTATCGGAACCAATCTTATGCAAAAAATGGTAATAAAAATCTACAAATTACCAAACAAATAGTTTAACCTGAGTGTGAAGTAGAGATAGAAGAAACTTGAATGTACTTATTGGAGCAAACAGAGTTGTTTTGGTTATGGTAGATTGTAATGAATCATAGAACTCTACTTTGTCCGAAGATGAGAGAGGATAGAAATTTAGGGCTCAGATTGTGGTGAATGATAGAACCCTAGGTGGAGAAAACAGAGGGAAAATGTCGATTGGAGGTGATGGTGCACTCAGGGAGAATGAAAAAGAGACGGAGAGGCCGAGAGGGAGAAGGAAAGAATAAGACGAATGTTGGGAAATGGGAACGATAAGCGGTAGCCGATGTATAATAGCGTGGCACATACTCCTATTCAGTGGAATCGTACTAATTCATCTGTGGACTATCCAAGAGAGAAAAATAGAGCGGCAATCCATCCATCAGGACCCGACCCGGAAGAAAGCAACTTTTATTAATACCCATAAATTCCATAGAAATCCATCAAAAATCCAGAAAAATCCCATCATATTCCACACTCATCCACCTCACCCCATTTTGCTCCGTTCTTAAGGCATAGGCCTTATATATATATATATATATATATATATATATATATATATATATAAACAAATGAAAAATAACAAAGAAAAACTCTAAGAATTTGAGACATTAGACTGAACTCATTTTGGGTATCATCATATTCAACTAAATTTTTATGTTTTTATCTATTCACCATCCAAAATTCTTTTCAAAATTGAAAATTTTGAACAAATTTATATTAGTATAACCTCATAAATATTGAAGCTCAAACTGACAAGCTAATCTATTTAAAAAACACAAATAACTTCTTGAAACAAGAGTTTAAAAAAAGCACCGATGAACAATACCCTAAAACATATGAATTTAAACAAAAAAAGGATAAGAAAATCAGTTTACCGGATCCCATTGAGTTTAAATTTGTGGACACAAAGTTAGATGAAGTGAATTTTGAATGAAGCTGAAGGATTTTCACCGGAATTTCAACAAATGACAGTAATACTCTCTTAATCCATAGTTTACAATAAGAAAAGATGAAATTACACGATTAACGGAAGAAATTTACAGAAGGATGGAAGAATTTGAGAGAAATCAGGCATGAATGATGAAATAATGAGGTCAAAAGGTAACTCGATGCTTAGTGTTTCTGATACGATAATGATTTCAACATACTTTAATATTGATCAAAGCTAAATTTCATCACAATCTCGATCAATTAACGATCGATTTAAAAAATGCAGAAAAAGAAGAAGGGCTTAGATGATGAGAAAAGTTTCTATCTGCGATGAATGATAAAAGAGGGTTTATAAGACCAAAAGACGAAAAACACCCTGATGTATAAAACCCTTAAAGAGGAAAATAGTCAAAACTTCAACTTATTTACAAAAATATCACCGTGTTTTTTTAAAGGAAATTACAATTAATTTCAGCCATTTATTTTTAATGATAAAGGGTTGAGATTAGTCATCACAATGCTACCAAAATTTGGGTTCCTTCACGATCATATATATATATATATATAAAAGTTGCATCGGGTGATATGCAAATAATTGGAGAGATTACTAGAACAAATATTTGTCGTGTTCCTGAAAAAAAAAAAAAAGAAAAAAAAAAAAAAAGTTAAGATTTTATTTTATTTTATTTATCGTCAAAATCAAATGAGATGATATGACGTTTTGGTAATCATGTGCTAGATTTTGGTATTTTCCATCAAAGGTTAAAGGTTAAATGTTTTTAGGGTAAGATTGAAAATTTAAAAAAAATAATAATTAAATAGGAAAAGGCAAAACCCCCAAACGATAGTAAACTACCCCCACCCCTCCTCCTTATCTCTTTCTCCCGCATGGTAACCATTCATTAGCTAGTTTTATTTTTTTCAATCCAATTTGTTTTTCAACCATAAATTTTTTTTTTTTTTTCAAAAAGATGTGAAAAAAATCAAATTTCTTAAAACTAAATTCCCTACAAGATGAACACAATAATGAAAATTGTTTTTATATATTTTTTATTTTTTTAAAAAAGCCAAAAAAAATTCTCTAAAAATCATGAAAATTTAAGGGATGCTTCGACTCATTTTCTACTAGTATCTTTCTAAAAAGAATTTTCGAAAAATATGATTTTGAGGTGTTTATTATTTAATTTTAAGAAATAGCATTTTTATAAAATATAACGAATTTTTTTATTCAAATTCAAAAAGCAAATGATAAAGTTCTTCATAATACAATTTTAGTGAGTTTGTAAAAGAAATTTTAAAAAAGTACATTGTTAATGTTACGAACGTTTTTTAAATTTTTATTAAAAAAAATTAAAAAAAAAAAAAAAAAAAAAAAAAAAAAAAAAAACATGAAAAGTATGATCACTAGAAAGTTAGAATTGAGAGATTTTGACATGGTAAAGAAAAATGTGAAGAAATATGGAGATCAGTGAAAGAAGGTTATCATGTTCCAGTAACACATGTGGTTAGAGATGTTGTTTCCACTATCATGGGCCAAGAGAAGGCTCGACGAGCACCAGTGACTGCAACAGACATCGAGAAGATTCATGAAAACCAAATCGCCTTCTAGAAATGGTTTTTGGTGTACCTATATCTCTCTTTGAGGACAATAAATTATGCAAATCTACTAAGGAGATTTGGGATACACTACAAGAGTTGTTTGAAGGATCAGAGAACATGAAGGATAACCGTTTGACATCCGTTATAAACGACTTCGACCCCTTCATTACAACTCTTGGTGAATTTGTAGCCTCTGCATCAAATCAGTATAGGATTGTGGTGAGCAACATGACGGCACATGGAGTAGTTTGAACTCCACTCGAGTGCAATCTCAAGTTCATCAATAGCCTTGGAAAAGGATAGGTAAATGTTAATTCATGTCTTCGGAGTAATGGATCTTCGAAGAAATTGAATCTCTATCAGTTGTTTGATGAAATGCAAAGTCATGAATCCAACGTTGCTCAAACGTTGAGAGAACTTTCAGGAGGTCCTCTCGCTTTAGACAGCTCGGTCAATCCATTGATTCCGAACCCATGTGCTTCAGATCCTTTTGGAGTCATCCCACCTATTCCACCTGTTCAACCTACACCACCTATTGCACTGACCTCTCCATTTCTAAACTATCCATTTAAAGAAAACCTTGATCCAAAATCTGTTGATTCAGAACTTTTTTTCCAACATGAGTTTGCACTTATCTATGAAGTACAAACACCCATGGAATCCCAACCAAAAACCTTATCAAAACCGATCTCAATCTCCTCACTAAAGTAATCCTCAACCCTACCCTACACCCAGTGAAAATACACTTCTATACTGAGGTTATATTCTGAATCGCTCTTTCGAACCTCAGGAAGTTCCAAACTCAGTCAAACCTAAGGTGATATGTCACAAATATGGTCTCGAAAACCACTATGCTAAGGACTATTTGGCTGAAATTCCTCAAAAATCAAAAGTGAAAGATTCTACCTATTATGCTTGTCAAGAACAAGAACTTGCTGAAAGTGAAAACACATTTGTCACTATGGTTTCAAGAAGTGTTGATGGGTATTGGTCATTTGGAGATGAAGGTGATGAAGAGTCTATAGGGAGCTTGTGTCTTATAGATAGACAATCAATTGAGTGTGAAGAGGGTTACTGGTTTTCTAGTTTGGAAGCTGATGATGACGATGTTGAGCCAAAGTTTTGCTACATTGAAACAAATGATCCACCAAGCCAAAGCATCATCCAGCAGGTAAAATCTATGATTTCTGATAATAATTTTGATTTTTTTGTTTGTGAACCTTATCTATCTCAAATTCAATCAGATATGACATTTATCCATAAATTCTATGAATTTGCCATAGAAGTTAGTAAGATGCCGGATAGTCAATTGACTAGACTTAGATTACATTTGAAGACCGCAAGCTTAAGATTGAATCATTGGAGAGAGAACTTGTAATGGCTAATGAAGAATGTATTATTTTGAATGACAAGTGTGAAATTGCAATTAGGGAGCAAAACATCTTGGTTACAAATAATAAACGTCTTAATGCGAAAATTGATGTTTTGTATAATTGGATTGATGTTCTTGAAGCTAATGAAAGAATGACTTATAATTTTCTTTATCCCTGGTCAAAAGCACTTGGTCTTGGAAACGAGTTTCCAAATCCAATTTGTAACATCCATTAAATTTTTAAGAACTTCAAATTTTTCCAAGCATCCAAAAACCGTTACTTATTACAAAATGTTTTCAAAATAGTTTCATGTTAGAGTATCCCAGAAATCAAAATCATAAATTGTGAGGAGATGCACGATCAAGTCTTTGCCTTCCCGCGATCATCCGAAGTACCAGAAATAAAATCCAAAACTGTAAGCCCGAAGTTTAGTGATTTCCCCCAAGATACCGATACTTAACGAATATCACACATAATCAGCATGTAATGGGTCCACAACTCCACAGATTGGATTACCACTAAGCCGACAGTATGAGTCTGGCTTGCCTTTCCGGCCCACAGCTCACATCTGGCTTGCTTTCGAGCCCACAACATAAGTTTGACTTGCTCTTGAACCCACAGGTTATGACTGGCTTGCCCCTTCAATTCTAAGACTGGAATATAACTGATCAGCCCTCAGTACGAGTCTGGCATGCTCCCCTGGCCCTCAGCTCGCATATGGAATGCTTAGGAGTCCCTAGTATGAGTCTTGCATGCCCTCCCTGGCCCTCAGCTCATATTTGGCATACTCCAAGGTTTCTTGGTTACTACATGGAGCAGTACAACCTCAACCCTACCCACACAACATGTCGACATATAACAGTTAAATACACATACAAATAGTTAGATATTGTCACAGGTAGTGCTATAGAACTACCAGACTAGCATAGCTAACTAGCATGCATAACTAACACATACTCAACATACCAACAACTACTAGGATATTACATCTAATAGGCTGGCCTTGGTGCCTTCGACCCCTAAGTATAGTGACGAAAACTCACCTCACAATGTTGAAATGAACTGAAAAGATCAAACTCCCGAAAAACGGCTCCAAACTCCAACACCTACAACCGCCATTGATCCAATTCCATCAAGTCCCAAATTACCAAAATACCCTCATAAGTTAAACCTGGTCAACCCCGATCAAGGTCAAAGTCAACAGTCAAGGTCAAAAATCCATGTTGACCCAACTCGTCGAGTTCCTTCATATCTCAGAAGATCGTAAAAAGCTCGAGATAACTTGCCGAGTTACCCAAGTAACTCATCGAGTTCCTCACTGTTCAGAAGATCGGGAAGGCCTAGAGGTTTCCAGATATGAATCTACATCCTCTTAACAAGCCCAAATCCAAGAATGACTCCATTATGCCCCAAAAATGGCCATATACTTTCATAAGAGAATATCTCAACAATAAAAGGTCAAGGTATCAACTTTATACCTCAAGATGGTTGCCAAAACCGTGTAGATTTCGGATCTATTTCTTCTTCATTTGCTCCAACCTCTTCAAGCTCTAAGTTTCTTCACAACCACACCAAAATCACTCTCCAAAGCTCTCACACACACACACACACTCAAGAATGTATAAGGCTCGAACTATGATTTCTTTGGATGATAAGGTGGTAAGGGAGGCTGGTGATGGGACTTAAGGTCCTTTAAATAGGGTGCAAACCCTAAAAATTAGAGTTTTTATGCACAACCTCAACTCGTCGAGTTAGGGTCCTCCAACTCATTGAGTAGGTTCCATAAACCATGCAACCTCAATAGCTTCTACACAACGAGTTGGGCCTCCAAATCATCGAGTAGGTCTTAAGTGATGTATCAAATTATTGAAATTCATACCTGGGAGTCAAGATGTTACAATTCTCGCCCACTTGATCTAGACTTCGTCCTCGAAGTCTGCTGCGGTGAACAACTCCGGATAATGATCCTGCATCTCGACCTCTAGCTCCCAAGTCCACTAAGATCCTCTCTGATGCTCCCACTACCCTTTTCCACCTTTGCTAGACCCAAATTAGTGTGCTGGTTAATCACACACGCTCTACTAACATCTTGGCAAGGGTACAAAGTGTAATTTCATGGAATAGCATCATTTTCACATTTTTCCTAAAGTAACTAAGATTTGTAAATTTTATAAAAAAACATTTAGTTACTTTATTAACCATTATACTTTTAATGAGAAATTAGTTGCCCTATCTTACGCGTTCGGCTAACGACCCACCACCAATCAAGGAAGTTGTGGGTCAGAGTGGACACCCATTAAACTGTAATTTTAGAAGCAGCAGCCTTATACCTCCCTTACAGATCGACTTCATGAATGAGGCCTACTAACGGTAAGACTAGCATTAATCTTATACATATATATATATAATCATTATTCTTATAATATTATAATAGTATAAGGGTTGAATTTTAAACTTGTAAAATTCTAGGGTTTAGAATTTAAATATTTCAAAATTAAACTTTTTAATCAAAATTTAAATTCCAAAACTTGAGGGCAAGTTTTGAAAATTTTCAAAAACTTTCTAAATCAAAATTCAAATAATATAATTAAACAATTAATTGGTGATTATCTAATTTTGACCTAATCCAGTCCCATGGCAAGATAATTCTTTCAAATAATTCAAATAATTAAAGTTTATCATATAAGGCAATAATTATCGAATTAATTGACAATTATCTTCTATTTTGATAAGGATAATCACATCATATTAATAAAATTCAAAATTTATCAATCAAAAACGTTTTTGTTAATTATCCCAAGTCAAAATAGGCCAAAATCCCAAAATTCCCTCTGTCTGACTCTCTTACTCGCCGAGTCATCATCTGGATTCGTCGAGTTCATCAGGTGACTCGACGAGTTTGTCAGGCAGAAAGCAAAAATTTCAATTTCAAGCAATGAATAATCATACAATGCATCAAATACAATAGAAACCAAGCAAGGCTCTGATACCACTGATGGGTTTTGAGCAATACATCAATCCTATGGTGTACATGCAAATCATAATGCTTTGGATCTAGGTTTCTCTATTGTACATGCAAATTATCCAAAGCTTACAAACCCTAGATCTAGCATACAAAATCCAAAAATATCAAACAAACAAGTTTAGATGATTGCATTGATTGTAGATTGAAGATCTTGAGCTTTTGAGAACCTTAGCACCTCAAATGTTGTGCCTTTAATAGATCACAAACACGAAAGCAAGTTGGAAGGCAATAGAAAGAGAAAGGGGAAGGCTTGGAATCGGCTCTAAGACTTCTTAGGGTTTCTGGTAGCCGATTTCTAAAGCCCTAGGGGTTTTTATATAATGGAGCTGCTAGGGTTTCAGTCAAAACCCTATTATAATAGCTTAGGCCTTAAGCAGTCTAAAGGAACCTTCCAGAACAAGGCCTGGACAAAATCTATGTGGGATTCCTCCTTGATTTTGTCCACCCCCTTCTAAGGGATCCTCAGCTTAAAATCTAATTATCTTATAATTGCAATTCCAGCCCCTAGGTTCAATTAATATCTTTTGATCACAAAATTAATTTCTTAATTAATTCTTGACCAATATTAATTAACCAATATGATTTCTCTTTTAATATATTATTTATATAATATATTAATAAACCATAATATCCTCTTTCTCCACTAACCATACAGTCAAGTTGCTTCGGCGAAGGTAACCCAAAAGGACCATGCTACAACCGAGTCAAGTACATACCAAATATAGTTTTGGACTTAGACACTAATCCAACAATACCCTGACCATATATCAATCTTGGAGAACCAAGATGCTCCCTGAAGTTGATCAAACAAATCATCTATCCTCGAAAGTAGGTAATGGTTCTTCACCGTTACCTGGTTCATGTTCGTTAATACTTTATATATATATGTATAAGTAACCTTTCTTATTAATAGAAAATGTTATGTACTTAAATGGACATGGACGCGTTTGAATTAAATGAAATTTCTGTATGTTCTCATGTTCGTTAATACTTTATATATATGTAGTCCTAAATTAGAGGACCGAGAAATAACAAGTATTGACCATACTTAAAAGTATAAATGTGGTTTCAAATGATGTGTAGTCGAAACTACCAAAACCAAAAGTGTACAGTAATATCTGTACTCATAGAGATAAAAAGTGATTTTAAATCGAAATAACTCATTTAGGTTTTTAAAAATAAAATCCCGTAAACTTATGGATTGTTATATCCCTATGTGAGTCGCTATAATCATACTATGACTATGTGAACATACCACGACGTTCTCAGGTGTCGCGAAAAATAAAATGACATTTGTCACCCGTAGACCTGCAGGTCCAACTGTAGCTAGCAGCAAGGTGTGGGGTGTCAAACCCAATATAGATCTATATACAAGTATCACGTTCTCCCTCAAGGAGATTCTGATTATAACTACCAGGAATTATATCCCGCACTCGGACGTACGGGGAGAGAGAGAGAGAGAGAGAGAGAGAGAGAGAGAGAGAGTCTCACAATATAGGTTAACAAGTTTACGTGAAATGTGTGTGAATATAAATATTTCTTGTATGAATGTACCTTTCTTGTACGAGAGTGTTGAGTGATGTATCATAAACTATACCTATTATAGTTTATCTAAAATGTATGTAATATGTATGAACTCTTTTATGGAAATGTATTAGTGTTATGAATTTATCAAACTATAGGTAAACAAATTTACGTGAAATGTGTGTGAATATAAATCTTTCTTGTATGAATGTACCCTTTTTGTACGAGTGCGTTGAGTGATGTATCATAAACTATACCTATTATAGTTTATCCAAAAATGTATGTAATATGTATGAACTCTTTTATGGAAATGTATTAGTGTTATGAATTTATCAAACTATACTTTTTATAGTTTAATATACGTGTTCTAAAATGAATGGATAATATTTATTATGAATGACTTAGTTTCAGTTCATGATGATAAACTAACAAAGAAACACATTCAATAATTAGAACTTATGATTATACACTTTGCTCAACATATTACAAAGTGTTATGATATTTACATGCTGTTGGCTAAATTTAGCCATTCAGCCCTGTTTTGGAAAAATCATAGAAAAATCATACGAAGTCGAAAACTAGATCCGTAAATTCTGAGAGTTCACAAAATGTGTCTAGTTTACTCATAATTTTTATCACGATTTTTATTGACCTCCAACTTGGGTGAAAAAGTCCATAATCACAGACTGGTCCGGATTGTTGTTTGAAATGATAGGCAGTTTTGTAAAAATCACCATAAATTGTAGAAAAATCGTATGGAGATGTGCAAGTAGTCATTTTAAAGCTACAAACTTGAACTATTTGCACCTTGTACAGTTTTGAAAACAAAAATGTTTAAGATGCCCAAAACAGTCCGTGAATGGAGTTGAACTTTTCTGATGAAGGCTGTTAGAAAAATTTAGTTATGTTCTTGGTGTTTTAACTTGTATTCTCCCCCTGAAAACTTGAGAAAACATGAAAATGTAGGGGTATGAACTCACCTTGAGTGATTTCAGTAGATAAGTGTTGAAGAAGAGAAGTGTTCAACCCAAGAACACTTGAAGAATCACTTGAAGATTCGAAGCTCTAACGCTAATATGATGGAGTTTTTTTGTAAGATATTCATGATTTGAGTAGAATGAAGTGAAATAATCATAAGGAGGATGAATTATACTTACTAAGAGTGGAAGAAAACTTGAAAATCAGCCTTGAATCTCGAAATTGGAGTGGGAAAAGTTTGAGAGAAAACTGGTGTTTGATACTTAGTGAAATGAGGGCAAATGAGAGAAATGAGGAGAGAGGATGTTTGTTCCAGCTCTAAAAACGTGGGAATGAGTGTAAATTGAGTGTAAGGGATATTGAAGTGACTTAGGTAAGGTGGGGAGGTGTGGTTAGTCAAAGAGTGGGTGTGGGGTGGTTGCTTGCGACATTGGATAAGGCAAAGTCAACACTCCACCTTTAATAATTCACCCATTTGATTTTTATTATTTAAATAATGATTTTCATCAAAATATGTTTAAATTATGAATATTTAGAGTTTATTATGTTAAAATATAATTTCTGGAGAAAATCCCGCTTTAAAATCACGAAAAACGGGCTTAAAATGTTAAAAATATCAAAAATGGGCTAAAAGTGACAAATTTACGAATTCTGGCCGAGGCTCGGCCTTCTGATGCTGAACCGAGAGAGAGGGAGGCAGAAACCGAGAGGGAAGAAGAGAGAAGGGAAGGAACCGAGAGGAGGGAGGAGAACAGAGGGGCGCGAAGTAGAGACAGAGAGGAGAGAAGAGACAGAGCGGCGGAGTAAAGACAGAGGGGAGAGAAGAAGCAGAGCGAGAGGCGAACAGAGGAAGCGAACAGAAAGTGAGAAGCGACAGAGACCGAGGCTCGGTCCTCGCATGCATTAGCCAACAGAGGCTCGGTCCTCGCACGCCTTAGCCAACAGAGGCTCGGTCCTCGCGTCTTAGCCAACAGAGGCTCGGTCTTCGGTGTCTTAGCCAACAGAGGCTCTGTCTTCGGTCCTAGGGCCTCTTTGGTTCTTAGTCTCGGCCTTAAGGAGCTTCAGCTCCTTAAGAAGGGTTTCGGTTCCTAAGGTCCCGTTTTCTCGTTTTTACCCCGTTTTAGGCCGTTTTTGACCCGGTTAAGGGTCGGAATGACCCGAATGATTCCAAAAAGTTATGGGAAACTTTTGAGAGAGATTTGGGACAGATTTCTCACACTTGGAGAGATTTGGGAGAGATTTGACATTCTTGGAGAGATTTCTCATACAGAGAGATATTTGAGAGAGATTTCACATACTTGGAGAGATTTGGGAGAGATTTGACATTCTTGGAGAGATTTATCATACAGAGAGATATTTGAGAGAGATTTCACATACTTAGAGGGATTTGGGAGAGATTTGACATTCTTGGAGAGATTTCTCATACAGAGAGATATTTGAGAGAGATTTCACATACTTAGAGGGATTTGGGAGAGATTTGACATTCTTGGAGAGATTTCTCATACAGAGAGATATTTGAGAGAGATTTCACATACTTAGAGGGATTTGGGAGAGATTCGACATTCTTGGAGAGATTTTTAATAAAGAGAGATATTTGAGAGAGAGAGATTTCACATACTTGGAGAGATTTGGGAGAGATTTGACATAGAGAGAGAGAGAGAGATAGAGTGAAAACGATTGAGAGAGGATCCATGTGTGACAATTGTGAGTGTCCGGCATCGCAATGCATGGTTCGTAAACCCTATTAAGCCTTGTTTAAGGATCTTACACACTCCCGATGAGTATGCATCATTGTTTTGTCGGTTTGGCTCGCCACGTACTACAGTTTTAGGTTAAGGAGATCTAGATGTTCGCATTTTTTGCTTTATGATTTCTCATTAGAATAGAAGTTATGTAGAAGTTTCATAGTGTGAATTTTAGTACTCATGGGCAAATTGAGTCAAACGGTTTGACTTGCTGACTTTAGTTGACTTTGACTTGACCGAAATTTGACGGTTGTCACACAAATCACCATGTTCAATTGTGTAAAATTAAATTCCGCATGTCAAACCATGTTCTTTGTCTCAACAATTGGTATCAAAGCGGGTCTTCAAGATCAAGGTGGTATTTGAAGAATTATTCTCGGTTTGGCAACTTTTGTCGCAATTTGAACAATTTTTGTGAGTCTCTCTATATGATCTCTCTTAATTTCATTTGAATCGTGCGTTGCATTCTTAATTTTCAATCATTTTGACTCATTGGATCAAAATTCTCTTGAACAACTGTAACGACCCAATTTTCACGTCCGAAAATTTCGTTTTAAAAACATTACTTTAGAAAACATTAATAATTAAAAACATTGTTTGATCAAACCATAACACAGCGTAAACCATGTCTAAAAGCCAAACCATACAACCGATCAAAATATCAGAGTACAAATCCCAGAGAATCTCGTAAATGCGGAAACCAGTGTGTGTGCATGTTGTGCCGCTACCGCGCCAGCTCCTTCCACTTCGAAGAAGAGGTACCTGAAACCAAAACTGTAAAACGTAAGCACAAAGCTTAGTGGGTTCCCCCATCATACCACATACCATACAAACACATAACATACATACTGCCAGGCTATTCTGGGGTGCCTGACTACCCAGTACGGCCATTATGGGGTGCCGACCTACCCATACGGCCATTCTAGGGTGCCGTCCTACCCGTGTCAAGCCATTCTGGGGTGCTGCCTACCCATGTCAAGCCATTCTGGGGTGCTGACTACCCATCGGTCCTAACAACCGATCCTCGGGGACTGGTCCCCTCCTACTACCTCTATCGCACACCATAACAGGCCAGCATGCAACATATCATCACATACCGTCAGACATTTCTGGGGTATCTGACTACCCTTCGGTCCTAACAACCGAAATCTACTATTATCACATATAACGTATCATGCTAGCATATAACATAACAGGTAGTAGCAACCAAGATGATATCACAAAGACAATCATCTAACATACGACTCCTACTGGTGGGCCGGCATTGTGGCCGTAGACCCACCGCTACTGGAAGGTAACTCACCTCAAAGTAGCTGTTGAACTGATCGGGAACTGACTGACTGCTGGTGCTGCTGCTCCGGAAATCCTCCGGCTGCAATTCCCACAACATACTCAATCAAACACTACTAACTGTCCTTTGGGTAAATGACCATTTTACCCCTGGTCCAGCCCTAAGTCAAAGTCATAGTCAACTTTCAGTTGACTCGACACGCCGAGTTGGCTCTCCAACTCGTCGAGTCCCTATCCAGATGATTGTCCTGAGTCCCGTTTCTACTCGTCGAGTTAGGCTATGACTCGACGAGTTCTTCTTCTAAACTGATATTCAAGTCCTTCATCCTACTCGCCGAGTTGTATGAATAACTTGTCGAGTTCATCTTCATCCGATGAACACTTATGCGGCGACTCGCCGAGTTGTATGAACAACTCGCCGAGTCTGTTCTTGATCTAAGGAGATTGCCTTGAACTCGCCGAGTTAGGGAATCGAGTCGCCGAGTTCCTCCATAGATGAGTTCAGCTGCCAACTCACTGAGTCACACCCCGTGACTCACTGCACACTCGACACTACGAAAAGGGGACAAACTTGGAGACTCGCGAGCGGACTCGCCGAGTCACATGAACGACTCGCTGAGTCGTTGCCATGCACCTACTAAATACACAGATTTGCTCGATTCCAGTCCATGCCATTCACAGATCTGGAATCCTAGAACATGAATCACACATAAAGTTTCCAACTTTACGTGTAGATATTCACCCATAAGGGTTTTAGGGTTCAAAATGTACTCAATAGGGTAGATCTAGGGTCTTCATGCAATGAAGGTCCATAAAGGCAACAGATCTGAGCTCCTGGAGCTCAACCATGCCTAGATCTAAGGGCCAATCAGCCTAATACGAGATAATT
Source organism: Lactuca saligna (assembly GCF_052625555.1). Taxonomy (NCBI): domain Eukaryota; kingdom Viridiplantae; phylum Streptophyta; class Magnoliopsida; order Asterales; family Asteraceae; genus Lactuca; species Lactuca saligna. The sequence goes on from NC_136420.1 coordinate 9,169,348, forward strand.
TGCACATACAAATTTGGGGATTGGCTCAAGGATGACTTTCATGAAGTAATAAGCATAGAAACAGGGGAAAAACGGATTATACCTCAAAGAAACTACTGAAAGAGTGCAAGGATGTCTGGATTCCTTTCCTTCCTCTTGATCTACTTCCCCTTCTTGTCTCAAAACCTTCAAGAACACACACAATAGCCTCAAACTCTCAAGGAACAAGCTTAGAACGAGGGTTGGGAGCTCTGGGGGTGAATGGGGGCTGGCCTGGGGTGGATATGTTGTTTAAATAGGGTGCAAACCCCTGAAACTTAGGGTTTCATCCAACAGTGGTGACTCGTCGAGTCCAGAATATGGACTCGCTGAGTCGCCAACTTAAACATGTCTTGGGTCCCGTCCTTACTCGGCGAGGTTGACCTATGACTCGCCGAGTCTGAGGCAAAAAGAAAGAGAAAACTTAAATAAGATTTACGTACCAGGAACCAGGTGCTACAAATCTTCCCTACTTATTTTAGACTTCGTCCTCGAAGTCTGCTACTCGATCCTGAAACAGCTCGGGGTAATGCTCCATCATCTCGTCCACCGGCTCCCAAGTCCATACTGAACCCCTGCGGTGCTGCCATTGCACCTTCACTAGCTCCACCCTCTTGTTCCTCAAATCCTTCGACTTCCTGTCGAGGATTGCGACTGGTCGCTCAATGTAATTCAGGCTGTCATCAACCTGAATATCCTCTAACGGCACCACCGCTGAATCGTCCACTAGGCACTTCCGCAGCTGAGAAACATGGAAAATGTTGTGGATCTGGCTGAGCTCGGCTGGCAGATCCAGCCTATACGCCACCTTGCCCACCTGGGCTACAACCCTGAATGGTCCGATGAACCTCGGGCCCAACTTGCCCCGCTTCCTGAATCGAATGACGCCCTTCCAAGGTGACACCTTCAGGAGAACCATATCCCCGACTTGAAACTCCAAGTCGGATCGACGCTTGTCGGCGTAACTTTTCTGCCAACTCTGAGCGGTCTGAAGCCTGCTCCGGACCTGCTGGATCCTCTCGGTTGTCTTGAGCACCACTTCGGTGCTCCCCATGACTCTCTTGCCAACTTCACCCCAGCATATCGGGGTCCTGCACCTACGTCCGTACAACAGCTCAAATGGGGGACGGTCAATACTCGTGTGATAGTTGTTGTTGTATGAGAACTCGGTCAGGGGAAGATAGGTATCCCAGCTACCACCAAAGTCTAGCACGCATGCCCACAACATATCCTCCAAAGTTTGGATGGTCCGCTCGCTCTGGCCATCCGTCTGCGGGTGAAAGGCGGTGCTAAAATGCAAACGAGTGCCCAACTCGTCATGAAATCTCTTCCAAAATTTGGAAGTAAAACGTACATCCTTGTCCAAGATCACCGATACCGGCACCCCGTGCTGCGCCACGATCTCCCTAATATAGATGTCGGCCAATTTCTCGGCCGACATGCTCTCCTGAATCAGAATAAAGTGAGCACTCTTGGTCAGTCGATCCATGATGACCCAAATTGAATCCACTCCACGCGCGGTCCTGGGAAGCTTCGTAATAAAATCCATCGTGATATCTTCCTATTTCCACAGTGGAATATCCAATGGCTGCATCTTACCATGCGGTCTCTGATGTTCGGTCTTGACCTTCCTGCAGGTCAAGCACCGCTCAACGTACCATGTCACATCCCGCTTCATGCAGGGCCACCAATAATCCAGACGAAGATCCCTATACATCTTCGTCGCCCCGGGATGAATAGAGAATCAGGACTTGTGCGCCTCCTCCATCAAAATCTGGCGCATGCCTCTGTGATACGGCACCCACACCCTACGGTGTAGTGTTAATAGTCCTCGGCTATCATAATTAAAGGAGGACACCTGACCCACCACGCGTTCGCTCTTCCGATGCTCCTCCTTGATAGCCTCATGCATACGTCCCTAATCGGCGCCGCCTTGCGGCTAAGCGCATCGGCCACCACGTTGGCCTTCCCCGGGTGGTAAAGGATCTTACAATCATAATCCTTCACCACATCCAACCACCGCGCTGCTTCATGTTCAGATTCGGCTGATCCATGAGGTACCTCAGACTCTTGTGGTCCGTGTAGATGGTACATCGAACCCCGTAGAGGTAATGTCGCCAAATCTTGAGGGAAAAAACCACCGCCCCCAACTCCAAATCATGCGTCGGGTAGTTCCCCTTGTGAGGCTTGAGCTGCCTCGAAGCGTAGGCAATAACATGCCCCCTCTGCATCAGAACCGCGCCCAACCCTGAAATGGACGCATCACAATAAACCACAAAATCCTCTACGCCCTCCGGCAGGGCTAAGATCGGCGCCTCGCACAATCTCTGTCTCAGTATCTCAAATGCAGCCTGCTGCTCGGGTCCCCGCCAAAAGACCACGGCTTTCTTCGTCAGCCGCGTCAGGGGTACGGCTATCTTGGAGAAATCCTGAATAAATCTCCGATAGTAGCCCGCTAATCCCAGGAAACTCCGAATCTCAAATGGAGACTTCGGAACCTCCCATCTCATCACGGCCTCGACCTTGGCCGGATCGACCAGAATCCCGTTCTGGTTGACGAGGTGTCCAAGAAATTGCACCTCACACTTGGAGAACTTGGCATACAATCTCTCCCTCCTCAGGGCCTCTAGCACCTCTGTCAGATGCTCCTCATGATCCTCCTGAGTCTTGGAATAAACCAAGATGTCATCCATAAAGACTATCACAGACCGATCCAACATCGGTCTGCAAACGCGATTCAGTCCATGCACGCGGCAAGAGCATTGGTGAGCCCAAACGGCATCACCACAAACGCATAGTGGCCATAGCACGTCCGAAACGCGGTCTTCTGCGTATCCTCCTCCCTGAACCTCATCTGATGATAACCCAAACGCAAGTTAATATTGGAAAACAAAGATGCTCCCTAAAGCTGGTCAAAGAGGTCATCAATCCTCGGGAGTGGGTAACGGTTCTTCACCGTTACCTTGTCAACTCCCGGTAATCTATACACATCAGATACGACCCATCCTTCTTCTTCACAAATAGAATCGGGCTCCCCAAGGTGAACTGGTCGGACGAATGAATCCCTTGTCTAGCAGCTCCTGCAGCTACGTAGACAACTCCTGCATCTCGGGAGGATCCAACCGATACGGTGCTTTGGCTATCGGAGCCGCACCGGGAATAAGGTCAATCCTAAACTCCACCTGTCGCTCCAGAGGTATCCCAGGTAGCTCCTCCGGGAAAACATCTGCAAAATCTCGAACCACCGGAACCTCGCTTACTGTCGCCTTACCCGCCTCTCGGGTATCAATCACATACGCGACATATCCTGCGCATCCCTGCTGAAGATAGCGCATAGCCCTCGCTGCTGAACATACAGTGGGTCCACACTGCGGCCTTTCGCCATGAATCACTAACTCTAACCCGCTTGGGGTCCTGACCCGCACTAGCTGTTGCGCGCAGTCTATCACCTCCCCATTAGGGCTCAACCAATCCATGCCAATAATCACCTTGTTCCCACACAAGGGAATGGGAACCAAGTCTACCAGGTAACGCTCCTCAAACAGTCGCAAAACGCAATCTCGAAACACCATCGACGCTCGCACCGATCGATCATCAGCAATCTCTACCTCTACAGGGCAATCTAACTCGCCTGAAGTCTCATGAAACCTCTTGCTAAGCGCAAGAGAAACAAACGATCGGGATGCACCTGAGTCGAACAATACCTGAACTGGGATGCCGTTCACATGGAACGATCCTAATGCATACATATACATACGGAGCACATATCAATATCATAACATCATAAAACAAAAGATAGAGGGAAAGAATCATACCCGTCACCACATCGGGTGCGGCGCGTGCCTCCTCGGTAGTCAACTGGAATGCTCAGCTCCTCACCACCAGAGCCTCTGCCTTGCCCTGCCCGCCATCCGTGATCTGCAGGGTCGCTGGAGCTGGCATCTTCACCGGCGCTGAAACTATCAACTGGGGGCAATTGGCCTTCTTGTGGCCCCTCTGGTTGCAGTGGAAACACAACAACTCTGATGTCTGAATAACTGCTGCCGGAGCAGTGCAATCCCTGCTGATGTGCCCAGACTTGCCGCACTTGTTGCAGCCTGATGACCCCATCCTGCACGCCCCCTCATGCGGCCTGCCGCATTTCCTGCAGCGGCTCGGTCCTGACTGGCCTTTCGGCCTACCATCTGATCCCTTGGGCTTCTTCCCCGAAGCCCCTCCTGCCTGTCCCTCCTCTAATTTCCGTTTCCGGATGTGCTCCAAATCTATCTCCCTCTCCTTCTCCCTGGCAATCATAGAGTCCAAGGTAGGGCAAGCCGAAAAGCTAACATGCTCCCAGATGTCAGCTCGTAGCATATCGTGATAATGAGTCCTCCTCATATCCTCGTCACCAGCATACTGGGGCACCAACAAAGCCCTCTCCCGGAACTTGGCGGTGATCTCCGCCACAGTCTCCGTCGTCTGTCTCATATCCAGAAACTCCCTGGCCAGCTGTTGAAGCTCGACAGCCGGCGCAAACTCTGCCCTGAACCTGGTCACAAAGTCCGAACAGGTCATAGCCTCGATAGCTGAGGCCCCCAACGAGTCACCCACTGACTCCCACCAATCCCGGGCTTGGTCCCGTAAACACCCCGCTGCATACCTCACCTTCGACCCCTCGGGGCAGAAGCTAGTCAACTGTGCAGACTCGATGTCTGCAATCCATCGCCTGGCAGCAATGGGGTCTTTCACCCCATGGAAGTCCGGCGCACCACTGCCCCTGAAGTCCTTGAAGGACAGTGTGCGAGATCCCGACTGGATAGATGCCAAATTACTCCTGAATGCCCGCAGGCAATCCTCCATCAGCTCCATAATCCCTTCCTTGATCGACACAAAGAGAATGGGGGTCGACTCAAGAATGCCTCTGGTGATCTCTGACGCGATGAACTCGCGTAGCCCCTCATCTACCGGCTCAGAACCTGATCCCGAACCTGACCCCTCTCCTGATCCGCCATCCACCAGCCTCGATCGAAGTACCACCATTCTGCAATACATCACAACAATCATTAGATATACTGATACTTCCTGAGGGATCACAGCTACTTACAAGTTCCCTGGTCTTGTCTTGGCCTTCCTTGGTTCAGGTACGGATCCTCTGCTTTCAGTAGTACGGGCCCATACTACCTTCCACATCTATCCATACCTTCTTCAAGGACTGCCTCGACTCCACCAGATCCCTTACACTAAGGCTGATCACTACTATACTCATCCCAGGCTCGCCCTAGGGAAATCTCCGACTCTACTCGATCCAGTCCTCAGCTGCTGCAGGCCTCCTTGTAATGCCAATTAGCCATCACCCGAATTCCATCACATGCGACGAGACTCAGATAATCCTTCGAGTACCCAACTCGTCCCTACAACGGTTGGACTCAAACAAGAGCTGCGCAGTAGGATCAAATCCGGTACTCTAAGATTATTCAACTCTGATCACATGTGATGTGACGTATTCGCCTAATGGCTAATTCCCATTATTCGGAGTCCCACGTAGCACGAAGCAACCAACATTCAGACGAGGGAAACAACCTCAAGCAATTCCGCTCTCACAGAGAGAAACTAAACTAGCACACCGTGCTAACTCATACTATCAGGAACACCCTAACATGCTACCCTACTGCTGTCTACTCTATACTAGCATGCAATTCTCATATAGCTGGAACACATAAAGCAGGCACATAAGGCATCACTCCTAGATCCTTAGTCCTATTCTAGCATGCTGTTCTACAAAAGCTGATAAACATAACATAAACTTGTATGGGTACTTTGGGGAGTACTTACTTGAGCTCGGCCGGTCGCGCACATCACACACACTTTGTTCTTTCTTAAACTCTTTTCTCAATTTTAGAAAACATTTTCTTTTAAAAATCTTTTAATCCCTCGATTTGAGTTCAGACACCCCCGAAGGTGAGTCCGAATCCCTCAAACCAGGGCTCTGATACCAACTTGTAACGACCCAATTTTCACGTCCAAAAATTTCGTTTTAAAAACATTACTTTAGAAAACATTAATAATTAAAAACATTGTTTGATCAAACCATAACACAACGTAAACCATATCTAAAACCCAAACCATACAACCCATCAAAATATCATAGTACAAATCCCGGAGAATCTCGTAAATGCGGAAACCAGTGTGTGTGCATGTTGTGCCGCTACCGCGCCAACTCCTTCCCCTTCGAAGAAGAGGTACCTGAAACCAAAACCGTAAAACGTAAGCACAAAGCTTAGTGAGTTCCCCCATCATACCACATACCATACAAACACATAACATACATACTGCCAGGCTATTCTGGGGTGCCTGACTACCCGGTACGGCCATTCTGGGGTGCCGACCTACCCATACGGCCATTCTGGGGTGCCGTCCTACCCGTGTCAAGCCATTCTGGGGTGCTGACTACACATGTCAAGCCATTCTGGGGTGCTGACTACCCGTCGGTCCTAACAACCGATCCTCGGGGACTGGTCCCCTCCTACTACCTCTATCGCACACCATAACAGGCCAGCATGCAACATATCATCACATACCGTCAGACATTTTTGGGGTGTCTGACTACCCTTCGGTCCTAACAACCGAAATCTACTATTATCACATATAATGTATCATGCTAGCATATAACATAACAGGTAGTAGCAACCAAGATGATATCACAAAGACAATCATCTAACATACGACTCCTACTGGTGAGTCGGCATTGTGGCCGTAGACCCACCACTACTGGAAGGTAACTCACCTCAAAGTAGCTGTTGAACTGATCGGGAACTAACTGACTGCTGGTGCTGCTGCTCCGGAAATCCTCCGGCTGTAATTCCCACAACATACTCAATCAAACACTGCTAATTGTCCTTTGGGTAAAATGACCATTTTACCCATGGTCCAGCCCTAAGTCAAAGTCAGAGTCAACTTTTAGTTGACCCGACTCGCCGAGTTGGCTCTCCAACTCGCCGAGTCCCTATCCAGACGATTGTCCTGAGTCCCGTTTCTACTCGTCGAGTTAGGCTATGACTCGGCGAGTTCTTCTTCTAAACTGATATTCAAGTCCTTCATCCTACTCGCCGAATTGTATGAACAACTCGTCGAGTTCATCTTCATCCGATGAACACTTATGCGGCGACTCGCCGAGTTGTATGAACAGCTCGCCGAGTCTGTTCTTGATCTAAGGAGATTGCCTTGAACTCGCCGAATCAGGGAATCGACTCGCCGAGTTCCTCCATAGATGAGTTTAGCTGCCAACTCACTGAGTCACACCCCGTGACTCACTGCACACTCGACACTACGAAAAGGGGACAAACGCGGAGACTCGCGAGCGGACTCGCCGAGTCACATGAACGACTCGCCGAGTCACATGAACGACTCGCCGAGTCGTTTCCATGCACCTACTAAATACACAGATTTGCTCGATTCCAGTCCATGCCATTCACAGATCTGGACTCCTAGAACATGAATCACACGTAAAGTTTCCAACTTTACGTGTAGATATTCACCCATAAGGGTTTTAGGGTTCAAAATATACTCAAGAGGGTAGATCTAGGGTCTTCATGCAATGAAGGTCCATAAAGGCAACAGATCTGAGCTCCTGGAGCTCAACCATGCCTAGATCTAAGGGCCAATCAGCCTAATACGAGATAATTTGCACATACAAATTTGGGGATTGGCTCAAGGATGACTTTCATGAAGTAATAAGCATAGAAACAGGGGAAAAACGGATTATACCTCAAAGAAACTGCTGAAAGAGTGCAAGGATGTCTGGATTCCTTTCCTTCCTCTTGATCTACTTCCCCTTCTTGCCTCAAAACCTTCAAGAACACACACAATAGCCTCAAACTCTCAAGGAACAAGCTTAGAACGAGGGTGGGAGCTCTGGGGGTGAATGGGGGCTGGCCTAGGGAGGATATGTTGTTTAAATAGGGTGCAAACCCCTGAAACTTAGGGTTTCATCCAATAGCGGTGACTCGCCGAGTCCAGAATATGGACTCGCCGAGTCGCCAACTTAAACATGTCCCGGGTCCTGTCCTTACTCGGCTAGTCTGACCTATGACTCGTCGAGTCCGAGGCAAAAAGAAAGAGAATACTCAAATAAGATTTACGTACCAGGAACCAGGTGTTACAACAACCCCATTGTTGATCCAATTTTTTTTTTGATCATATCCAAAACCAAATTAATTTAAATTCAAGAATTATTGTTCATGAAACCCAAACAAAAGATCGGTACTGTTCATGTGTTTGTTATCAAGCCCAAAAGTATATGATCAGATATCTTAAAATCAAGAGCCCAGTATTCGTGATTCATAAGCCCAATAATGATTCATCAAATTCATTTCGATTACTTTTATTCTTTACATCTGGTTCTTATACTTCATTGTTTGTATCGATTATGTCTTCGTCATATACTTCATATGTTCTTATATCACAATTTCGTTATCTAAATTGATATCATTTGAATCTTAAGAGTTCATCAGAATACTTTATCGTGCATCCAAATTCTTTAATCAATTGTCGATTGAATTTCATTATTCATCATCATCATCTGATTGTTAATCAAAATCTTTGATTAACAAAGTAGTCAGGTTTTATATCTTGAATCATTATATGATTTAACCTGGGCGTTTGTTTTTGGATCGTTCTGGTTGATTGATGAAAAGCGAAAAGGTTTTCATATATAAACTAGGTCAATCGAATTGATGAAGAACAGATGAAAACTTTTTGATCTTGTTGTGATGAACTCAGTGAATAGCATATGAATAAATAGTGAAAAGGATTTGAAACTTTTGGTTTGATCTAAAATCGAATTGGGATAATCGGTTTTAGCGTTTGTCGATAGTCGCAATTGCAGGTCAAAGCTAAAAGTCAAAATTGTTCAAATGGAATCGATTTTGGATGATTGGGTTATTTGATTCCAAAATCAGGTTATATTTTATTGATAATAAACTTGAAAAGGGATTTGAGTAATCAATTCGAGGGTTGAAGCGAGAACAGGTAGTTGATTTTGGATTTGAAAATAAAAATCGATGTTCAAAGTTGGAGTCAAGAAAGATGATCGGAAGGATATTTGGATTATTGAACGAAAAAGTGTTTTTGATTTGTTATTCAAAGGGCAGTTGAATGATTTTTGTGTGTACATTAGGGATGTTATTCGGGCTAGAACCAAACCGACCCGAACCCGAATAACCTGAGAACCGAATAAGGGTATTTGTATGAACTGAAAATCGAACCACATAAGCAATACGGGGTCGGTTCGGTTCGGGTTTTATTCGGTTCGGTTCGGTTCCGGCCCGAATAACCCAAATAACATGTACAATGACCTATTATTATTGTATAACCCGAATAACCCAAATAACATTTATAATGTGATTATAACTATTGTATTTTGTATGACTTTTGTATTTTATGATTTCATAACAAATCTTTTAAAGAAACAAATTTGTTAATTAAAAATAATACAACGTATATATAATTGTTCCAAAGGTGCAAAAAGAGTTAGAATTTGTGAACTAAGAATATAAACACGGATAACTTGGATTAACTATTCTTCATTAAAATGTAAAATACAAACACCAAAATCTTAAGATATAGTTATGAAGCAACATATTAAACACTAAACATTAAACACCAAAACATCCAAAAATCTATATATAAGTATATAAGTACAAGACCGAATAAGCTATCAATCAAGGGGAAAAAATGTTAGTTATGTGACTTTTCTAATTCGGTTCGGTCCATTTGGCCCGAATAAGCCCTTATTCGGGTAACCCGAACTGAATAACTAGAAACCCGAATAAGCCTAATATAGATACCCGAAAACCGAATCGAATTGCTTATTCGGGCCTAATTCGGTTCGGTTCGATTCGGGTTTCGGTTTGGTTCGGGTTTTCGGGCCAAATTCTCATCCCTAGTGTACATTGATATTGACTGGAATGAAGGATTGTTCGAATGGTCCTGTTTGTGTAGATCAAGAAACGAAGATGTTGAAAATTTCGTATGAAAGGTATTTTGATTTTGATACGAAGAGTTGGGTTATTATTAAACGAAGGGGAGAAAGTTTGTTTGAGTAATATTCAAAGGGGGTATATTGAAAATTTATAAGAAGACTGTTACTGTTCATGTTAATTAAAGAGTCTTCGTATGCTTCCTGCTTCGAATGAATTAAACAAATGACACAAAGTTTCAAAAACGGCCCCTGAACCTTCGAATATTTGATACTTCGCAAATTAACTCAAGTTTCGTATGTTTGATATTTTTCACCCAAATTCGAAATTTTTTTGGAGCTTCGTATACTTCGCTATGATTTGTGCACAATGGAAGAATTTTCGAAAATGGTCCCTGAGACTTTGACTTTTTGGCGGTTTGCACCCAAATTCGAAAAAGGACTGTTTTCGCTGAAAAATGAAGATTGTGCATTTCAGGCCCCTACAGTTTGTGCAAATTGATGCTTTTTACCCAGAATTGGAAAAGGGGAAGAGTTTTGCATATTTTGCTGTTTTGGGTGCAACGGGTCACTGCAGAATTTAGAAATTGACAATTTCTACCCATTTTTCAGAAATTTTGTCAAAGGCAATCCGTGAACGACAATAAAAATTGAATATTATTTTGGGTTTTCCGGATTGAAGCACAAAGTTTATGCCATATGTTAAGGGAGAGTTTTGACACGAAAAATTCCGAATATAGCACGTTCTTTTCCTTTGGAGTTTTATAATCAGATTTCGATTATAAAAAGAGGGAGAAGTTTTATATGGAAATTCGAACTTGAATTTTTCATATTACGCGGATTTGAAGACCGAAGTGATCTTGAAGTTTTGAAGCTTACGAGATGATGCAATTGGAAGTTCGGAAGTGATGTATTCGAAATGGGTTTGATTTTATTGAAGATTTTTGGGGTGTGCTTTTATGCGCAACTTTTGGGTGATTATTAATAATTAAGCATTCGTTGCTGCTTGGATTGTATGGTCTCACATCCTAGAGCCCAAATTGATGAATCATGGAAGAATTGAAGATTGAAGTTCGTTTCGACATGTGTCACCTTTGAGGCTCGAACCGCGTAGTTGCTCGACTGTAGAAGATTTGAAGTAGGTCATTCATTCCTAACTTTGAGGGGGAGAATGTTGGGATGCAAAGTTATTCATGATTGACTTTGTAAATGTTTGAATTTTGTAAAACCCACTTGCATGTGGAGTATTTGCCTTTTGACACATGTGTAAATGAGAGTGAGAGAGAGACATGCAAACACCTCTATATAAGGTGGGTTTGTCCACTTATAGAGGTGTGCTTGAGAGATGTAGTCATAGTGATTAGTGAGTGAGATATTTATGAAGCTCTAGACTAGATCCCTTTTGTACTCATTTACTATGATCGAATATATCTTTTAGCACCCAAATCACCATTTTCAATTGTGCAAACTTAAATTTTGCATGCCAAACCATGTTCTTTGTCTCAACAATAAGAAATAATCAGAAATAAATAAGAGATAATAGGGAAGATTCATACTCGTAACCACATCAGGAGATGCACATGCCTCCTCTGCTGTCAACTGGAAGGCTCTGCTCTTCGCCACTAGCATCTCAACCCGGCCTTAACGGCCGTTTGTAATCCTCAATGTAGCAGGGGTGGGTGCCGCTACCTTCCCTGTTGTTGATAAACTCGGACACTGGGACCTCTTGCGGCCTTTTTGATTGCACTGAAAGCAAATCAGATCAGATAATGTGGTGGTAATAGTGGTAGAAGTAGCAATACAATCTTTGCTCACATGCCATGTTCAGCCGCATTTGAAGCAGCCCGAACTCCCTTCCCTGCACGTCCCCTTGTGTAATCTGCCACACTTGCTGCAGCGGCCTCGACCCTGCTGGCCCTTCCCTCGAGAATCTGTCTTGGGCTTATTTCCCGAGCCCTCCATGTCAGATACCAACTTTAGCTTCCTCTTCCTCTCCATCTCTCAATCAATCTCCCTCTCACGAGCCCTCGCAATCACGTCCTCCAGTGTCTTGCAGCTGGAGCGACTCACAAACTGGCGGATATCACTCTGCAACATCTCATGATATCGGGCCTTCTTCATCTCCTCGTCTGCCACATACTGCAGAACGAGAAGGGCCCTCTCACTAAACTTAGCGGTGATCTCCGCTACAGTCTCATTAGTCTACTCAAGATCCTGAAACTCCCTTGCTAGCTGTTGCACCTCGATCACAGGTGCAAACTCGGCCCTGAACCTGGTCATGAAATCACTCCAGGTCATCGCATCCGACACTGTATCATCACAAATGGCTCTCCCAACCTCCTCCCACCAGTCATGTGCCCTGTCCTTCAGAAGACATGACGCAAGCCTAACCTTGTACCTATCGGGACATCTGCTAATGCAAAATGTGTTGGCGACATCCGTCAACCATCTAGTACTCGCAATGAGGTCCCGAGCCCCATGGTAGTCTGGAGCTCCACAAGCCCTGAACTCCCTAAAAGTCAGTGTGCGTGACCCAATCATGCCCACCATCGCAGTGTAGAAAGCACTCAACCTCTCATCCAAAAGCTCAAGATTTCCCTCATTGATCGTGCCAAATATCACATGAGTCTGGTCTACTATGTTCTGCGTGATCTCTGAGGAGATAAACTCCCTGGTCTACTCGTCTAGTTGCTCGGCTCTAGAGCCTGAGCCTGATCCCTCACCGGCACTTGAACTACGGACTGTTGGTCTAAGGCGTAACACCACCATTCAGAAAAACACATCATAACAAACATCATAATACTGAACATAACTGGAGGGATCTCAAACACTAAAAGTTTCCTAGATTCATCTCAGCTTTCCTTGATTCGAGTACAGATCCTCTGCTTTCAGTAGTACGGGCCCATACTACCATCCACGTCTATCCGTACTTCCCTCAAGAACTACCTTGACTCCACCAAGTCCCTTTTACTACTACTGCTTTACGCGCTATTCTCATCCTAGGCTTGCCCTAGGGTAATCACCATCCCACTCTCCGCCACCAGCTGCATAAGAATTCCATGCTATCTTCTCCTAACTAGCTCGCGAATACTATTACATATCACTAAGACTATAATTCTTCGAATGAGAGATTCTACCCTACAACGGTTAGACTCAGACAAGAGATGCGAAATAAGGCTAAACTTAACCTTATGAAATTATTTAGTCCTTGTAATATGTAACTTAACATATTCGTTTACTAGTTAGTAAAAGATAGCCAGAACTCCTAAAATCACAAAGCAAGCAGAATTCGAGCATTGAGTGAAAATAATCAAACATATACTACTCTGGCTATCATACTGACTGATCTGTATTAGCATGTGTTTCTCATAAAGCTGATGCACATATAACAGGCACATAAGGCATCCTTCCTAGATCCTTAGTCCTAATCTAGCATGATGTTCTCATAAAGCTGATAAACATATCATGACATAAACTTATATGGGTAATTTGGGAGTACTTACTTGAGGTCGGTTGATTGCATGCACCAAACCCTTTTCTCTTTTCAAAGTTCTTTTCTCGAATTCTCTTCTTTTCTCAAAATCCTTTTTATAAAATGGTTTTTCTTTTGAAAAATCTTATACGACTTCCTTAGTTTGAGTTCGGAAACACCCTAAAGAGTGCCCGAATCCCTCAAACCAAGGCTCTGATACCAACTTGAAACATCACAAAAATACAGACCAAAAAATTCGTTTTAAAATCATTATTAAAACCATAAATCATCTAGAATCATAAATAAAATCATGAATCATGTATCATAATATCTGTCACATATAAAAATCTCATATTGTAACGCCCGTAGATCCGGGCTAGTCAATTTAGAGACGATAGGCATCAAAAATGACTTTTTGATGGAAGATTATCTAGAAGGATTAATCTTAACCAAGTTGTAGTATATGTCACAAGGTTTCCGTGCATATAAAGAACGCCAAAATCCGAGTTATAACGAAGAAGTTATGACCCGTCGAAGTTTCGCGACAGAACCGGCACGACGCAATGCAACGTAAAAAGTGAATTTACGTTAGAGCGGTATTTAGCCGAAGCAATCTAAATGAGAATCGAATATCTCATTGTTGGTATCGAATCGATAAAAAGTTAGGCGAGAACGGACGTCAAACGAAGAAGTTATGAATTTTTAACGAAAGTTTCTGTCCCGGCCTATTAAAAATAAATAATAAAAATAAAAGTCAAAATTAGCCGACGGAGTCTAAACAAAAGTTGTAGATCGTAGTCTCACCTTCGCGTGGATATAAAGAACGTCGAAAACGGAGTTCGTATGAAGAAGATATGAATTTCCGAAGATTATTAAATAATTTGTATTTGTTTTTAATCTTTAATTCGGAAGCATTATCCGAAGGAGTCACCGGTCTGATCCGAGGTACGCCCCGCGTACTCCGAAGGTTTCGACATCACAGCAAGTGGCTTCGGATACGTAAGCAGTGACGCATTCGGACCAGTACGCCCCGCGTACTCCGAGGCTCTAGCCTCCTATAAATAGGATGCGAGGGCAGCCGAACCAAATGCCAATTTCCTCTCTTCTCTCTCCCGTTTTGCATCGTTTTACGTGCCAGAAATACCCCGAAGCCCCGATAATAATCCAGAGCCCCGAGGCAAGTCCCGAGATCCCGAAGATCCCGAGAAGTGCGGTTCCCGAGCCGAAGCTCTGCCCGCGAGAAGTTCGATTTTTGAAGAGATCTTCCAGATCTGCTGAGGATTACTACTTCTGCAAGTCGTAGTGCTGTCCGATCATCTTCTGATCAAGTGAGTGTGTGGTTACTTTCTTCTAACGCATAATTATTAAGTATTTTCTATGAAGTACGTGCTACGTGTATAATATAAAGTTGTTTATATGTGTGGGTGTATAGTCCCTTTCATAAACACGGGTATAATACAAGTATTGTTTGAATGTATTAAGTATATGTTTGGGTGAGTGTATGGTTACTTTCTTCTAACACATAAATATGAAGTATTTGGTATAAAATATGTGCTATGTGTTTGTATATTGTTGTTTATTTGAGATGAGTATGGAATGAATGTTTTATATAGTTTTTAAATGAGTTAAACTGTATGTGTATTCTATATCTACAAATATGTTGGGTAGAACATGGGTAGATGAGATAGTTGGTATGTGATAAAGTGATGAGGTATGAAAGATGATTAAGAACGATATTGGTAGATGCACCTATTAAAGAATGTCATAAAATTAGCAGATGTACTGGAGAATAATGTCGGCAGATGCGCCAAATAGAGATTATCATAATAATAGCAGATGCGCTTATAGAGTAATCCTGTCAGATGCGCTTATAGGATAATGTCGGCAGATGCGCCAAATAGAGATTTTCATAATAATAGCAGATGCGCTTATAGAGTAATCCTGGCAGATGCGCTTATAGGATAATCTCGGTAGATGCGCCAAATAGAGATTGTCATAATAATAGCAGATGCGCTTATAGGGTAATCCTGGCAGATGCGCTTATAAGATAATGTCGGCAAGTGCACCTAAAAGAAAATGTCATAAACCTGGCAGTCGCGCCTCATAATGTATGACGTAATCCTGGCAGAGGCGCTTAAAGGATGATGTTGGTAGATGCGCCTTATGTAGCAATAGATTTTTGTGCTAATTCCTTTGGTCAATCCTAGGAATGAATGAATGATGGGTAGTTGAATTCTTAGGGTAAAATCCTAAGAAATAAAGGAGATAATGGGGATGGGTAATTGGGTTGATTGTTTGATGGTTGATTATAATAATTATATTATTGTGGGTTGAAAACCCTATATGCTCACCAGGCTCCCAAGCCTGACCCACTCAGTTTTCTTTGCATTACAGGTAATGACACAAGAGTATAAGTTGGTGGACTTGACGAGAGGTTTTGGATTATAGATCAGTAGTTGAATAACTATTGTAAGGTCTATTTATATTGTTTATGCTTTTGGTCTGTATCGGAACATGACATCCCGAGGTTTTATTATTTAATGGAAATACATTCTCTTTGAGAAATGTTTTGATAAATGGTTATCATATTTTATTTTGGGAACAAATTCCGCAACCGTTTTCTTTAAAAGATTACTCCGATTTTATAAAATAAAGCATAAACAAATCGGTCTTTTCTGGCCGAGAAATTGGGGATGTCACAGTTGGTATCAGAGCATTAGTTTAAGCGAACTAGGAATTTGTAGGATTTCTAGACTTAAACTTAGAGTGCTAAGTAATGGTTGTGAGGAGTGTGTCTAAAATATGTTAGGTAGTACACCTTAAATTGACACAAGCACTAGTTTATTTTAGGAATGATGCCTAAAATGCTCTTATGTGCAAAATGTTTTGTGTGATAGCTATATTGATGCTATTATTTGTTTGGATCTATGGTCTGTTGCCGACCGGATCTGGAAACCTTATGTGTGTAGGATTCTAAGCGTACGTCTACAATATTAGAACTAGCATGTAAACGTTTCGGAGTGATAAGGATGACTTGAATATCTATCGTGAATGAGGATCTAATTTCACCTTATTCGGTGTATAGATCAAAAATGGTGAGAACAAGAAGTGGAGTTGGAAATGCTGATGAAAACAGGAATCAACCACCAGTGATTGAACAAGTACCTGTCATAGCAGCAGCACCTGAGCCAATAACCATGGCTGGTGTGCAAATGATGATTCAGATGATGTTGGATCGTCAGATGGATGAAACTAGACGGTTGCTTCAACAAAATCGTGAAGAACTGTCAATTCGTGTGGAGGAGCCTGAATTAAATGAAGGGCACTCGGAAGGTGGAAACTTCAGTGGGTCTGTTGGTCAAGCCAACCCACCGATAGTTAGGCAAGACAACCATGGTGGAAGGAATGATGGAATGGGATACAAGTACAAGGAGTTTCTAACTTGCAAACCATCGACCTTCAATGGAAAGGAGGATCCGATTGGAGTTATGGATTGGATTTCCTAAATGGAGTTAGCCTTCATGACTTGTGGCTGCAGAGGCAAGTTGCAAACTATCTATGCAGTACGTCAGTTCAGGGGTAGGGCTGTTCGTTGGTGGAACACTTTGGGGAAGATCCTAAGTCCTAATGAGCCACTGCAACTGACCTGGGCAGAATTCTTGGTGCAATTCAAGCGCAAGTTCTGCTCTGCTCAAAATCTATTGGAGTTGGAGAATAAGTTTCTGATATTGAAGAAAGGCAGCATGTCAGTGGATGAATACACTAATGCCTTCACAGACAAGATGGAGTTTGCTTTACGCATCGTCCCAGACGAGCTGACAAAAGTCGACCGGTACGCAAAGGGACTCCCTTGGGAGTATGCGGTGCCAGTACGTCAGGCACCTACTTTTGAGGCAGCTATTTGGGCTGCCAAGTCTGTTGAGAATATGATCAAGGGGAGGACTGACAGTAAGGTTGAAGTTGGCGAGAAGAGAAAGTTGGAAGGAACTTCAGGTTCTAATGAGAAAGGAAAATTCTCAAAGTCTGGAGGAGGAGGAAGGGATGAGGCAAGGTGGTGCGATAAGTGCAAGAAGAAGCACTCAGGAAAGTGTGGCGTGTAGGTGACATGTTTCAAGTGTGGGAAGCATGGGCATTATGCCAATGAATGTAGTTTCAACAAAAAGGTGTGTTATGAATGTAAAGAAGAGGGGCACTTCAAGCAAGACTGCCCAAGGAAAAATCAAGCAGCAAGGCTAGAGGCGCCGCCAAAGCTAAAGGCAAGAGCGTTTCAAATGATCCTTGATAAAGCAGATGGCAATGCAAGGAATCAGGAATAAGGATCTTATATCTAAAGATCAAGTTATAAAGTAGCGATATGAAAAGTATCATGTATATAGCCTATTAGAGGCATAGTATAGGGTGAACTTGAACTTTGGTGTAATCATTTCAAGGAACTAATATAAACCCTAGTTTTGATAATTGATGTGTTGAATGATTGTCTGATTTTCAGGTATGGTGACTTGGTCGACTGCGGGACAATACTTGGGACGAGTATGAGTAGGTGTGAAAGGTAGTAGATGCATATACTACCGGAAGCACAGGACTCACACTTGGATCAGGGAAAGTCACAAGGTTACCAAGAAGCTAGTGATTGATTCCATTTTATTCTGGTATGTCATTACCATTGTTTCGGTAATGACTAGTAATATGGTTCTTGTTCCGACCATAGTGGTCATATTTAAATTTGAGTTCGACGGTGAGGAGTATGTACGTGGTCTAGAGGACCGAGTTAGATGTAACATCTGACTTAAGTCAGAAGGTTGAAGTTAATGCGATTGATAGTGTCGCTCTCGTTGTTAAAAGAAGTTTGTAGGTAGAAATACTACATGCTGAAATGTGATTATATCACATTAGAATATGAAGGAAGGTATATTCCATTCTGGAATTTAACTTTATTAAAGACCGAGTCTAAGCATCGCATCGTGCGATGAGAGGTCGATAGAGCACGACCCATCGGTTTGTTACAATAGATAAATGAAAGTAATTATCCTGAGAAGAAGAAGGAGTCCATAATAACGACTTATTTGGTAACTCAAGGGTTACGATTGAAAGTACAACATAATACGATAAGCAGATGCAAGATTTGGGCATCTTCTGCGATCAAGAAATCCGTAGAGTTAAATACTCTTTAGAGAAAGCACAGAAGTTACGGTTATTACCTAGGATGAATAAATAATGTGTGGAATCATTATGCAAGTCCTATTTCGTTGATGATTCCGGGACGTAATCATCCTAAGGGGGAGATAATTGTAACGCCCGTAGATCCGGGCTAGTCAATTTAGAGACGATAGGCATCAAAAATGACTTTTTGATGGAAGATTATCTAGAAGGATTAATCTTAACCAAGTTGTAGTATATGTCACAAGGTTTCCGTGCATATAAAGAACGCCAAAATCCGAGTTATAACGAAGAAGTTATGACCCGTCGAAGTTTCGCGACAGAACCGGCACGACGCAATGCAACGTAAAAAGTGAATTTATGTTAGAGCGGTATTTAGCCGAAGCAATCTAAAAAGTGAATTGTTGGTATCGAATCGATAAAAAGTTAGACGAGAACGGACGTCAAACGAAGAAGTTATGAATTTTTAACGAAAGTTTCTGTCCCGGCCTATTAAAAATAAATAATAAAAATAAAAGTCAAAATTAGCCGACGGAGTCTAAACGAAAGTTGTAGATCGTAGTATCACCTTCGTGTGGATATAAAGAACGTCGAAAACGGAATTCATATGAAGAAGATATGAATTTCCGAAGATTATTAAATAATTTGTATTTGTTTTTAATCTTTAATTCGGAAGCATTATCCGAAGGAGTCACCGGTCTGATCCGAGGTACGCCCCGCGTACTCGAGTACGCCCCGCGTACTCCGAAGGTGTCGACATCGCAGCAAGTGGCTTCGGATACGTAAGCAGTGACGCATTCGGACCAGTACGCCCCGCGTACTCCGAGGCTCTAGCCTCCTATAAATAGGATGCGAGGGCAGCCGAACCAAATGCCAATTTCCTCTTTTCTCTCTCCCGTTTTGCATCGTTTTGCGTGCCAGAAATACCCCGAAGCCCCGATAATATTCCCGAGCCCCGAGGCAAGTCCCGAGATCCCGAAGATCCCGAGAAGTGCGGTTCCCGAGCCGAAGCTCTGCCCGCGAGAAGTTCGATTTTTGAAGAGATCTTCCAGATCTGCTGAGGATTACTACTTCTGCAAGTCGTAGTGTTGTCCGATCATCTTCTGATCAAGTGAGTGTGTGGTTACTTTCTTCTAACGCATAATTATTAAGTATTTTCTATGAAGTACGTGCTACGTGTATAATATAAAGTTGTTTATATGTGTGGGTGTATAGTCCCTTTCATAAACACGGGTATAATACAAGTATTGTTTGAATGTATTAAGTATATGTTTGGGTGAGTGTATGGTTACTTTCTTCTAACACATAAATATGAAGTATTTGGTATAAAATACGTGCTATATGTTTGTATATTGTTGTTTATTTGAGATGAGTATGGAATGAATGTTTTATATAGTTTTTAAATGAGTTAAACTGTATGTGTATTCTATATCTACAAATATGTTGGGTAGAACATGGGTAGATGAGATAGTTGGTATGTGATAAAGTGATGAGGTATGAAAGATGATTAAGAACGATATTGGTAGATGCACCTATTAAAGAATGTCATAAAATTAGCAGATGTACTGGAGAATAATGTCGGCAGATGCGCCAAATAGAGATTGTCATAATAATAGCAGATGCGCTTATAGAGTAATCCTGTCAGATGCGCTTATAGGATAATGTCGGCAGATGCGCCAAATAGAGATTTTCATAATAATAGCAGATGCGCTTATAGAGTAATCCTGGCAGATGCGCTTATAGGATAATCTCGGCAGATGCGCCAAATAGAGATTGTCATAATAATAGCAGATGCGCTTATAGGGTAATCCTGGCAGATGCGCTTATAAGATAATGTCGGCAAGTGCACCTAAAAGAAAATGTCATAAACATGGCAGTCGCGCCTCATAATGTATGACGTAATCCTGGCAGAGGCGCTTAAAGGATGATGTTGGTAGATGCGCCTTATGTAGCAATAGATTTTTGTGCTAATTCCTTTGGTCAATCCTAGGAATGAATGAATGATGGGTAGTTGAATTCTTAGGGTAAAATCCTAAGAAATAAAGGAGATAATGGGGATGGGTAATTGGGTTGATTGTTTGATGGTTGATTATAATAATTATATTATTGTGGGTTGAAAACCCTATATGCTCACCAGGCTCCCAAGCCTGACCCACTCAGTTTTCTTTGCATTACAGGTAATGACACAAGAGTATAAGTTGGTGGACTTGACGAGAGGTTTTGGATTATAGATCAGTAGTTGAATAACTATTGTAAGGTCTATTTATATTGTTTATGCTTTTGGTCTGTATCGGAACATGACATCCCGAGGTTTTATTATTTAATGGAAATACATTCTCTTTGAGAAATGTTTTGATAAATGGTTATCATATTTTATTTTGGGAACAAATTCCGCAACCGTTTTCTTTAAAAGATTACTCCGATTTTATAAAATAAAGCATAAACAAATCGGTCTTTTCTGGCCGAGAAATTGGGGATGTCACACATATCAAAATACATAATAAAACTCCCAGGCTAAAGACTGTGGTGTGTGCCATGCGATCATCCCGAGCCCTTCCCTTTGCTAGTGGAAATACCTGAAACCAAAACTAAAAACCGTAAGCACGAAGCTTAGTGAGCTCCCCCAAACAATCACATACCATACACATACAACATACAACTAAGAGATACGGGCCCCGCCCACACTCATGGAGATAGGGCCCACACTCTGCTAAATAGGAGATACGGGCCCCACCCACACTCTGCTAATTCTAAGATACAGGCCCCACCCACACTCAAAAACTTTGAGATACGGGCCCCGCCCACACTCAGCTACTTTGAGATACAGGCCCCACCCACACTCATCCGCTATGAGATACGAACCCCGCCCACACTCAGCAACTAGACAAACATACAAGTATCAAACAAACAACAAGTATAACTAAATCTATCAATCAGGCATATATCCATAATTAAACTCAGCTATGAGATACGGGCCCGCCCACACTCCGCTACAATGAGATACGGGCCTCACCCACGCTCATCTACTAACATATCATGTTATGGGCCGGCGTTGGTTCCTTAGACCCGTTCCTACTGAAAGTAAAACTCACCTCGTAGGACTCACTACTGATAACCTGAGTGAGGAATCCATGTCTGGTGCTCCAGCGACTCTCCGGCTATAAATTCCATAATAACACTTAATCAAAAACTAATAACTCTTCATAGAGTAAAATGACCATTTTACCCCCTGGTCAAAGTCAACACGCTAGTCAAAGTCAACATTCTGGGTTGACCAATTCACCAAGCCAGTCTTTCGACTCACCGAGTTCTATCGAGCAGTTCAGTCGCGACTTGGCTCATCCACTCCTCGAGTCCCTCTACAGACTCGTCGAGTTCTACTACCTGAAATCGGGACAACACGACATGACTCGTCGATTTCCTTTATCGAATCGACGAGTCCCTCTGTCTGTTTGGCCAACTTAACAGATTAAGCCCCTATCTTCTAGATCCAAGGTTCTTAGTTCGTTTGCCCACTAGAAAGGCCTTTCTAAGGGTAAAGTTTCCAACTTTACCCATCCATAACTATTCTAAAAGGGTTTAGACAAAACCCTAATTCCTATAAGACATGGATCTAGTCCAACAGGCCATAGAGTCTCAAATCCACGCATAGAAACCTAGATCTAGGGTCTTAACATCTGTTGGACCCATACAGTTCCTAGCTTTCCTTCCATTCATAGTTTTTTAGGGCTAAAAAGATCATAAACTTGCTCATATGCTTGCATGGGGCTTCCATGGTCATACAGTTTGCACCTTTGTTCCATGGAACCCTCCCTATATCCTAGATCTGAGATATGAGCCACTTGGGACGTCCCAACTCCAAGGACCAAGGTTCTTGAACCAAAACTTTCATAAAATAGAAAAAAATAGATCTAAGAGAAGAATGATCAAGTTGGAAAATTGATTACCAGAAAATGTAGCAAATGGAGTGTAGTTCCTGGATGTACTCCTTCCCTCTTGAGTCTTCTATCTTCTACTTCTTCCACAAGCTTCAAAAGGCACAAAATAACACTCAAAATGGAAAGAAATAGCATTTACCTCTCATCGGTACCAATCTTCTTCCCATCACAAATCCGACCATGAAGGTAGGAAGTAAGCTTGATCCCCACACTCCATTCCGCTGACGCAACCACTAGCCCATTATACAACCACCGCCATCAGTTACTATCTTTTCATTTTCTTTTCTTTCTCATCTGTCATCCTCTATTTCTCCTCTCATCGGTGACACCACCTCCCACATCGCTCAATCATCACCAACCCCTTCCCTCTCATGTTGCATCTTGATCAACAAACAATTCTCATATAACATCGTCTTCCTCTCTTTATGCTATGTCATCATTGCTTTTGATTTTAGGTTTATAGGTTTTCAAATTGGTGGTGGTGTTGGTATTGGTGATGGAGGGTTGGACGACGTATTCAATGGTGCCGTGGTGGTGGCATTTTCAATGATGGTGGGGTGAGATAGGGTTTTCAATTTAATTTAAGGATGTCAATTCCGTGATGGTTAGTGGGTCCCCGTTATACCTACCACATACCACATATATGGTGGGTGTCACATCAGCATCACATTCTCTACCACTAACTATGGGATACTTACCACTAAACACACCACTCCACCTCATTTTTTTTTATTTAAATATAATTTAAAAATACATTAAAACACAATAAAACATATTTTTTTATTCAATAAAACATATATTTTTTTAAATTAGTTTTTTTATTGAAATTTAATTCATAAACACAATAAAACATATATTTTTTTAAAATTAGTTTTTTATTCAATGAAACAAAGATTATATTAATTTAAAACACACAACATAAAATAAAATAATAATAATAATAATAAATAAAAATGCAACCACAAAGAACTTAAACTAGTTTTAAACCGTTATTTTTAATGACTAAATTTTGGGGACTCTCTCAATTTTCGCCAAGCTTTGACATGTTTAAACGGCGTGTGTTTCGTGTCTTCATATTGGTGCATGGCCACAACAAATGGGTCGGCTTCGTCGACGTTGTTTATAACAAAGTTACAAATCCGATTGAATTCAAGACATTTTACCCTCATGTCGCGAAACTTGGAACATATTTGATCAAGATTACAACTTTGGCAACTAATTAAATCATGGAAAACGTTTCCAACTTTTACCCAAAAATTATGAGGTATTTCTGGATCTTCTGAAACAGCTACCCATGCTAATGCTAAGTTCTCTTCTTCATTTTCTGACCAATTCATTCTTTTAGGAGCCATTGGTTTTGAGTTTATGAAGCAAAAGAAGTATGTGATTGTAAGAAGAAGAAAAAAGAATTGTGTGAGTAAAATGAATGAATAAGTGTGGTATTTATAGAAGTGGTTTAATGTTGTTTGAATAGTAAAATTTAAAAAAAAATTAAGAAAAAAAAATTTAACCCTAAATATGACCGTTATTGTGGCACCCAATCACAATTTCCGTTTGCATTTGTTGTCCCGACCACGGCTTCTCACGACCACAAACCACCACTAGCCACCGGGATGGTGTGCACGGTCGTGGTTCGTGGCCAGCTAGACCACGAACCCGTCCGTTGCAACCATACCGGACGACTTTAGTGTTGCTAGTGGTGATGAAATTGTGCGATGGTTGGTGTTCGGTGGGCACATGACGGTAGTGGTGGAACTGGTGGCGTCAATAGGCATAGGTGGTACCCAACGACCGTAGTTCAAAGACAATTGTTGAATTCAAGATTGGGTGGGGGTAATAGTTAACATAAATATAATAAAAAAATAAAAAGACAATACGAAATGACAAAAAAGTGTGGTTAAATTTTGTCATTTAACATATACGGAGGGGTGTTAACGATAACCAACAAAGGGACCAACTTTGACGGATTATGCAATAATGAGGAACTAACAAAAATATAATACAAAAAAAAATAATAAATAAATAAATAAATCAAGGAATTTTCGTTATTTCACACATACTTAACGAAGGATTGTTAAGATTAATTGGTTAAGGGACCAATCTTGGTGGATGTAGCAATTATAAAGACCAACCACACCAATTATTTTTATTTATAACCTTGTACTTTTTTTTTTTAAGATATCATATAATAAATCAGAAAAGTTTAGTAAAAAATTGTATTATGAATTTAATGCTCCCAAAAATTAGCCTTATATGTAAAACTAGGGTTTGCACCAATGTGCGTTGCAACGGAGCCTCTGCATTTATTTGAAAACTCACAATCTAACGAATATATATATATATATATATATATATATATATATATATATATATATATATATATATATATATATATATATATATATATATATATATATATATATATATATATGAAGCTACAGAAAACAAATAAAAAAAAATTGCGAAAACCAAACAATCTTCAAAAGTGTGCAAACGTACAAATATGTATTATAAAAAAAACAGTTTTCGATAGACGAAGACGTAAAAATATAAGTTGTAAAATAAGATGTAAAAAAGTTGAAAATAAAGTAAGATTAAGAAAAAGGAAGTTCTTAAAATAAATATAAAAGCAAAATTGGGAAAGTTTTGAATAAAATTCGTAAAAAGAGTTAAAACTTTGGCAAAAATTGTAAGGAAAAATATGTTTCGTAAAAAATAATAACAATTAAAAGTTAAGTTTAAAGAAACTATTACGTATTTTATATTGTTAAAATATGATGTTCCACGAACATATGAACTTATATAGAATTTAATAAATTATATTTCATTTTTCATTAAACCTGATGCCATAAATATTTTTCAATTTCAAAATTACGCCTTTGTAATTGTTATAAACCACCAAGTTGCACGGAAAATATTCATAGTTTATTACTTTGTTAAACTCATGAGAAATTACAAAAGTTAAGGAGATGATGATATGAATATTCAAGTCAATCATCAAATAAAAGAAATAGATGAGTAGATTATGAAATAAAAATATAAAGTCATGGACAACACTTCATTTTAAAACCAACTCATAATGAAAATTAGGAAAATTGACGTGTAAATGAAATTTTCAATGAATGAATAAAAAATTTGATTTTAGGGTATATTATAGAATAAAAAGAAAAGATCGAGGACTCAAGATTTAATATTAAATTTTCAAAGCACGTAGAGTAAATCAACTTTCATAATGGAAAGAATTTCATATACGCCCTTGTTAAACAACTAAATATCGTATTTGCCCGGCCTAAACTCTAAATATCATATTTGTCATTCTTAATGTTTTTAATATCATATATATGCCCAAATCTATTATTATTATTATTTTTATTGATTTATAATTTTTTTATCATTTTAAAATCATTAAAGCTAAAAAACATTTCAAATAGACAAAATTGCCCTTAGTTTTAAATTCCAAAACAATACACACGTTCACAAGGGATTATGGATCACAGCTTCATTGTGCTCTATTAAAATCGCATCTCTGGTTGTAGCTTCCTTCCGTATCACATCTTCCTTCTAACTGCAACACACAACATCCTTTTCCCCCTGTTGTCGCACACTCACATCATCACATCAGGTAAATCGATTTCAACTTATTCCTATTTTCCATCTCTTCAATTTCGATTTTAGGGTTCCTAGTTTGAACTGTTCAAATTATTTTTACAATCAGCTTAATTATGTTGAATTTGATAGCTTAGTTGTGTTGGATTTGATTCAAAAAATCTGATTTCCAATGAACTTCTAATTTTGAATTTCGCCTATTATCTTCAGCCCTAGTGACCTTTGACCCCAATCGATCCAGCTGGTATAAAGTTCTTCACAAGTAATTGTTTTGTTAATTGGATTTTGGTATTACATCAGCTTACCGTGTATTTTGCTGATGATTAAATCTTTAGAAGTATGTTTTGTTAATTTGATTTTTGTATAATATCAGCAGGAACTAAATCAACAGCAACTAAATCAACAGTAGTGAAATTGAATTTATGGAAAATATGAATATGGTTGAAATCAATTACCTTATGCGTGATACGTGATGCGTGTGCGTAATACGTGATACGTGTGCGTGATGTGTGTGTATGTGAAAACAGGAGTCTGTGATCGTGAGGAAGACGCCAGAAGCCATCGGATGTAAACGTGATTACAATAAAAAACGTGATCTATGTAACAAAAAAACATGATATGTGTATTGTTTTGGAATTTAAAACTAAGGGCAATTATGTCCATTTAAAATGTTTTTTTAGCTTTAATGATTTTAAAATGATAAAAAATATTATAAATCAATAAAAATAATAAAAAAGTAAATTTGAGTATATATGATATTAAAAAACATTAAGAAGGGCAAATACGATATTTAGAGTTTAGGCCGGACAAATACGATATTTAGCTGTTTAGCAAGGGCGTATACGAAATTCTCCCTACTTGATAATGTATCAACTAGCTTAATTTTATGAAATATTAAGTCTTACACCCTAATTAAACAATCTTCTCCAATTAAACAAAGCATCGTGACTCTCATTCCCAAAGTTTTTTTTAGCCCATGCTCCAGATCCTCACGACGACGGCTAATTTCCTACAAAAACTTAATTTTACGAAATATTAAGAAAAGTTGCACTAGTCATTCCAATATCATGTCCTTTTAAACCATATAATCATCGGTTTTATCATATGATTCATACACTAAAAAAAAACAATGCACTTCATAATCTATTAATTCCGGTTGTTGGAAAAGAAAATACATTTTAAATATTTCCTATTGATAAGTTGATCATATGTTTTATTATTTAACTCTATTAACTCTATTAAAAGTAAACATGATTGAAATATCTAATACGATTATGTAATGACTTCTGTAGAAACGTTTTTTATGATTATTTAAAAAAAAACGTGAGCAAAACAACTCGTGATTTTCTAACATATTTTTTTCATTGAATAAAAGTTTTGTGACATTCATATTTAGTTAATAAAAGAAAAAGAAAAAAGAGGTACAGACATTGGGCCAAAAGTCAGATAATTATCTCCGTGGCCCAAAAGAGCAAATCTAGACTAAGAATATCTTGTTGCAACGACGTCGTAGTCGTGTTAGTAGCCAGCGACGCCAAAATCAGATTTTATACCGGCTATTGGCTAAGCAAAACTAGGAAGGTCCACTGATTACTCCTCTGCACGTTCTCTCAACCACCAAATTCTCACCAAACATGCCTGTCACCTAATTTGCCTCACCCACGCATTTCATAATGATATTTTCTTTAATCATTTATTAATAAATAAGACAAAATTGCAAAAATGGTCCCTGTGGTATACATTTTTTTAGGGTTTTAGTCCAAACCTCGATTTTTTTGGATTAGTAGTCCTTTTGAGCTACTTTCATTGCAGATTTGGTCCCTCAGTAAACTGAAATGACTGTAATACCCTTGGGGTATTTATTTTTCATTTTTCTTTGATTTTTCTTAATATAATATCTATTTATTTATTTTAATAATAAAAAGGGCCCACTCTCTCTCTCTCTCTCTCTCTCTCTCTCTCTCTCTCTCTCTCACCGGACCATCCTTCCCCTTCCTTCTTCTTCACTTACAAGCAAGAACCACCGATGCCAGCCACTATAGCATATCCCTCCGCCACTCCCCTCTGTCATGGTAAACACCCACCACCACCGTGTTTATTTTGTCGAGTACAACATCCCCGACCCTTACTCATTCTCCCCTCGTCTCTCATGTGTCGACCTCGCTGGAATAAATAAAGAGAAGCAGCAGGAGTCGCCGGAGCGAGCACCACCGATTGCCACCGTCTTTCTCAGCCCACTTCACCCTCTCCTTATCGTGACCCACTGCTTCGACCGCCCTCCTTATTTCCACCGAGGTAAATCACACTAGCCGCCACCTCCTTCATTTGTGTCGGATCTTAGGTCTTTCACAAGCTCCATCAGTTGACACTTGTTGGAATCACTACCAAGATTTTCCAATAAACAACATTATATACAAAAACAACTTCAAACTAACAAGTTAAAGTCCATCCAATGTAACTGGAACGAAATCGGGGATAAAAGGGCCAAATCAGAGACCAAATACACTGATTTAGGTATACACAAAAACATACAGATGTAGAGTTGTGAGGCAGAGAATGATAGTTTATGGAGGAGAGACGATGGTTTTTTCTCTCTTGATTTTCGTTTTGTTGAAACAAGGTCTGTTAAAAGAAAAACAATAAAGGACGAAGGTGGAAGAAGGAAGAAGATGGAAGATGGAAGAAGATGGGGGTCAGGGGAATTGGGTGTATTTCTTTTTCGAGAGAGATAGAGAGAGAGAGAGAGAGGGAGGTGGGTCCTCACATTTTTTTAATTATTAAAATGAATAAATAATTATTAAAAATTAAAAAAAAAAATGATTTTAAAAATAGAAAATAAATCCCCAAGGGCATTAATGTCATTTTAATTTTTCGAGGGACCAAATCCGCAACAAAACTAGCTCAAAAGGACCACCAATCCAAAAAAGTCGGAGTTTGGACTAAAACCCCAAAAAAATGCATACCACAGGGACCATTTTTGCAGTTTTGTCAATAAATAATAAAAAGTTAACCAAATTCACCAATTTAACCTCACATTTCGCAGGGATCCACATTAAACACTAAGAAATGCTATATAATATCGTTTTTGCTTAGTTTAGACTATCAAATACTCACCGTAAAATGGACTGTGAAATAGATCTATTACAAAATGAGCCTACAGTAAAACATGTCCACTCTAAAATGTCGTGTCTACTGAGAAAGTACTTTTTGGACCTATAAGAAGTACGAAAGTAGTTTGAAACAGTAGAAAAGGAACTAAAACATTTTTTAGATGCTAGTGTTTGGGGCCAATATATCCGTACGGTTTCTTTAGGTTAAACGTAGTTTGTGCCCCGTCTGAATTGGCATCCCACCAAGAAGTGTTCTCTTGTCAAGAAAAATCTCATGCATGTGTTGCAGGAAAATGACTTCGTGTGTGAGATGTTCAAGTCAATGAGCAGAACAAGCGTTGTATTACACCCACGTTAAGAATAATCTAAGTGGTTTAGATGAAAAACCCGGGATATGAAATCTCAAAGACATAGAAAGGAGTATCTAACTCTTGGTTCGATAATAACTCAAATGAAATGTAGAAACCTAATATTTTACACGAATTCTTATCGTATGAGAAGTAGATACCATTTTTTGGATCTTAGGGATCTTAAATTAGAAACTTTAAAGAAACTATAGTAATATATACTTATTTACTATTTAACAATGTTGTAAAATTTTTGACTAGGTATGGATTAATCTCTAGCTAGGTGCTACCCGACTGATTAGAAGGCGTTTAACGATTAATATATGCCTATAAAATGAGTGAAATAGTAGAAAACAATGAGATTTTAATTCTTGGAAGAAGTTATATCTCAGTTGAAACTATTTAAGGGATGATTAGTATTGTATTAAGCATATTAACCTATTTAGTTATGATATTAGTGGTATTTATGAACTATACAATGATATTAGCCATATTTAATATTTTAAAATTCAATGAATTAGCAAATTATGGTCCCGATTAATCTATTAACCTCAATCCATCGATTGTCTAATGTCGAACGTTTTTTACAATCTTAGTATTTAATAGGGTTTAGGTCATTTTTGGTCACTTAACTTTTGGTTTTTTCCTCATTTAGTCACTTAACTATTTTTAAGTTTTAAAAGGTCATCAAATTTTTGATTTTGTGCTCATTTAGTCACTTTACTTTTGATTTGGTCATATTTAGTCACCCAACTTTTAGATTTGTGCTCATTTAGTCACTTAACTTTTAAAATTGTGCTCATTTAGTCATTAAAGTTTTAAAAAAATTTAAAAGTTTAGTGACTAAATGAGCACAATTTTAAAAGTTTAGTGAATAAATGTGACCAAAACAAAAGTTAAGTGACTAAATGAGCACAAAACCAAAAGTTTGATGACCTTTTAAAACTTAAAAAGAGTTAAGTGACCAAATAAGCACAAAACCAAAAATTAAGTGACCAAATATGACCTAAACCTTATTTACTAAATAAAATGTTTTACGAGTTTTTTTTTTTTAGTGTTTATGGTACATATAGAAAAACATTTGTGGCATTGTCTTTTTTGTAGGGTCGACAAAATGATGGCGTGATCATGTAATATAAGCAACCATTATAAAACTTCACTAAAGATGCAAAAAGAAAAAATACAATGTAATTTGTCAGTATGATGTTCTTCGGAGACCACAATAAATCGTGACCAATCGGCCATGATTCACGAAACACCGTAACGACTTTGTCGATAGGGCCATCTATAATCAATTGCTAATCACTTACCAAAAACTCTAAAAATACGAACAAAAACTGCACAATCTCTTAGGGTGTCAACCTATTGCGGTACACCGCCGCCTCCTTAACCCGGGATTGAAGCTCTGTGTGGGTATTGATTCAGTCTCTTTTTTAGCCGTATAATCGAACTTTCATAAGAAAGATGAGATCAACTCCTCAAGAGCCCTAAATTCTTGTTTGAATCTCCTCATCCTACAATCGTCAACATTATCATATAATGTCATCTTCATAAATACAAATACACATCCACCCCCTAGTAACTAATGATATCCCTCATATACTAATATGGAGATATTCCCACATAATCAAATCAAAAATAAATAATTTTAGAGAAATATATTGTACTTACGTAGTCTCATATGTACAAAATAAGCTCTACCAAACTAAACTAATCATCTGGTTATATCGGCATCGGCAGATGGAGCAATTAACTTTTAAGTGATAAAAAATCAATCGACATAATTAATTATGGTTAACCTTTAAGTCATAGCTCCATGGACAACTCATACCATATCTATAAAATAAAATTTGCATTACTTACTATGGGTATGGAACAAACATTTTTTTGTGTTGTCGAATAACACATCCCAAAACAAATTTGTAAATGTTATGGAAAATATCAATGTTTTGTAACTTACTTCGATCCTTTTCTTTATAGACCTCAAAGACAGTATCATCAGTGTAAATGTTTAGAGGGAATATGGGATGTCGTTACGTCTCGATTTTCAACCCAAAATTTACATTTTTATTTATTAAATTATATCAGAATATTTATTACATTATGCGGAAACATGATTGCGAATGCACGTATAGTCAAGCCTTGCTTTTCTCACGAAGTACCTGAAAAATATTTATATCAAGTGGGTAAGCGCTAGGATTAGTGAGTTCCTCAAAATATCATATCCCACAATACATATACAATGCATACACATAATATTTTTTAGCATAAAGTTGGCCCGCCCTGAGTCTTCAGCACGAAACTAGTCTGACTCTTTTTTCCTACACCATATAGCTTGTCCGCACTTTGGCCTTTAGCATAATGTTATTCCGCCCAAGTCTATTGGTCTTCAGACTCTGGCTGGTCCACCCTCAACTCCCTACATAATATATAAACACATATACGGTATACCAACAGTCCAACATAACAGACAACTAGCTAATCTAATGGCCTAATTGCATACTACATGGAAAATATATCCTAACATACAGAGGATATATATTGGAACACATAATATAGTGAGAAAACTCACCTGGACAGTTTACTCAAAAGATTGACAGTTATATGGGCGGTTCTACTGGCGGATAACGCACCGAACAAGTATTAACCTATAATAATTGAACTTATTAATTTTTTATGATAGTCTAGTAACGTAAGCTAGATCTTTCACTAATCTAATAAACACCGAAAACTCTATCAAATAATGATCAGCCAGGCCGGATAGTTGGGATGAAGGATTATTTCGACATATAGCCTTTCTGAAATTCAACAACCAAACCAATGTGATCATTCGAGACACCTCTCTCGTAAGTAGATCAATCAACATTATAACTTGAACTACTGATGAATCTTATTTATATATCCATAACAACGACTATGAATATAAATATAAGTTATACTTAAAGCATAATAAGTATAACCTAACTTACATAGAGTTTCTAATGAAACCGGAAGATTGCACTGACAAAACCTTGATACCGAGTACTTCTATCTGTCCGACTCACTCCCTCAAAGCTTCGTTAATGTAGGTGGGAATTTAGAGAGAAAAAGGCCAAGAGACACGAAGGAATTCCAGAGAGGTTCCGGAGAAAAGGGATGAAGAAAATGAATGAAAATCGTCCCCTATTTATAGCTAATTTTGATGTGCGCGCCGCACAATTGGTCGGGGGTAATGACGTGGCTCCATGCAGAAAGTGACACATGGGGAAATCTAGGTGGTGTGTCAGTGCACACCGCACATATGGTCTGTGCGCGTGGCTACGCACGAAGATTTTTAATTTCTTAAAAATTACATATCTTCTTCGTACGAGTTTCGTTTTTGATGTGTCTTATATCCACGCGTAGCTATCTACGAGATCTACAACTTTCATTTAGACTCCGACAGCTAATTCTCACTTTATTTTTAAAGCTATATTTTTAACTGACTTAGATTGTTAAAGCCCGTATAAAAATCATAACTCTCATATGAATTCCGTTCTTGACTGTCTTTATATCAATGAGAACTTCAAATCTTGTTTAGATTGCTTTTCTAACAATCGACCGACCCTAATTTAAGTTTCTATATCGCGCACTGCTATGCTGCAACTCCTAAAAATCATAACTTCCACTTATGAAGTCGGATTTGGACGTTCTCTATATGTACACTATCGGTTTTGCGATTACTATGACTTTTGTCAAGAATATTTATCCTAAGTTTTTAATCGAAGACATCTATTTATGTGACTGATCATTTATACTATAAGGCAAAAATGGGGTGTTATAGTCGTGTCTGTAACACCGTAAATTTCAAAACAATTTTTCGCATTTTATAAAGGAATAATTCATTTAGTATTCATAAAAATATCATTGTTTGGAATTCAAATCCATAACATAATAAAAATCACAAGATCTCATAACATAAAAATCCCGCGTGTGTACTGATCAGGCCGGCGCCTTCCCGCGATCCTCACTAGTACCTGAAACACATAACACAAGACACTGTAAGCACAAAGCTTAGTGAGTTCCCCAAAATACCACATATAACACATATTAGCCACTCGAGGCTATAACTCTGTGGGTCCGTGCACCCAAACTCTGTGAACCCTTAGGTTCTAACTCTGATAAACATGCACAACATAAATCACATAGAAGAATGTAGTGCAACACATAACACATATATATAGCATACAACCACTACATCACATAACTCTATTTAGCTACTCAAGGTAAAGTATAGTGAGAAGACTCACCTCGCGTATCTCGGTAACTCGTAAATCCCTGAAATCACTAGTGCTCGATCTCCCGAGCTATAGCCCTCTTATAACACAATACATCTCTAATTAACACTTTTGCAACTAAGGTTGACTAACCCTATCAAGTCAATGTCGGTTAACTCTGGTCAACGGTCAACGGTCAACTCAACTCGCCGAGTCTGGCGTGGACTCGCCGAGTCTCTACGGGGACCCGATTCCTCTGAGTCCCTTCCAACTCACCGAGTCACTCACTTGACTTGGTCACTCAACCCCTGGATCGAAAACACTGAACAACCCGCACCAACTCATCGAGTCTGGAAATGGACTCAGCGAGTGCATTCCATGCACAACCCCAAACGACCTTCTGAGGTCAGATCTGCTTCACTCACTCATAGATCCAGTCCTTCCAAGCTTATTCATCACGTAAAGTCCATGTCTTGGCGCTTATAACACACCCAAAGACTCTTAAATGGTGATTTGACCTCAAGCACAAGGATTCCAAACCAAAACCTCCATGGATTCATAAAAAGCTTGGACAAATGGACACTTTGGACCTCCAAGGGTCCAGATCCAGAACCTAACTCGCTTAAGGGACCAAGGGAGCACTAGATCTAGCCACAAAAGGGCTCAATAAACCCTAAATCAACATGAACATCACCTTAACAGAAAATGGATCGAAAATATTACCTCAAACGTGATGTTCTGGACCTTAGATCTTCAGGAGGCTGATCATCTTGCGTCCTCTTAGCTAAAACTTCCCTTACCTTGCTAAACACCACCTCTAATGGTTGATAATGGCTCCTTCTCTCACTCCACACACTCAAATGCACTAGGGTTTCGCTCTGGGGGCTGGTGAGCACAAATGACGGCCATAAGGCCCTTTAAATAGGCCCCAAACCCGAGAAATTAGGGTTTCATTAAACAGTGCTGACTCGCTGAGTCCACCATTGCGGCTCGTCGAGTCAGGTCATTAATCCAGATGAGAAATCGCGTCTCTACTCGGTGAGTCTGCGCATCAACTCGCCGAGTTCTTCCTCAAAACTCAAAATAAAAAGAATAAATATAATACCTGTAATTTTCGGATGTTAGAGTGTCAGAGGTTATGTAGTTGGTACCTTTATTTAACTATAATTTTATTAAAAGAAATTCAAAAAAATAAATTTAATCTACACATACACATACACACACACTATAATATGTATTGTATGGTTGATGTATAACACTTGATTCAATGTACTTTTCAGTTTGGACACTTGGTGTGTAATGTTTTGTAGAATTGATCTCTAGGGGGGAGATTTGCCAATTTCAGGAAAGTTGGAGTGTCGGGCGTACTCCTTGTATGTTGGGCATACTAGTACATGTTGGATCGTAGGCTCAATCCACGTACGTTGGGCGTACGTGGAGTACGCGCAGCGTACATGAAGTTTAATAAAACCATAATTTTTAGGGTTTGCACCCTATTTAAACCTTGTGATATGAGGTTGAGTTATTGTGGGACTTGTATCGAGAGGGATATAACTTGGTTTGTTGAGTGATGCTTGACTTGCAGGAAAGTCAAGGCCGAGCATCAGAGACCCCACGACAAGATGCAGTCCTTACCCATTCCCATGTGGAAGTGGGAGGAGATCATCATGGATTTCATCACAAAATTGCCAAGGACTACAGATGGTGTTGATTCTATATGGGTCATTATGGACAGACTTGTTGGATTAATGTCTAAGTCCATAACTATAATTGGTAAGACTTGACCCGACCCAGTATGGTCCATTTGGGTTGCATGGCATCGGGACAATTGGATTGACAAGATGAGGAAAAAAGATACTAGTGATTTATATTAATATATTATGAGTTCTAATATATTAATATATAATCATATTATTTAATTAGTATTGATCAAGAATTAATTTATAATTAATTAAGTGATCAAAAGGAACTAATTAAATATGGACTCTTAGATATATATGTATGGTGGGCCAAGTTCATTTAGGTTGGGCTAAGCTTTCATGGATAGTCCATGGAGTGTTTAACCCATGGATCATATGAAATGAAAGGTCATGGTTTTAACCCTAGTCTCCACACTATATAAAGATGACATTGGTTGGTGAAATTGGCACTATTGTGGGTACATTAAGAGGGCTAGCCGATTTCACTAGAGAGAACCAGGTATCCTTATTCTCAAGGTTATTCTAAGTGTTCATGGTGTTGTGTGAACCATTTGAGGTGTCACACTTGGGGCACTAGGCACTTAAGCTTCATGAAGACAAGCTACATCAACCAGATATGTATTCTAACTTGTTTTATTACCCAAGTATCATAGATTGTATGCTAGATAGGGTAATACCTTGGAATATTCATATTTGCATGTATAATAGAGAAAACATAGATCCAAGGTATTTAGGGTTGCATGTACACTAAGGAGTGTTAGAATTAGAGAGAAAAATAAAACACTTCAAAATCGGCTTGCCCTCACTTGTTTCACTAGTGTCCAATTTCTTCAATAATAAGATCATTATATAGTTAGTCACAATTAGGGTAAACCCTAATTGTCATGGCTTTCCATTTCCTTGGATCCATGGGTTCAAATACACCATGGAGCATCCTATGGGTTTTAGCTCAACTTGATAATCCATGGAGCAATAGCCCACTATATAAGTATGAATGATTTACACAATCAACCCATATATTTAATTAGTCTTCTTTAGATCACTTAATTAATTCTAGATTAGTTCTTGATCAATACTAATTAAATAATCTTATTAATATATTAGAACTTATAATATATTAATAAACCTTAAGTGTTATTTCTCTCATTATAGTCTATCCAAATGCATGATGCCATGCAACCCAAATGGACCATGCCGGGTCGGGTCAAGTATATACCAATTATAGTTATGGACTTAGAAATTAATCCAACAGTCTCCCACTTGGATAAGTCTAAAACTATTATTGCAAGTACGACTTCATAACCCGACTAGCAATCGTAGCTCTCAAAAGCCGTTGTCGAACTCTGAACAAATCAATGACGCGTCCATTAGATAAGTGATCATATATTCCTCCATTCTAGATATCATATGGACTGAGACATGGATTATAATCATTCTCTGTGTCCATTTATTGTTTCCCGATTTTTGATTTATGACAACTAACTAATTGAACAAATCAAATTAGTCTAGGCTCGGCCGAGCACTTACATTTTGTCATCACTAAATCATTGAGGGGCCCACAGATAGCACGTTTATCTCGATGGTAAAAGGAATGGATAAACTTCGACTCATATGGCTTGATCTACTACTTGTTGAATCATACACAAAGGCAGGTTTTATAACATCGAGTTACCAAATGCGTTTTCGTGCAATCAATGTACAACCAACTCATAGTAGCAACTCATATCTCTAGGTTTGAAGAATATAATATCTTATCGTCTCATGATTCACTCATGATAAAATCCATGAAGTGATTCAAATGAGCATGGGTTGAATCCAATACTCAGAACTTCTGAGCACTCATGAATGTTGTAGCAACCATTGCTATGTCTAATGCACCTTAGACAAATCTTACAAGCCAGATTCATGACAGTCTTGATTCATATCTACTTCCAACATATGACCGACTGTGGATGGTTTGAATAACTTAGTCATTAAGGAAGAACGACCTAGTTATTCTGGAAGTCAAAACATGCAAAGTGAAACACAAAAATAATACTTAATCCTATATGGCCCCAAACTCTTGAGTGTAAATAAAAACCCTTTTATCTAAGCACCATATCGATTACTCATTATTCATCGTTTTGGTTTATCAACTTAATACTTGAATTAAAACAATAGTCATTCCATGCACCAAGCATGCACACTATGTTTACCTATGGTCCTTTCTTTTGTGAAATAGATCAATTGAACATGACTCCAATGATGCTCAATTCACAATCCCAATCCCTTTTGTAAATGTAAGAATACCAAACTCTTTCCATTTACTGTAATCTGTTAGATTCTAAACTTATATGCAATGATTCTCTTATAATGACTATGCACAAAAGTCACGAAGACTTGGCAACAGACGTTACAAAGATTTCCAATGGAAAGCAATTCCATGGAAATGAAGTCTCAAATTCAAAGCACATTCCTTTGAACATCCTTCTTTGCATTAAGTTCTTTAATCTTGCACAGATTTAGAGAATAACTTCCATATGGAAACAATTCCATGTTACCATTTTGACTATCACTTCTGAACAAGAGTTGCCTCTTTTCTAAATATGTCAATATGGTCCTTACTCTATACTTCTAATTGTCCATGAGCAACCAATCTTTGGTAAACCTCAGATTGTCCTCGACAATTTGCTTAATCATTTTAGTCATTTCCATTTCTATTCCTTTTTCCATCTTAATGCCCTAGGCATTTGGAAAATTTAGAACAGATTATAGCACATGTAATCAAACCTATACCCGAAGCATATAGGACATGATTCATGCTATAAATTTTTATTTTCCATATTCTCACAATTCGAACTATGAAGAGGTATGTCGTAATCATAATCGAATTTTGAGAATGCAACATATATAGAATTTCCTTATGTTGAACCATTCCAACATAACATTCATATATATCCTTGACTAATGTTGATTAAAATCTCAATCTAAGCTTGTAGAATTGGAATGAAGTATAAAATTCTCTCCCTTAATTATAGCAAAACAACTTTTCAAACCCGAATTGAAACTTTTGTTTTCTATAATTAACATTGCTAACTTGCAACACTTAACATAATAATCATGCTCCCACTAACATGATGATTATTAGCATAACACTTATGCTCCCACTAGCTCTGACTTGTATCTAGAAATCAGTTGGACTTCTTGAAATCAACACTATATTGACTTTCTTACCAAAGTTCAGGTTTCTGATATGAGATTACTTTGATAAGACTTTATCAAAATCATACACCTTTCCTTAGATAGCTCACATGTGTGTCTAAACAATTTTAGAACTATGAAAAGGGATGTCGTAATCATAGTCTCAATTGTTTAAACCTTTTCCATTTCTCACAACTCTATGTTAGTGTGTCGGTTAACCACACGCGCTCCATTAACGACTTTTAGAATGCAAAGATTACAATTGCTATCTACTTAAAATCTTCTTAGTGAAATAGTTTCCTCACCATCATTTTTCATGAATCGGAGAGAAACCTTATGACACTTAGATTTTCATGTGAATTTTTCGCAACCATAATCACAAGACAAGGTTAGTGACAAAGCCAAATTCAAATGGACTGAACTTGTTCAATCTTAATTTCTTGCCACCTGGTAGCACAGGGCCTACCATTGCTTCTAGCTTGTTATGCAAACAATTGATAACTCATAGAACTCACAAGCATAGTCAAATTTTACTAGAATAGCACAGAAACAAGAATAAGTCAACACGATAGGTTATAAACCTTAAGTTGTGGGCTAGTGATTAACAATACTCTTGATCAGTTCTCAAAACTATCTCAAGACTCCCACTGTCCTCTTGACATATAAGATTCTCTTTGTCAAGAACCATTCCTTGACAAAACAAATATTCAAGAGTTAGTGCGGATTCTTATCAAGTTAAACACTTCTCACAATTGGTCTTTGTTTTATCCAAAACATCAAAACTTACCAATCTCAAATGTACAAGAATATGAAAAATCTTACTCTACATTTGACAAGTGTTATGAACTTTCTAAAGATTAAGTCACTCAAGTTACAATCTTGGAGTATAACTCCAGGATTTGTTTTTGGAACGAAGTATAATTTATCTTTTGATTTAACCATTTCAACAATTCACAATTCCTCTCCTTAGGCAAACAAATGCACTAAGGTGTCCTTAGAGGATCAATTGTGATATGGTTCCATAATCACTAAGATAATCATAAAACAAGATACACAAGTACTCTCCCATCTCTTCAGATTGGAGAAACTTTTATCTTTCTGCCTTATTTGATTCTTCTTATTCATTCTGCCATACATTGAAACTTTTCAAATGTTTCAGAATTACACTTAAACTTGTAAGCATAATGATATTTACTAAACTTTAGTAAATCATAACGAATAATCTTATCAACCTTTGTGGTGGACCTGACTAGTGCACAACCTAATGTACCCAATCCTTTAGTCCTTCGCTTGACTCACATGCGAATATGAACAAGGAATTAGTCTTAATTTACCAAAGATGAAAATTCTCATTCATCACACGATACAACTTGCATGATTCCAAGTTTCTCTCCAACTAAAACTTGGGTGGTGAGAATCTTTCCATATTTGGTAAATTATGACACTACCAAAAATGAAAGAATCAAATCCATTTATCAATATTGCTTATCAATGGGAACATATAAACAACAATTTTTTCACAAATGCCATTGTAAGGATACTTAAAAATAAATAAAAAACAAAATTTTCTTTTATTTTAAAACTTGCGGAAAAACTTATCCTTACAATGCAAATACATATGACAACTTGTTGTTATCTATACCTAAGAAATATTTCATAACTCTTATGCAGCGGCTCAAAATTCTGGTTATCGAACCATACGATTAGAATCAGCACACTCTTTCTTTGAGCTTCCTTTGATTCTTCTGAAACATCAAAATGTAATTACATTACATCATGTATTAAGAATCTCAAAAGGAGACTTAATAAAGTTAGATAATGAAGTTTACCCGAATCAAAGTCAAACCTTTTGACTTTACCTTCCTTATGAAATTTCAGGTAAATTAGGCAGCTTTGCAACCAATGTCCATTTTATTGGCAAAAGAAATATATAGACTCTTTGGAAATGGTGTACTGGACTATCAAAGACTTAGCCTTTCTCTTTACCATTAGGTCAAATGACTTGACCATGGCCGATCCCCTTTCAATTAGGAAGAGAAAGTCTTTCTAGACTTCCAACGTCACCATTGTCAATGTCCAAATAGGTTTGGGAAGTAGATCTTCCAATCTAATTTGCTTTATCAATGCTCCAAATCATTGATGATTCAGCATCATCAAGCAAATATGTAAGATCATTAAGGCTCATGTCATAGTCTATTATCAGGAAGTGACTAAAGAACCCAGTCAATAGCAACTTTCCTCAAGACTTTGACACCCGACTCTCCCGGCTTTTCAATATGTGGGTTAACCTCTAAGATGTAAGCACATATAGACTTTGATTGCCAATAGGGATTGAGTGACTTAGAACTTATCAAGTTTTGAAACTTGTGGGATTGGGAGAATAATAGGAGGAGGTGGAGGAAGTGAAGCATGATTTTCCAGTCCCATTAATGCACAACAAAAGGATTGATCTTTCACCTTGATTGCCATTTGAAATATCATCTTCATTAGGAAAGCTTGTTCCTAAAGATTTGGGAAGACCATATCTTTAGAATAGTTATTATCTACATTAAGAAACTCATTTGAACTCAAACTTTAGAATAGTTATTATCTACATTAAGAAACTCTAGTATGCTCAATATCTTTTACACCTCCACATGTACATTTTCCACAAGTGCAATGTACATCATAAATAATTCTTCCCATAGAACTTTAAGTTTGCTAGTTGTTCCCATAAAACTTGACAGATAGGATATTTATCATGGCCAGACTCCAAGAAGCATAAGTCTCACATGCGAGTGTATGGGAAACCAACACTAAGCAACGTCCATCATAATGATATAAGTATGGATCATAGTTGACATTTGAATCAACATGAGTGGA
Source organism: Lactuca saligna (assembly GCF_052625555.1). Lineage (NCBI taxonomy): Eukaryota > Viridiplantae > Streptophyta > Magnoliopsida > Asterales > Asteraceae > Lactuca > Lactuca saligna. Next base: position 9,210,928 of record NC_136420.1, read on the forward strand.
ATTTGACAAATTCGACATGATTTTTGGTTTTGAAAGAAAAATCCAGTTGGAAATTGAACTTTAGAGGAAAAACAATTTGTATAATCAATAGCTAATTTTCTTTTGGAAGATAAAACGAACTCTTATAACATACCATATATTTTAATTGTCATCGTACAATGAGTGAGATGGCAAATGGGCAACAAGTTGTGCTGCTAAACCCTTTTGAATGGTAAAACTAATTCTTTTAAAGACTACATCCGAAGATCTAAGGGATGTAACATTACTATGCATGATTCGTTGAAAAAAGCAAAACGTGCTTAAAATACTTTATCATGTTAACAAAAATAACTACCACTACTCTAACTAAGATAACCGAACTATACATACAACTCTACTACGTTGGGCAAATAATTCCAACTTGAATGTGACACAAAAAGAGTGTTTCAATGCGGTTATTATTACTGTAGGCTTTTAGGTGATGTGAAAATTTCATAATAATACTCTTTTCGGAACTCTTAAACATAAGAAGACGACTATTTTTGATGATATTCTATCACTTTTGTTCTTTTGAATTTTGTCATAAACGAAAAACTTACAATATGAAGAGGGTTGGTTGGTTACAAAATCCTTCTTTACTTGTAATTTGTAATTTGTCATTTGCTAGCCTCTTTTAATTTCGTTTATTTGTACAAACACTTAATTTTCTACTTAAACTGCACGTGACTCGAACTGATATTAATGATGAACTTCACAAAGCAATACAAATTAATATTAGCACTTCGATAGCCATTAAAGCAAAGCAATTAAAAATCAATTCTCCCCGATCACAGCTTTTCCTTCTAACATGGTTGCAGGTTTTTAAAATCTGAAATAAGGGATATGGAACAACAAACAAAAAATTAGGGTAATCTTGGGTGAATTAATTTGATACCGGTGCATTGTTGGTGGGTTTTAGTAAGGCATGCTTTGAGGATTATTTTCTTTCAAATAGAGATTTTGGGTTGATGTTTCAATGGAAGAAGATGAAATTCTAAGAAGCCAATTTTGCTGCCCACCAAGTGTTTGATAAAATGCCTAAACCAGTTTTTCTCGTCCTGCAGCCTTCTTGTTCAAGATAATGTAGTTTGCTTAGTTTGGATGCTTCTAGTGCACACCAACATTGTGTTGGTGTGCTATTTCCTCCCCTTCCTTGTTTAATATTGCTTCATAGTTTTAGCTTCATCTCGAGGCTTGTTCTCTTATATGGCTTCTTCTTCCACAAGTTCGAGTGATATGTGCCTGTGCCCGTTCAAAAGCTTCCATTGTTGCCCAAACGGTGAAGTTGGAAGTAAAGGGATTGGCCGTATGATTTCACACATCAAACGACATCATTTACATACCGAAGATCATAAAAGTGTGTTACGTGAAGCTCTTCCTAGGGATGTTGGTCTATTTATGGCAGTGGAAGAAACTTTGACGGCCTTTGGTCAATGGATATGTGGGGAGTGTATGACTTTGGAGGCTCTTAGCCGTTATTGTCATCACCCGGGTGGTCGTGTGAGGTTTCTTACGGGGAATGACGGTTCAAGTCGTTATATTGTCGGTATCCCAAAGCCGTCAAATAACGAGTTGGTGACAAATGCTCTTGGAGGTTTGGTTTTTGATGTTGCGCTCCTTGATCGGGTTTTTAAAGAGCCTATCACTACTGTCAAGAGTATCCCCCATAGTTGTCGTATTGCTTTCTATCAGGCTTTGAAGACCGCTCTTTACAAGGTGATTGCCCAACCTGGCTCAGTTGAGGCATGGATGTGTTTGTTACTTCTCCCCCGATGCACACTGCAAGTGTTTAGACCCAAAAATAGACAAGAATGTAGGTCTGGGAATAGAAAATCTTTACAACAATGCTCCATCCTAAAACCCTTGGATACATGGGGGAAAGAGAGTGGTATCATGAAGTTAGTTCAAAATATGTTAGACAATCCTGAGGTTGGAGCTATGAGACAGGGTGGAGGCATCCTTCAGAAGGAGGCTATATCAAGTAACACCAACATCAAACAGTGCCTCCGTAAGGTTGCAGATGGTCATTTTACCGTAGCAGTGAAAGTGTTATGCTCATCGGGTGTTGCACCATATAATGGTGATACTACTAAAGCTTTGGAGGACAAACACCCTTTCAGACCACCCCCATCCATGCCGAGCCCTATAATTCTGAACCTCCCCTTGTAGCCAACTTTGATTGTGTATTTAGTTGCATCAAATCCTTCCCTAAAGGAACTTCTTGCGGGAGAGATGGCTTGAGGGCTCAACACTTACTAGACGCCCTTTGTGGAGAAGGGTCTGCTATTGCCACAGATCTCATACATGCTATCACTTCAGTTGTTAATTTATGGTTAGAGGGAAGATGTCCAACCATTTTGGCAGAGTTTGTTGCATCCGCTCCTCTCACGCCTCTACTTAAACCTGACAACGAAATTCGTCCGATTGCAGTAGGCACTATATGGAGACGTCTGGTTTCCAAGGTTGCCATGAAAGGTGTGGGTAAAGAAATGGCCAAGTACCTTAATGATTTTCAGTTGGGGGTTGGTGTATCTGGCGGTGCTGAGGCTGTGTTACACAGTACCAATAGGGTGTTGAGTGAACACCATGCTAATGGGTCTCTTGTAATGATGACTGTTCATTTTTCGAATGCCTTTAACCTAGTGGATCGTTCAGCATTGCTCCACGAGGTTAAGAAGATGTGCCCTTCCATTTCTTTGTGGGTGAATTTCTTGTACTGGCAAGCAGCGAGACTTTATATCGGAGACCAACATATATGGTCTGCCACTGGGGTGCAGCAAGGTGACCCCTTGGGCCCTCTTCTTTTTTCCCTTGTTTTGCACCCGCTTGTGCACAAGATTAAAGACAATCGTAAGCTCCTTCTCCATGCTTGGTACCTAGATGATGGGACTGTCATTGGGGATTCAGAGGAGGTGGCTAGAGTGTTGAACATAATTCGGTTGCATGGTCCAGGTTTGGGTCTCGAGTTGAACATCAAGAAAACATAGATTTTTTGGCCCTCATGTGATGGTAGGAAGCTTCGGGCTGATTTATTCCCTACGGAGATAGGGAGACCTTCTTTGGGGGTGAAATTCCTTGGGGGGGCTGTTAGCAGAGACGTGGGGTTTATTAGCGGGCTTGCCATGAAAAGAGCGGTCAATGCTGTTGATTTGATGGGACTTCTTCCACAACTATGTGACCCACAGAGTGAGCTCCTTTTGCTTCGATCATGTATGGGCATTGCAAAACTTTTCTTTGATTTAAGAACATGTCAGTCGGTACACATAGAAGAGGAAGCGTTATTCTTTGACAAGGGATTGCGCAGGTCTATCGAGGATATGGTGGTATGTGGAGGCCCCTTCTTTGGAGACATTCAGGGCACTTGGCTTCCTTACCTATTCGTTTTAGTGGTTTGGGTTTGTACTCGGCCTACGAGGTTTCCTCTTACGCATTTGTAGCCTCGAGGGCCCAATCTTGGGCATTACAAGATCACATCTTACGTGACAATGGCATATGTGGTATGGACTCGGATTATCTATGTGCTATGACTCGTCTCCGTGATACGATTCCGGGATTTAACTATAGCGGTTTCACTAATAAGGACACCGCCCCCCCTAAATCCCAAAAAGTTTTGGTGTGTGCCCTTTTTAGCAAAATCGTCCAAGATATGGAAGTCAACTTCGAGATGACTGTTAGACAGAAAGCAGTCTTTGAGTGTCTGCGGGCGCCTCATGCTCAAGATTTTCTGCTAACTATCCCTATTGATGGTCTTGGCCAGCATATGTCTCCTGTGGAGTACCGAACTATCCTTTGTTACCGCCTCATGATTCCCATATTCCCAATTGACGAGATATGCCCAGTTTGTCGCAAGGCATGTTTGGATACCTTTGGGGAACACGCGGTTCATTGTAGAGAGCTCCCTGGTTTCAAGTATAGACATGATGTGGTTCGGGATGTTCTCTTTGATGCTTGTCGGCGTGCTGGTATATCTGTGAAGAAAGAAGCGCCAGTGAACTTTTTGACGGACCCACAGGATGGCAGGTCCACACTTAGACCGACTGACATTTTGGTCTTTGGATGGATAGGAGGGAAGCATGCGTGCGTGGATCTTACTGGTGTATTTCCTCTCGTTGGTTTGGGGAGCAGAGGTTTCGCAGCTGGGCATGCCGCTTTGAAAGCCGCTGCGTGCAAAGTGGTAAAGCACGACAATGCATGTAGAGAAAATCAACATGTGTTTGTTCCTTTTGCATTCGATACATTTGGTTTTCTCACACCAGAGGCGGTGGAGCTCCTTAACAGAGTCCAACAGGTCATGCATTCTAATATCATATCTCCTAGATCCACAAATGTTGTTTTCAAAAGAATAAGTTTTGCCATCCAAAAAGGGCTAGCGGCGCAGCTTGTTGCCCGTTTGCCTTCAATCGATATGTCCTGACTTCCAAAATGTTCAAATTTAATAAAAATCACTAATTGTAACTTTTTTTAAAATTAGACAAAATTTCATAAAAAGAAAGAAAGAAAGAAAAGTATTAGAAATGTGAAAACGACCATTGTTATGGACTTGCCTTTATAGTTGTATGTAGCTCTTAAATATGATAATAACAAGAAAACATTTTATTTGGCTCTTTAAAGTGTTTCTATAGTTGTTATCAAGCAAAAATTCTGACCATCCCCTAAACTTTTATTAGGCCTCAATATATGTATATTTACAAACATCAATCTTTTTTTTTTTTTTTTTGTCATCGATCGTATATAGTCATTAAATAAAGACTAAACTGCACAAATGATCCCTGTGGTTTGTTGAAAATTGCCACTTTGGTCCAAAATGGTTTGGACTAGCACTACAGGTCCAAAGTTTTCATTTTATTGCGAGTTTGGTCCGATTTTGTTTGAACTTTTTTATAAAGACGATTTTGCCCCTGATTATTTAATATTTTAATTTTCTTTTATTACAATAATTAAAAAGAATTAAAAATAAAAGAAAAAAGAAAATACTCTCTCTCTCTCTCTCTCACCTATCTTCTTCTTCTTCGTCAATAACGCTGAAGAATATCTTCCACCACCACCAACATTCGACCGTCGTCCTCCACCACCATTGTTTGACCACCGTCCGCCATAACCACAATTTGCCATATCCATCTCCACCTAAATGAAATCAGATTAACACACATACAAAATCAGATCAGATGAATACACACATATAAAAATGAAATTTGATGAGCAAACATAGTTCAACACAAACATCCATCGATTTTTCAACAGATACAACACAAACACACACACATACATATTAAACAAACACACAAACTCAAACAAGACAAACGAGAGATTAAACACACATACACACAAAACACCACAACAGATCTGAATAGCTAGGGTTTCAAAAATCAGCGCCAAACCTTCATCAGTGTAAGATCTGAGAAGGGTTCGAAAAGAGGTGGTGGTCGCCACACCTCAGTCGATTAGGTTGAGTCTAGCGCCGCCATTACTATGGTTTTAACTCGCCACCATTACAAACCCTAACCTGTTACAGATTCGTTTCATAGATGGGGGCGACAAGGAGAAACATGATGGTTGGATAGATCTACACTGAGAATTGCGACGAGGAGGGAACAAGTCTAAACTCTAGCCGTTGCCGCCTTCGACCCCCTACTAGATCTTGATTCGTTATGGTTGTTAACGATGACTGGGTCATAAAGTTTCATGTTAGGACTTCTTTTAACAGGAGGAAGAGGATGAAGAGATTGTCGTCTAAGGATGAGATTAGAGACCCATTACTCGATCTGATTTCGTCTTCTTGAATGTGTTCATTAGAAAACCCTTCATTAGATCTGATTTTATGTATGTTTTCTTGAGTGTGCGTGTTTGGAGAATAAACTTAAAAAATATGGAGTGTAATATGTGTTCCTGAGTTTCAATGTGTGTTCTTGAGTGTTTTGTATTTACACACACACACACACACACACACACAGAGAGAGAGAGAGAGAGAGAGAGAGAGAGAGAGAGAGAGAGAGAGAGAGAGAGAGAGAGAGAGAGAGAGAGAGAGATAATTTTTTATTAATTTTTTTAAGAGAGAGAGAGGGGGTAAATTATTATTAATTTTTTTAATCATAAAAATATATAAATAAATAAATAAACTGAAAAAACAAAAAAGAAGGGTAAAATCGTCATTTCAAAAAAGTTTAAAGTAAATTGGACCAAACTCGCAATAAAATGAAAATTTTGGACCTGTGGTGCTAGTCCAAACCTTTTTGAACCAAAGTGGCAATTTTCAGTAAATCACATGAACCATTTGTGCAGTTTAGTTTTAAATAAATGGAATTATCCATATGTTTACTATCCTATGTAATAATATTTATAATACATCAGTAGCACATAGACGACAAATAATTCACTTGGAAACAACAGCGAAAAAACAACCTGGTTGGCCATGAAGTGTCTTTTCTTGTAGTTTCCGGTCATGTAGGCCTACCAAACTACTATCGAACTAATTGGCAACGTGTTGCTTAGAGATACCGTTAAAATCACAATCATAAGTCGGACCCTCCGTGTTAGATATTCATGATTCATAGTTGGCCCCATTTTATTTTATTTTTAATATAGAATCTTGAAGGCCCTCATCTCATTATCGTTCTCACTTTTTTTTTTCTTTTAAATCTATTTTATTTTAATAATTGGTATTACGTATTTGTGTAGATGTTTTCCTCTTTTTTTCCTTCTTTAGGAGCAGATAAACAAATTTGAAATTTCTCGGTTTTCCCCCTTAGCCTTTTGGAGATGTGAATTTGGTTGTAATATTTATTTGATTACAAAAAGTAATGATATTATTTCTCTTAAATTTAGAATGTCTTGTTAATGAAAAAACAATTATACGATATTTAAGTGTGATTGATGCGAGAAGTTCACACTCTAACTATCACGTGTAATGCTTTTCTCGAATTAAGAAACACCAAACTAAATTTGATTGATCTTAAATGAGAAATATTTGATTTTGTTTTCTGATCGTACTTCGCAAAATTTACCTTTCAAACAAGAGGCATGATCCTGATTCCTAAAACCGTTGAAGCCAATAAAACAAGAACCAAAATCGGTTTTTTTTTTTGTATGTGTGTGTAAAATGAAGAATTATTCGAAAATTCGTGCATCACCATTGATATTAAATTAGACTACGAATTGACTTGCAAAGATTTTCTTAAGATCGGATCACATCTATTGATCAATTATTTAATAGTTCAACAACTGAGTTAATAAATACACATCTTCCATTATTTCAAAATAAAACCATTAAACATTAAATTCGACTAAATGTGTCTTAATTTTTTGAAAATAAAGTTATTGTGTTTCAAATAAATACATCAATATCTATCTTCGTTGTTTCAAAATAGAAATCATTTTTCATTTTAGGTAAAGTTTTTATCTGAACTTAATTATTTACGCTTTCGTGATAACCACATAACAATGAAACTACAAGGCACTCATTCTGTTTAATAACTTTTCTTATTTTGGTCGCTTTTAGTGACAAAAAAGTAAATTATAGAATACCACGAAAACGGAAACGTAAATGAGATGAGAAACTTTGAGCAATTTAAGCCAATTAAACAGGGATTTTAGATACTCTCTTTAAGTTTTTAGCCCAAAAAAGCCACATTTTTTGGTTATGTTATAAAAAGTATTTTATGGACAATATGGAATGGACAGTTCCTAGTTTATTTGAAAATAAGTAAATTCTTTGATATTTATTTCTGCTGTGTAACATTAAGATTTTAGATTCTTAGGCCAATAAACTAGTTTATAAATTAACTCACTTTAATTTATTTTTGATATAAAAATAATTTATCATAGTTTATAAATCATCTTAAGATAACTCATAAACTAGCTTATAAATTAAAAAGCAGTTGAAAATCATTACATTACATCACTAAAATTTCAGCCGAAAAATATATAACGATATGACATCCTAACTTACTTTATTGAAAATCATTAGATCACTTCCTACTAATAACTTTAAAAACAATACTTAATCTGTTATATATATATATATATATATATATATATATATATATATATATATATATATATATATATATATATATATATATATATATATATATATATATATATATATATATATATAATAAATTGATATGAAACATTTGAAAATGAAATTGACCCAAATTCACATCTCATTTCAAAAAATATACTATATATTTAGAATCCCATCCCACTAGTGATCTTGTCATAAAATTAATTTTAGAAAACTTTTGTTATTAAACTAAAAAAAAAAAAAAAAAAAAAAAAAAAAAAAAAAAGTGTTGTATTTATTTAACAGAAGAAAATTTAGTAAAATCGTAGAAATTGAGGCGTACATGTAACTCTAACATAGCCCACCCTCACTGTCAAGAACACGTTAATTATTTAACGACCGGCCGACACGCCGTGATTTGTCCGTCTAATCGTTGCCACCTATACATTGTGATCCACATATCATATAGATATCACCGTTCATATTCATATATACATATACATACATACCCAAATTCTTCATTTTGTTCGAGAATTTTTGGGGGAAATCAAAATTAAATCATGGGTGTCGATTACTACAACATACTCAAAGTCAATCGCACAGTTAGCGATGAAGATTTGAAGAAAGCGTACAAGAAATTGGCCATGAAATGGCATCCTGACAAGAACATTGCTTCCACTGATGATAAAGTCGCTGAATCCAAGTTTAAGCAGATATCTGAGGCGTATTATGTCCTCAGCGACCCCAAAAAGCGTCAGATCTATGATTCATACGGGGAGGAAGGTCTCAAATCGGGCCAATTTGATGAATCGTCTCCTACTTATAGAGGCACAACCAAACCCACCTCGAGATTTAGGTTTGATCCGCGTGATGCAGATGAGATTTTCGCTGAATTTTTCTACGGATCTGATGCTGGCGGCGGCGGTGGGAAGAAGAAGGGGAATCCAGCTGGAGTGTTGAAGAATTCTAATCAAAAGAGTGTGAGGAAAGCGGAGACGGTGGAGAATAAACTTAGTTGTAGTTTGGAGGAGCTTTATAAAGGTTCCAAACGTAAAATGCAGATTTCGAGAATTGTTCTTGATGATTCCGGGTATGGCCTTTTAATCCAACATACTTTTTCACCTCTCGCATCAAATTTAAGTTTAGGATTCCATTGATGAACATTTTTCTCAACTAATCCCTTGAAATTGTGTTTTTGCTACTGCATCTGCATTGCTGAATTCTTCTGTTTTCAGAAACGGAATTAGATCTCTTATTTCTAAAACATTAGTATTGGAGTTGCAATTGCAGCAAACCAGGGACTCTCGAAGAGATATTGCCGATACACATCAAACCAGGCTGGAAAAAAGGAACCAAGATCACATTCCCGGAAAAGGGCAACCAAGAACCCGGAGCTGCTCCCGGAGATCTTATCTTCGTTGTAGACGAGAAGCCTCATGACGTTTTCAAACGAGATGGAAACGATCTAGTCTTCACCAAACGAATCACACTCTTGGAAGCTCTCACCGGAAGAACAATCAAGGTGGTGACGTTGGACGGCAGACAGCTCATGATTCCGTTGACCGAAGTGATCAAACCAGGCCACGAGGAAGTGATTCAGAACGAAGGAATGCCAATTTCTAAAGAACCTGGTAAGAAAGGGAACCTGAGGATCAAGATCGATATCAAATTCCCTTCAAGGCTCACCGGAGACCAGAAATCAGATCTGAAAAGGGTGTTGGGAGGTGGCGGAGGAAGCAGAGTTGATGACTAATTTCCGTTGTGAAAACTGTGAGTACCTTACCTCTAACCGTTGACAATGGAAGCACTATCAAATGTACATAAATGAGTAACTTTGTTGGTATTATCAGAGAGATAATTGTGCATAGTAGAAATACTTTCAAGTCTTATTTGATCTTAAGCTAACTTAATAATCTCTATTATCTGTATATTGAATTTCTAAGTTTGGGGGGATTCAACACATTTTGTGTTCTAAGTTATCCCTGTTCTTTGTTTAACTAGTTATTTATTGCCTACTAAACCATTATTGATTCTTCTTCTTTATGCAAAATATGGAAATTTTGGCCTCGTGTTTTGTATATAACGGTTTTATCGGCTTGATGGAAATAAAAAACAATGTTTTTTTTTTCTGTTTCTATTTCTATTACTACGAGTATTAATTACAAATTTTTTTTACCATAATTAAATGGGAAATGCATTTATTATGAAGATTAATAACACAAGTTATAAAATCCCTTTATTGATTTCTTTTTAGATCATTTTTGGGTATTTTTGTCACGGGATTTTCAGTTTATTGGTTGTGTGTGTATCTAATAAAGTTTTATGTTGTATTATCAAATTGCTCCAAGATTAGGTTCTTTTGTTCCATTTTAGTAAGATATTTGATTTTTTTTTAATTGGAAAACATTACAATGAGATGATATATGGTTGAATGTTGAGTTAGATTGGATTGGTTGTGAATGCTGATAAACTATCTTATTTTTTTTATTTATTGTAGTGTAGTGTTTGTTAATGCTTGATACCATAAGTTTATAAATTAGCTTTTTAGAAAGCTATTTGAAATGACTTAAGTAGCTTTTAAAAAGTTATTTGAGATGTTTTATCAATAAGTTATAAGGGTTTTTCCATGAATTTTCCATATATACCATAACATGTTCGTTTCCTTTACTCTTTATGTCAATTTTATAAGTGTATTAGTTCTGTTACTTTATCAACTAGCTTGTTATATAAAGTTGGCATTTTCATATAGTATTAGTATTAATCCCGATTTTATTATACCTTTAGATCTTCGATTATAAAGTTATGTAAACCGAGTGCTTTTAGTTGATAAAAATTTCCTTGTAGAAGGTGTAATCATGCTTGATTAATGTCTTCTCGATAATTCATACACATATTCCATACACAACAACAGTAACGATTAGTTTCTTATTACCAAAAAATCATCTTATACACATATTAATCAACACTCAAATACTTTTATTAATAGTCACACAATATGTTGTCTAGAGAAATCACGACTCAAGAATGGAAGTACTTAAAAACTTTATTCAAACATTAAAATAGCACAATCGTGATTTGTTGTATATCATTAACACATGTATCGATTTCAAAACCTGTGTTTCTCAATCATCCTCTGAAGTTCATCTTTCTTAACCCCAACAATCCTTTCACGTTCTTTCCCTTTCTTCACCAATACAAACGTAGGCATCGCCTGTACTTCAAAATCCTTAGCGACATCCTGTTCATTCCAAAATCCTTCAAAAATTCAAAAACCCTAATCCCAATTTCAACAATCATAATCATCAGGAATTGAACAACTTACAGGTAACTCATCGACATCGATCTTGATAAACTCCACGTCTGAAAACTCAACTGCTAAATCATGAACAGCAGGTTCGATAAACTTGCAAGGGCCACACCAGGCTGCTGAGAAATCAATCACCATCTACAGGTTCCATGGTATGTAGAACTTCAATCATCTTCTCAAAATATCATATAATCGTACTCAGAAATCATACCAAGGTTTCTTACCAGTTTGTTGGATGTTCTAGAGCTTTGAAATTGTGTATTCCAGTTATCTAAAGAATGAACCGAAATTACTTTTCCATCGTCTGATCTTTGTTTTGAGGAGATCTGAGCTCCCATGGTTCTTGTTTCTTGAGTATGATTTGAGTTCTTGTAAACATATATATGTATGTGTGTGTATATATATACAGATTGGAAACTGAATTCAGGAGTGGGAGATCTGTTTTAGATCATAACATGGTATACGATTCTTTTTTCAATTTGTAGTTGCTAATGAATTCGAACCGTTGGTTTTTAAACTAGTGAAAAGTACTTGGAAGCATAAAGGTTGTATGATCTTTTTTAGTTGTACTCCATTTGTTCGTGTGCATCTATTCAAGGTAAGTGCTTGATGTGATAACTTATTTTGATGGACTAGAATAAGATTCTGGTTGTTAATTTCACGTGTACAAGTCCATGATTCATCATTAAGGTAATCAATCAAACTATGTGGCATTTCGCTTTTGTTTAAGTGTTCACATTTTACTTCCTCCCCCATTATCTGTCTTCATCTCTTTTTGCAGATTCTCTGATTTGGAGGCTCCTTTATTTATCTTTATGTCTTACTGTTCAATTTGAGTTACTCTCTATGTTTGCCTCTTTTCAGGTTTTAGGTTGCTCATGACAGATATCAACTGAAAAAACTATCATAAGCAACGGGATTTTTATGTTCACATAATATCATTATTTCAATGATATTTTATTAACAAAAACAAATAGTTTGTTACCGATTTATGATATTTTTTTTTAGAACAATGGTATTTTGTAAAAACAAAAACAAATAGCGTGTTACCCTTTATGACATTAACCGTTCTCCATTCTTGAAATCTGATTTCCCTTGGGGGACCGAGGGCATAAGATTCTTTGTAACATTCTACGATTAGAATATTTACCATAATGTTTTGGGACCCGCGACATCGTATTCTTCATAAGCTTTTTTTTTATAATTTATATACCATTTTAGTATATTTTCTTAGAACTCAAACCTGCAATAATCGTAAGACTACTTAAAGAGTCGAAGACTTGTTTGTGTATAAATCTTAGGGGATTAAAATATAGACCAATCCTTGGATGTAAACTAGTTGCGCCGCTAAGGGCATCTCCTACACTGTTTTTTGTAGTATATCAACAAATTTGGTGTTATATTATTTCTTTACGACAAACTGATATAACATCTTCAGGTGTCATTTTTAGTCTCTCGTCTTTCATGTTTATATTTATAAGGGTGATTGTCACTGTAGCCCAATAAAGTTACGTATAATTGTTTAAATGGTCTCTTGTAACTATTTTTTGCATTTTAAGGACATAAATTTGTAATTTCTGGTTTTAAAATGACACTTTTGGAAAAATGAAGGGGTCACCCGGTGACCCCCATCCTTCGTAGCAGTTTTCCATTTCCACCTAATATCCAAATAGTTTAATTTAGTCCACGTTCTTCGAACACTTTCTTCTTAACATCCTCATCGAAATTTGTTGTTCAACTGTTCTTCAGTCCTATCCATTCTTCAAGTGTTCGTCACTCAAATCGGCGAACTTTGTCGTTTCTATGGCCGTTTTCATGAAGATTGATCTACATTTTGCAAGAATCCTTACCAGGTACCCTCTATTACTTACTCAGATGGAGCAGTGCAAAGATTTGATGATGTTGATTTTGCTGGAATGGACAAGAAGGAATTTGTCGAGTTCCTTGAAAGATTCACATTTGAGATATGTGTGAATGTGTACTTTTGCATGTCCGATATTGATTTTCCTGATGGATTAAGGTTAATCGTGACCGACATGGATTACATGGAACTAATCGAAGTAGGGTATACTTCAAATTGTGTAATAAATATGGACCATCTTTGTGTTAATGTACATCAATGGATTCTTGAAGAGCAAGCAGAAGTTTGCAGTTCCTTAGACTAATTATCCGGTGCAAAAGAAGATCATGAAGAAGTGCACAGTCATATGGATATGGATGATGGAATCGACATGCAAGATTTACATGGTGGTAGAGATGATATCATAGGTGCAAAGGAGGATTTGCAAGGTGAGCAAGATGGCATTCACATGGAAGTAGACACTGAACATGATGAGTGCATTCCTATGAGCAAGACAAATGATGATGAGTTTCTGAGTAAGTTATGCCCAAAGGAGCAAGTCACCCCCCGTAGTCCACCTCGTGAAGATACATATGATCCACCAAAAGAAGATGAGGTAATATCTACTGACCATGATATTTACAATGAGAATGTTCATTGGGAAAAGCATAAACTTGTATTAGGTATGAGATTTGTGAGTCCTAAACAACTTAAACATATGATGGGTAACTATCTTGTAGCAAATGGTTATCAGTTATGTTATAAAAAATGATAGTAGAAGACTATTAGTGAAATGATGTTCTGGGTAGTGCAAGTTTAGGATGTGGGCTTCTTGGATGAGTGAGGAAAATTCTTTCCATATTAAGAGTCTTATAAATGAGCATAATTGTGCAAGAAACTTCAAGTTAGGTTCAATTGTGAATTATTCATGGATATGTATCCATTACACAACACAATTCCTACAGAAACAAAAGGTTAGTGTCGAGCTACTTAGGGATGAGGTAAAAGAGAAATTTAGTATAGATGTGAGTATGAGACAGTGTAGAAGAGCAAAGAAGTATGCAACTGAACTGATTGAAGGAACACTAGTGGAGCACTAGGCAAAGTTGTGGTCATATGGTGAGCAGATTAGAAGATCAAATCTAGGATCAACAGTTAAAATGGGTGTCAATTTTATGCCAGATGGTAAGAATTATTTTAGCAAGTTTTACTTGTGTTTTGATGGGCTTAAACAAGGGGGAAGAGGGAGTTGTAGAAGGGTTATAAATTTAGATGGATGTTTCTTAAAGGGGTTACGTACTGGAGAGCTAATATGTGTTGTAGGAAGAGATGTCAATAATCACAATATACTATCAAATAGTAGAACCCTTTTGTTCTTAAGAAATACATGATAAGAGAGAATAAAAAAGAAGCCAAATTTTATGTTAGGTCTTTTCTTATTTCCCTGGGATTGTAGTTCAATAGGCAAGAGCACTGCCCTGTCAAGGCGGACGTTGCGGGTTCGAGCCCCATCAGTCCCGACGGATCCAGTAAGTACATCATTTTACCTCTCCATTTTATGTGAAATGAAAGAAAGGACAGAGATCATAATTTAATTCCAATGTGGTTTCCCCTCTTTTTTTCAAGATTCAGTCAAATAAAGAACAAACACTAAACTAAAATAAAATGAAAATAACTAAAATAGTGAAGTTGATAGAATATTCCATCTTTTCTCCCACAAATCCTCTTTCTCATACTTCTTTGTCTTCTAAATAAAATTGAATCTTTCAAAATTCCAACCTAATTCCTCTATTTTTCCACTTCGCTTGTATGTTTTGTTGGCGTTTTGTCGTTAATG
Organism: Lactuca saligna; assembly: GCF_052625555.1. NCBI lineage: Eukaryota > Viridiplantae > Streptophyta > Magnoliopsida > Asterales > Asteraceae > Lactuca > Lactuca saligna. The sequence continues at coordinate 9,225,932 of NC_136420.1, forward strand.
GAAATGGAAACTGACGAGAATACTGTTGGATATTTTGGGACCACTAATAAATGTACATAAATAATGTTATCATTAATTTTATATTATTATGGAAATTATATAAAATTGTTGATGGACCAATTTTATTAATAAATAAAGATATACATTTATTTATGTACATTTATTAGTGGTCCCAAAATATCCAACAATCTCCCACTGGATCACGAATGTATAAATGTATATATATATATATATATATATATATATATATATATATATATATATATATATATATATATATATATATATATAACTATTTAAGCGCTTTAATGAATGTTATCATAGTATTGGTACCCTTAAACAATCTTGTCCACTAAACATACAAGTATAGGATCAAAGCGGCCTTCGTTACAATTTACGTAACTAAACCTATCAATGGTCACATACACATATATAACTAACGACATAGATTAAACATGATGTGCGGTTTTAAAATCTAAATAGATTTCCGACGAGTTCCTCTTTAGATTGAAGTGAGATCAAACTTCAAATAAGTGCAACTAATAATGGAGTTAATCGAATTCTTAATTCTGTACAGAAAAACATAATTATTCTTAAACAAAAAATAAAGCACAATAAAACTCCCACTAAAACCAAATATCACACCAACGTGTGTAGTATGTTCTTGAAAGACCTAGGGAGATAATCCCTTTATGAGCGGATCCGCTTTCATGGAGTTTGTTCATATGTGTTATATATATATATATATATATATATATATATATATATATATATATATATTACCATTTATATAATTTCCATAATAATATAAAATTAATGATAACATTATTTATGTACATTTATTAGTGGTCCCAAAATATCCAACAATCTCCCACTGGACCACGAATGTATAAATATATATATATATATATATATATATATATATATATATATATATAACTATTTAAGCGCTTTAATAAATGTTATCATAGTATTGGTACCTTGAGCATATAACCTTTTGTTATATATAAATATCTCAAAAATCCTTTTGGTTGCTTTCTTATGATCCAAACTTGAGCTGCGTAGATATCTACCCAAAACCAAAAAGATAAATTTACTCCCACTTAATCTGTGATACACAAAATCATCTATTATATTTACCTCGAAACCAAAATAGATAAAAAAAAATTGATGAAAAATGTGGTACCACGCATAGGATATCCAAAGTTGAGGTTGTTGAGTTTGTGTATTTTGAATAAGAGATTGAATAACATTGTCGATCACTTTTCCATAATTTGCATACTATCGAAAACAATAATAGGAATCAAGATTGATTCCTCCTCAAAGACAATATTTTAACCTTGTTTGATATCCTAGTCCTCTATTTTTCCACTTCGCTTTGATATCCTAGTCTTCTAAATAAAATTGAATCTTTCAAAATTCCAACCTAATTCCTCTATTTTTCCACTTCGCTTGTATGTTTTGTTGGCGTTTTGTCGTTAATGGAAATGGAAACTAACGAGGATACTTCATTTGATGATTCTATACTGTAACACCCAAAACCTGGTACGTCTTGAAACCCTCAAGAATTTACGTTTAAGCATAATTGGTCCCTTGAGTACGTTAGGCGTACCTATGGATACGCTTAGCGTATTCTGCATGAATGATCGCGGAGGAGCCTCATGTACGTTGGGCATACGTGAGGGTACGTCGAACGTACGTGTCATGGGGTCAAAACCCTAAATCACAGACTTGTTCCCCTATTTAATCATCCTTAATCCTCTTGGACCAAACCCTATCAACCTCTTGAGTCTCTTTTCGTCTACTTTCAGCTGTGGTATTGTGTGTGAGAGTTTTGAGTTTAAGGAGAGGGTTTTGGTGGGTATTTTAGAGTTCTTTCAAGAAGGAGAAGTGGTTGTGAAAGCTTGGAACGAGTTGGTGCTTCAAGATCCTGCCTATTAGTCATCTTACAAAGCTTCTGGAGGTATAAAGCTTGCACCTTTCCATCTTAATCTCTAGATCTAGTTAGGGTTTCTTTTTTAGTCCCTTTTTGGATGATTTTGAACCTCCTTTGAGAGTTAAGCAACTCCAGGAGAAGGGATATTCAAATCTGAGGTCCTTTGCTCCTTTAGTACCATAAAAATGGAAGCTTGATGAGAGTTTTGGCCTCATGAATGGGTTAAAAACCTTGAAAATGTCTTAATGGAGAAGTCGGGTGTGTATGAGTCATGCAAAGGCATAAAGTTGCCAACTTTATGCCTTATGACATCTTTATAGACTTAGATCTGGCTTTGGACGTAAAGGACTCGGGTATTAAGCACTTAATGAGGAAAGTGCTTAAACTGAGGGTACGTTGGGCGTAACCCAGTGTACGTGAGGCATAGTCCCATGTCCCAGTACGTTGCACATACCAGGATGGTATGCCGAGCGTACGCAATGCAGATGGGTCGAACCTGTTTTGGGTCTTTAGGCTATTTGGGCCTCATTTGATTATTGGTCCTGGTGTAATCTGGGAATTATGAGTCATATAATTGTTTCGGGCCATGGAATTAGTGTTGGGTCTTTATTGGCCAAGAAGCTCATTAAGGATTTTAGACATGGGCTTTGGGCCCATTAGCAAAGGATGGATATTTGGGCCTTATGGAAGGGTTGGGGAGATGGCTTCCCTTGGTTAACCAAAGTTCTAACATTGATTAATATTATCATTTAGCTTGGGAGGTTTCGGACTGTTAAAAGAGCAGTTATTGTATTCAGCAAACAAAGGTGAGACTTCTCACCGTACCCATGGGTCTAAGGCACCAAGGCCAACCCATTATGTGATTATGATATATGTGTTAGTTATTCTGTGATTTGATGTGATATGTGATTGTGTGTTTTGCATGAAGACCCCAAGGGGGAGCCTGTGGCATTGGATGTAAGACCATGTGGGGTAGCCCATGGCAGTCCTAGGTAAAGACCATGTGGGGTAGCCCATGACATTGGATATAAGACCATGTGGGGTAGCCCATGGAAGTCCTAGGTAAAGACCATGTGGGGTAGCCCATGGCATTGGATGTAAGACCATGTGGGGTAGCCCCTAGCTATCCTAGGTAAAGACCATATGGGGTAGCCCATGGCATTCTTGCAGGTTTTTGTATGCATGGTTTATGTGATATGTGTGTAGCTTTAATTAGCTAACAGGACATGTGTATGCGTGGTGTGTGGTATGCTTTGGGGAACTCACTAAGCATTTTGCTTACAGGTTGTTGATTTGTTTCAGGTATATCTGATCCCAAGGGCAAGGGCAAGGCGTGATGGCGCATCGTGCACTCTATCGTTTTCTTTCACTGTTAGAATTGGGGACATTATGATGATTTGAATAAGTTGTAATGAAATGATGATTCGAAAACAATTATGTTGGGATTTTATGGTTTAAGCAATTATGTTTTATTAATTAAAAAGTAAAAAAAAAAATCTTTTAAAAGTTGGGTTGTTACATATACGGAAGACCTAAGGTAGGTTATAGAAAAGAAAGAACAGAAAAGAAGGATAAATAAAGGAATTTTTTATTGGTCCGGGAATCCAGTCTTGGATTCGGTGTGCATAAAAGATCTTTGTATGTTATACTATTCAATTCTCGACGACGAATTAATTTAATAGCTCAGATATTGTTATTCATGATATTGATCTGATTCAAGATCATCGATAGGTAATGCATTCATTGAATTGACAGGTGAAAGATTTATCCTCTCTATGGGATTAAATCCTGAGTTATTGTGAAATAAAAACGATGAGATTGAGATTATGGAAGTAAATATTCTTTCATTTATTGCTACTATACTGTTCATTTTAGTTCCTATTGCTTTTCTACTTATCATTTACGTAAAAACAGTCAGTCAAAATAATTAATTACTTGAAATGAAACTCGACTTTTGAGTTCTTATCAATAGTTGAAGAAATCAAATCAAAAGAATTATTTTTGCGTTTTAAATGAAATCAACGGGCTATAATGAGCTGTATTCTATGAGATCCGAGAGTATGGTAAGAAATTTCTTACCATACTCTCTATTTGTGTTCTAGTAATGTATAAAGTTGTACTTTACTTTCTAATAAAGTTTGTATACTATATTAGCTTCTATCTTCAATATATGTAATGATTAATCCATATATGGAATTATCGTAGGACCCAATTCTCTTTCTTTCTAAAATAATTGTTTTACTGAATAATTGTTTTACTATTATATAATATATTTCTTTAGTAGAATCCAATAGAATTTCGAAATGAATAAATTTTGATTTGAAAATTATTTCAGTTCAAATAAAAAAATAAAAAATGTGTTGCAGAACGATCCGTAAAACAATTGATATCATTTCATTCCTAAACTAAATTAGTAATCCTTCTAAAGTCCACTTCTTCCCCATACTACGAGTGAAAGGAAAAATGTAAAGACTACCATTAAAGCAGCCCAAGCGAGACTTACTATATTCATGTCAATTATGTCCTTTATCTTTATGCTAGAAATATTCCATTATTGTATTGCTCACTAATAATAGTAGAATCCATGGTCCAGAGTCAAAAAGGGATTATGGCCGAACACTATATTAGCTTCTATCTTCAATATATGTAATGATTAATCCATATATGGAATTAACATAGGACCCAATTCTCTTTCTTTCTAAAATAACTGTTTTACTGAATAATTGTTTTACTATTATATAATATATTTCTTTAGTAGAATCCAATAGAATTTCGAAATGAATAAATTTTGATTTGAAAATTATTTCAGTTCAAATAAAAAAATAAAAAATGTGTTGCAGAACGATCTGTAAAACAATTGATATCATTTCATTCCTAAACTAAATTAGTAGTCCTTCTAAAGTCCACTTCTTCCCCATACTACGAGTGAAAGGAAAAATGTAAAGACTACCATTAAAGCAGCCCAAGCGAGACTTACTATATCCATGTCAATTATGTCCCTTATCTTTATGCTAGAAATATTCCATTATTGTATTGCTCACTAATAATAGTAGAATCCATGGTCCAGAGTCAAAAAGGGATTATGGCCGAACACTATTGATGAACCAATCAAATAAATCTATTTCTGAAAAATTTCTATATGATTTCTAACCGGGAAAGACTAAACACAACTAAAATACACAATGACGCTACAAAGGAATGTTACTAATGGAACATATAGTAATAAAAAAAAACATGGCCCATTCTTTGTTGTCCTTCAAAGTACAAATAAATCAATTGCTATCTATTACATACTTTTATTTTCTATTTGATCTAATATGTACCCTTTCATTTCCCGATTGTCTCTCTCAAGCAGTTGGGAGATAGTATATTATACTATTAACGAGGGGTTTAAAAAAAAATCACGTTTTCTATAAAAAAAGTAAATTATCCATCAAATCTCAATCTAATAGTGATTGAATGCCTAAACACTCAGAGATTCTCATGGGTCTATATTTGTAGATTACATAAAGGACTTCCCATAACTAGTTAGCCGGCGGCGGCTATGCCAATGAAATTCAAGACCCAATCAGTAGACATTAGTAGTAGAAGGGAATCGGGAAGTCTTGCTTCGACCATTATAATATAATCTTTATTTGAATTTTATATTGAAAGATTTCCAATCTTTTATAAAATCCCCAGAATAGATGTTTAGAAATCAACCAAATATCAACAATCGCCTTATCTGTTGGGTAAAATTTGGGTGATTTATATCAGCAGATAAGAAATTTTGATTCGTTTGTTGATGAGATGGCACCCGGATTTGAACTGGGGAAAAAGGATTTGCAGTCTGCCGCCTTACTACTCTGCCATGGCGCCAAAACGATACACAATAAGATAAAATTTTATGGGTTGGATTACTAAACTTTAGTTTATTGTACTTGCATCCCTTTTTTAATTTCATCCTTTTTTTTCTAAATTTATAAAAATTCTAAAAGAAACCCTTTTCCCCGTTTGTTTGACCACCCATTCGATTGATTGTATAGTTCTCAAAACATAAAATCTCGAAAAATTTCCCCTCACTTTTCTATTGAAAAATCAAATGTATATTTTCATTCAAAAAAGCCAAAATTTATGTCACAAAATTTATGACAAATGGGAACCATTAACTATTCGTCGACTGTGAATTCCAGAATGATTCTTGGATCTGAATCTAAAATTGGGGTTGCCTGATGACATAAGAAACTACAAAACACACTTAATTGATTCTTAATCCTTTCAATTTCCATTATAACAAAAACAAAAAGTATATGTAAATCCTACAATGGAAATTCTCACACAGATGCCAAATTGGGTATCTTTTTTAGAGTATGTTTCCTATACCTATAAATATATGGAATTCATTGGGACAAAAAAAGGCTCGGTTGGGTATTGACCGGGCAGACCCAAAAGACACTTCGAACAAAATAAAAGCAAGAAGGTCTTCTTTATTTATCTTTCTATTTGGATCTTTCGAGCATCTAAATGGAATTCCTAATTATATAATAACGATAAAGAATGTGAAAGAAATACTTTCGTTAATCCTTACTTGATGTGTAATGTAACACAATAATTATCTTTTTCATTTGGGAGAGAAGGTTGAGTGGATGAAAGTGGCGGATTGCTAATCTGTTGTACGAGTTATTCATACCGAGGGTTTAGGGTTTAGGGTTCGAATCCCTCTCTTTCCGTTTCCGTTGATGACTTTCTATTTTTTTCTTTCAAATTTCGCAAACCCTTTTTAAATGATTTTTTACTAGTTAAACATATGGAATATGAATATTTAAAATAAAATCTTAAGAAAATTGTAATCAAGCAAGAAAAACGAAAATTTTATTTTATTCTTCATGACCAGGATTACATCCTGAATCATTGGATAGGAATCCAAAGATGAAGAGAGAAAATAAAGAATACTACGGCGACGAAGAATCATATTATCACTATATTTATTCCTTTTTCTACTTCTTTTTCCAAGTGCAGGATAACCCCAAGGGGTTGTGGGTTGTTTTCTACCAATTGGGGCACTCCCTTCACCACCCCCATGTGGATGGTCTACAGGGTTCATAACTACTCCTCTTACTACAGGACACTTACCTAGCCAACGCTTAGATCCGAATCTACCCAAATTTTTCTGGTTCAGCCCTACATGCCACACTTGCCCGACTGTTGCTGAGCAGTTTTTGGATATCACACGGAACTCCCCACAAGGTAATTTTAATGTGGATGATTTCCCTTCTTTTGCAATTAGTTTTGCTACAGCACCCGCTGCTCTAGCTAATTGTCCACCCTTTCCAACTGTGATTTCTATGTTATGTATGGCCATGCCTAAGGGGATATCGGTTGAAGTAGATTCTTTTTTATCAATCAAAACCCCTTCCCAAACTGTACAAGCTTCTTCCAAAGCATACATCTTTCTGGATGTAGATAGTGATATCTATATAGATGGATCTTATATATATATATATATATATATATATATATATATATATATATATATATACACTAGGTTAAAACCCGTGGAACCCACGGGTGTTGATTTTGAATTGAATTTCAAAATTAATTATTTAATAAAATAATATTTCATTAATTTTGATAACTTATGAATTATAATTTTTTTTATAATATAATTTGTATAATTGTTTATACTGTGTACCAATGAATTTAATTAAAGATATTAAAGTTAAAATGAGTCGGTTCAGATCCACAGCTAAAAATGGGTCGGAGTCGGATCCAAATAAGAGTAAATAACCATACGAACTGTAACTCGTAACGTGTGTTGTATATGCAGAAAGAAATCGGGTGAAGAAAGAAATACTATCCCAACAACTCTCTTTCTCCTTCTTCCACTGCAACCCTAAAGTCATTACCTGATGTGAATCACGTGTCATCATCCTCATTTCCAACTTAGGGCTTATTCCATTTCCATTTGTTCTGTCCCCAATTTGAACGAATTTTAAGTACGTCGTGCACGTGCTCCTGTAGTCGAGAAGAAGAAGAGAGAAGGTAGGCCCAATAAGCGATCGGAGCATTTGGTGGGTAATCACGTTAAAAATCGAGCGACTGCAGCTAGGGAAGCGGTGGCGGTTGGTGTTGAGCCGAAGCAACAAAAGAAGCCGAGGCTGCCGACTAAGAAGAAGAAAGAGGGTTTAGCAAAATAGTCGGCGGTTGTCATTTCTTAAGCAGAGGAGGATAAAAAGCGAACAGAGAAAACCGGAGAAGAGACATTCAAAGTAGCAATGGCGGATGTAAGCAGTGGCTAAAGCGCTAACAGGGTTACAGGCCAGGAAGAAGAAGGGAATACCGCCCCATTTCATGAATGGGTATCTTGTCTATTGCTCATTCGATTCTTATAATGCTTCTTTACTTATAAAATGCATTGATTTTCAGGTTCAAGTAGGTGGATCACCTCAATATAAGGTCGAAAGAAAATTAGGGAAAGGTGGATTTGGTCAGGTATTAGTTTGTCGTCGTGTATCTGGTGGAACTGATCGCATATCAGGTCTTGGTGCTACAGAGGTAATGTTCTTGCATCAAATAATCAAGCTTACATTTTATATAAAATCTGATTTTTGCAATTCATCTTCTTTAATTTTGGTTGTGACTTGTGACAGGTAGCTCTTAAGTTTGAGCATAGAAATAGCAAAGGCTGCAGTTATGGTCCTCCATACGACTGGCAAGTTTAAAAGTATGTTCACATTATGTTTTTGTGATTAGTAAACAGATTAAAATTGTTCTTTTTTGAATTTAAAGAAGTGGATTTGTTTTTTCTTGGTGAAACAGTACTATGGGTAGGAGTCATGGAGTGTCTAAAGTTCATTATAAAGGAAAACAAATAGATTACTATGTTATGGTATATGCTAATACTTGATGAGTTTTTAGTTTATTTAAATGAATAACTATATAACATTTCTTTTTCTCTGTTTACATTATAGGTTATGGACATGTTGGGGCCTAGTTTGTGGGATGTTTGGAATTCTTATGGACAAACATGAGTTCTCCATAAACCTATGAACATCAAATGATAAAAAAATGCTAAATTAATTAAAGTAAATTATAACATAGATTAGTATGTTGTTGTTTTGAATTTTTTTTTAGACATATACGTAACCAAGATATACTTTTATAGAATGTTAACTGTGTAGATGTAAAATTAGAGAATCGTCCTTGAATTTAAAAAATCATAAGATGTTTCTAAAAACATTCCAGTTTTACAAATTATAACAAAGATTATTACATAGTACATTGCTATAAAACATAGAATACCAATAAATTGTTAAAATTTTAATTTTTTAAAATAATATTCGATTTTCTCAAATTATAGTTATTTACATTTGAAAGTACATTGAAGTTATTGTTATATAAGTCATACAATCTAATAAAATGGATTTAATGGTCATTAATTTTTTTTTTAAATTCATTTTTTTTTACAAAATAAAGAAATGTAATTTTTAAAGTACATTAGTATAAGAATTACAATTCTATGAAATTGTAAATAAAAAAAATTAAAAGAAAACTAATTACTATGAAATTGTAGAATATACCTTTTCATCTACGAAAATCATTTCAATTGAATGAAAATCGTTAGGATTTGTGTTGTTTTTAAGGGTCCATAACTTTAATATTTTTACCTTGATAGTAAAATCAAGATTGACAGGTCAATTTTTTTTAGAAAAGTAAATTTTGTAGCTGTCATATGGGGAATATTTTTATAATTTGTATTAGACATAACATATATTTATTAAAAAAGGTTTTAAAAAGAAAATGTAAAGTACATTGACAATAAATACAACACAATTATAAACATAAAAAAATAAAAATAAGGGCAAAATGGTCATTTCAATTAAATACTAACATCAATGAATTGTGAAATTCTATAAAGTTAATTAAACATAGTATTTGATACACAAATGATTATGGTCTGTCAAAAATTATTTATACCAAATATGATATCCATACTAATATATGCAGTTCTAATTTAACACATGCGAATAAATATGAATACCGAATGTCCGGCCTACTTGACTATCTTTATACAAAATTAAAGATTAGAGTAATGTAAATTGAAAGTACAATGCTCTAATTAGGTCCACAGGAACCCCAAAACAAAGAAAACTTAAAAGCCAAATCAACAAAACATACTGGAATTGTTAAAGCTTTGGATATGAATCCGACTATTTTTTTTACAAACATATCACTTATTTATATCATCGTTATTATAGCAATGTAAATTAAAAGTACGGTGATATAAATAGGTTCACAGTAACAACAAAATATTAAAACCTTTTTGTCCTTTATTTAATTTTGGGTACATTTAAATCATTTTTTAGATGAACTTAATTATGAAAAATAAGACTCACGGCTATTAGGTTCCTATGAATAATAAATAAACTTGTAATTACAAATAAGTAAATTTGATGTTTTGAAGGGTATCACCGTATTAGACGTAAGTTGTTAAAGCTTTGGATCTGAATCTGAATATTTTTTTTAACAAAGATATATGTTATTGTTAATCATTTTTTCATGTTGCCATCGTGTTAATAACTGAAGAGGTAGAAGAAGAAGATGATTAAGAAGAATAAGATTACTCATAATGTTAAATGTTAAATTAATACTACAAATAAATTTGAAAACACTAACCTGATTTTTGTTTATGGAAGCATTGCAGAATTAACAGGGAGGAAAACGATTTTGCAGTAAACCTGGTACCGACAAGAAGGATTGAAGAAAAACTCAAGAAGAATAACGTTTCGAAAGAATTTTATGGAGCAAAATCCTGAAAACCAAATAAGCGTATAAATGGTATAATTGTATATATTTCGGAATTTGATAAATAGGGACAGATTTTTTGGGATTTAATCACTGCAATTTATTTAATATCTAATCACAATTAACAAACTGCCATATTAAATCGGGTTTTTCAAATTTCAAATTTGAAGAACCGATTTTTCATATTATTTTGAAATCTTTTATTAATTTTAATTGATTGGTTGCATATTTTGAATGCAGGTTTTTCCGGATTTTTTGGGGATTTATTGCAATTGCAACTCTATCTTTTGATTTAAACCTCTTAAAGGGCATTTACGTAAATAGGGTTTCATAAAAAAAAGCGGGAAAACTTATTGGTTGGGGTCTAAGAGATTGACATGTGGCATGATTGTACTTATTTATTAGAATAGGGGATATATATATATATATATATATATATATATATATATATATATATATATATATATATATATATATATATATATATATATGGTATAATGAACTACCACATGGGTGGATATATATGAATCAAAATCTGTCGAATCACTCATGTTATGATCTTCTACTAACTAGGTCTTCCCGTTCCATTATCTGGATTATGTTCTTCATGTAGCATTCAGACCGGATGACTCTATTAAATTACGTTGATACTTCCACATATTATGGGTAACGTAGGAGACATCTCTATCCCCCCCCCCCCGGGGAATCTTTAGAATCACCACTGCTTAGCTTTCAATTCACCACTGACCATCAAATGAAATGTGAATAATCCATCCTCTTCTCTTTGAAAGAAGGGGCGCTTCCGGTTCTGTTGGTGCTTGAAACAACTGTCTTCTCCATATTACTATATCTCTAGAGTCAATAATTTTATATGATGAACTACTAAACTCAATCACTTGTTGCCATTACTCTTCAGTTTTCTGTTGACGTCTATCATATAGAGGTACTCAAATTGGATCAGTGATCGATTTCTAGGTTTCGTCGTAAACCTAATTGGTTACTTCTAATTACGTAAATCAATAGTTTAAACCGTACTCAAAGGTAGGGAATTTCCCATTTTTATAGGAACTTATGTACAAGAAACAATGGTATCTCCAGTTATAGCCCCCTGGATGTAAAATATATCTATTCTCACCATCCCTATAGTGTATGAGACGAATGTATGCATTTCGATTCGGGTCATATTCTATGGTTACGATTCTACCATATATGTCTTTTTCATTCCGTCGAAAATCTATTTTAGGGTATAGACGCTTATGACCTCCCCCACTATGCCATGTGGTAATGATTCCTCTGGCATTAGAACCTTTACTACAATGATTCTGTCCATAGATCAAATTATTTTGTGCATTGGATTTCACTTTACTCTCTACAACTCCATTAAGTGTGCTCGGGGTAGAAGTTTTGTATTAAAGTATCGGCATTCTATTAAGTATTTTGATTTAAGTTCTTTTCTTTCTAAGATGTCGAATAGAATAAATTGGTTGAAGGGTAATGATCATACGTATGTAATGCATTGCCTGTCCCATAATGGGTCCTATTCTTCTAGCCTTTCCCCAATGTCGATGACTATTCATCGCGATTACCTTGACATCAAAGAAGAGTTCGACCCAATGCTTTATTTCTGTCCTAGTTGATCCTGATTCGACATTAGAAGTATATTGATTTTTCCCCAATAACTGAATACTTTTTTCTGTAAATATTGCATACCTGATTCCATCCATAAATTGATTTGATTCCCTATGAGTTCGAGTCTCAATAAGACTACTAATTCTTACTGTTCATGTAGTATGATATGAATATACCACATCAATTCGTTATGTATGGATGATGAGATTTAATTTATACAGAGCTAATTCCAATAGAATTATTGGAGAGTCCCATTGGCATGCATCCAGTAGGAATTGAACCTACGAATTCGCCAATTATGAGTTGGGTGCTTTAACCATTCAACCATGGATGCTTAGCGGGTCATAGTGAATGACCAGATTCCAATTCAAATGGAATATTTCAAATAAAGCAATGATATGTTTAAATGGAATTCTTTTAGTGATAATAAATCAGGAGGAATTTAATGACAAGACATGAATTCAAGTCCTGAATTTTAGAATTAAGAGAGATATTGAGAGAGATCAATAATTCTCACTATTTCTTAGATTCCTGGACCCAATTCAATCCAGTGGGATCTTTCATTCACATTTTTTTCCACCAAGAACGTTTTATAAAACTTTTTGACTCCTGAATTTGGAGTATCCTATTTTCACACAATTCACAAGGTTCAACAAGCAATCGATATTTCACGATCAAGGGTGCAATACTCTTTCGAGTAGTAGTCCTTATATATCGTATTAACAATCGAAATATGGTCGAAAGAAAAAATGTCTATTTGATAGGGCTTCTTCCTATACCTATGAATTCCATTGGACCTAGAAATGATACATTGGAAGAATCTGTTGGGTCTTCCAATATTAATAGGTTGATTGTTTCACTCCTATATCTTCCAAAAGGAAAAAGATCTATGCGAGTTCTTTCCTGAATCCGAAAGAGAGTACTTGGGTTCTCCCAAACACTAAAAATTGTAGCATGCCTGAATTTAACTGGGGTTCGCGGTGGTGGAGGGACTAGATCGGAAAAAAGAGGGATTTTAGTTGTAAGATATCTAATGAAATCGTCGTTGGAATTGAGATCTTATTCAAAGAGAAAGATCTCAAATATCTGGAGTTTTTCTTTGTATATTATAGGGATGATACGATCTGCAAGGACCATGATTGAGAATTGTTTGATCGTCTTTCTCTAAGGAAGAGGCAAAATAGAATCAACTTGAATTCGGGACCACTATTCGAAATAAGAGTACCTCTTTTATGCCCTGCAGTAATGATTCCCCATTTTCACGGCTAGAAAAGACCGATTTTGTTTATGCTTTATGAAAATCAGAGTACATCTGTTAATAAAAATGTTGCGAAATTTATTCCCAGAAAAACACGATAAATATATTATCAAAGCATTTCCGAAGAAACGTATTTTATTCATTTTAAAACATTTGGGATGTCATTGTCAATACAGAAACATAAGCATAAACAGAACTTACATTCATTTACACTAGTGATCTATATCTCCTTAATCTCTCAGTGTAATGTCACTTCATATCGACACATGTGATATAAATAAACTGAGTGGGTCAGGTTGGGAAACCTGGTGAGTACATACAGTTTTCAACCCACAATAATATAATTATTATGTTTAAACAATCAAACAATCAACCCAACTACCCATCCACATTATCTTGTTTAGTCTTAAGGATCTACCCTAAGAATCAGCTATTCCTCGTTCGTTCATTCCTAAGGATCATCCTAAGGAATCGGCACGAAGTCCATCGTTGCCACGGTTTACACAACGGGCACTAAGTCTGCATAGTCGCCAGGGCTTAGGCACTAAGTTTGCATAGTCACCAGGGTTTAGGCACTAAGTTTGCATAGTCGTCAGGGTTTAGGCATCAAGTCTGCATGATCACCAAGGTTTACATAATGGGCACTAAGTCTACATAGTCTCCATGGTTTAGGCATCAAGTCTGCATGATCGCCAAGGTTTAGGCACCAAGTCTGCATGGTCGCCAAGGTTTAGAGTACACCGGGTGAACACATCCTTCACAACACCTACAGGTTGCGAGCCTGCAAGTGTTCCACTGGACTGTCTAGAATAATTCATGGTTGTCATCTATACTTTGCTGAATGACAGGGCCATCATTTGGGAAAAAGGCTTCTCACATCGTTCACCTCTCATCCTCACCTCACGTTCTATTTCACCTCTCAACTCATCATCCACCTCATACTCTATCTATTACATTTACCCATGTTTTACCCCAACATTATCATAGATATAAAATACATATACAGTTTAAATAATTTAAAACATGTATAAAATCGTTCATCCAGCATAGACAACAAGTATTCAAATAATATGCACACATAGCACGTAATTTATATAAAATACTTCATATCTATGTGTAAAATGAAAGTAACTATGCACTCACCTGAGAAGGTGGTGACTCGGTACTCGGACAGTGCTTCGTTTACTTTAAAATAATTTTCTTCGACGAAATCTAGTATTATTACCACTAGATTTTAGTCTAATATTTACCGTGACTTATTATTATTAATATTATTATTATTATTATTATTATTATTATACTTTCCAACCACTATGTACAGATAGGGGTCAAACATAAAACACCGGAGAGCAGGACCATTTTGGCGTATAGCACTTCAGAAATCCAACAACCCTATGCGGCCCTTTAAACAGATTCCCCGTACCGCGGGTAGTTAAAAAGATATTATAACAACACTTATATAAGTCAAATATTTATTATAAGTTCATAATAACAATATTAATTTTAAATATAAGCTATATTAAAATAGGGTAAGCATAACTTACTTACAAGAGGCTTTTAGCTAGGAGTCGGGCTCTGCAGGGGCAGAACTTCGTGCAGCGCTTCAGCGCTCACCTTACTATACTAAAAACTACAGAAAGAGAAGTCGAATCACGAGGGACCAAAATGCTCGGAGGATAAGGAGAGAAAGACTCTTGAATCAAGAGAATGGTGCAACAAATATGAGAGCCCAAGGTTCTTATTTGTACTAATTGAATTTTCAAAAACTACCATCCATAATTATTTAATGACCTTTTAGTTATATAAACAACCAAACACCCCTATATAGTACTATTTTACATGGATTTAATAATATTTGTACTAAACTAATGTCGAAAGAACTCAAAATTAGTCTTATAATGACCGCATCGTCGATACCTTTCTAATGATATATATATATATATATATATATATATATATATATATATATATATATATATGTGTGTGTGTGTGTGTGTGTGCGCGTACGTATATATGATTTATACTTTATTTTAATACGTAAATATGTTATTATAATTTGTAACTCGTTCATAAGAACTCCGTTTTTGATGTTCTTTATATCCACGCGTAGGTGGAGACGTACTCTACAACTTTCATTTAGACTCTGTCGGCTAATTTTGACTTTATTTTTAAAGTTATATTTTTAACAGGTTGGGGCAGGATTGGTCCATTAAAATCTCATAACTTCTTCATCTGATGTCCATTTTCGTTTGTCTTTTTATTGTTACGCTAATAATAAAGAGATATTTGATTCTTGTTTAGGTTGTATCGGCTAAAAACCGCTCGATCAAATACTCGAACTTCGGGCTGTACACCACTAAACCAAAACTTCGAAAAATCATAACTTCCTCATACGAAGTCAGATTTGGGCGTTCTTTTTATGGATGTTCTCAGGTTAACATATTCTACGACTTTTATTTAGATTACTAAGGCTAAAAGTCGCTCTATCATAAATTCACTATTTACATCTTCGCGGTGTCGTGTCGGTTCCGTCGCTAAACTTCGACGGGTCATAACTTCTTCGTTATAACTCGGATTCTGGCGCTCTTTATATGTACGGAACCCTTGAGACATATTATACAACTTGGTTAAGATTATTTATTCTAAATAATCTTTTGTCAAAAAGTCGTTTTCGACCCCTATTATCTTTAAATTGACTAGGTCAGATCTACGGGCGTTACAATAATGGTTTTGGTATAACATTAATATCATATCAGCATAAGGTAAGTTGTTTACTTCCTAATTTTTAATATTGTATTTTCATTTTATATAACAATTTACAATTGTTGTACATGGGCTGTTAGAGGCTGTCAAGGAAATATTGTTTGTCGTTGAACATAGGCAGTGTGCAAGGCATATTGTTGCCAACTTTAGGAAAATATTATGTGGTGTGCATTATGAAACCATGTATTGGAAGGCAGGCAAGACATCCACTGAGCCTTTATTCAATGTTTCCATGAAGGAGTTTGAAGTGCTTAATCCTGGAGCCTTTGCTTATCTTATGGAAACAAACCCCAAATCTTGGAGTAGAACATTTTTTTCAAGAGGGAATGATGTGTGATGCAGTGGAGAATGGATTATCTGAGAGCTTAACAATGTCATTAGGGATGTAAGGAAAAATCCAATCATCACCATGTTAAAGGATATTAGATTGTATGTTATGGAGATAATATACAATTTAAAGATTAAAGATAGTTCATGACCTGATTACAAGCCTTGCCCAGCAATTACACTCCTACTGAATCAATTAAAAAAAGCTCAAATTTACTTTCTAATCTTTACACTCATAATTGTATGTGGTTACTTATGTTATGTCGGCAATAAGTATTGGCAGGTTTTACCACGTGGTCTAAACCAATTTGAAACAAGATACATGGTTGAGTCATATGATGTTGACCTGGGAAGGAAGACTTGTACTTGTAGAGTGTGACAACTTAATGGGTATGGATGTGTGTATTCAGTTGCAACTATATCATTTCTGAATAAAGATGTTGATGGTTATGTGGATACAATGTTCTATGGAGCAGTCTACAAGAATACTTATAAGTATCTAAGTCAGTGGATGAATGGTAGCAATATGTGGCCACCTACTGACTTCATATCACCTCTTCCACCAATAAAAAGAAGAATGCCAGGTAGACCAAAGTTTAACAGAAGAAGAGATGCATCAGAAAAGCTCCCAAGACACACTGTGTCTAAGGTAGTGAAAAAAATATCATGCAGTATGTGTAAAAATGTGGGGCGTAACAAGGTCACATGTCCTCAAGCTTAAAGACCTCAAGTGTAAAAGCCTGAAGTTGGTAGGAGGCCAAAACTAAATGTGAAAAAAAGGAAAACATGTTTCAATGAAAATGGTGAAGGATCAGGAGATATTGGTGCAGGAAGCAGTGGATCAAAATTAGTGTATGAAGGGAAAAATGGTAAAGGTGCACAAGGTGTTGGTGCAAGAAGCAATGGATCAAAATCAGTGCATGAAGGGAAAAATGGAAAAATAAAAGTGGGTAAATGTAAAAGAAAGAAATCAGAAAGAATCATCAAGATGAAACTTGCTAAGAGGGTGAATGGCAAAGATAGCAAATGAGATACTAGTGCAAACCCATTGGAGCTTAATGATTAGGATCTGATTTCGTTTTAAGTTGTTATGTTTTAACTTAGTTGTGTTTGGTTGGACTTTATTGTTAAGTTTGGAATTGAGTTGTAGTACGTTGTTAAGTTTGGATTTGAACTGACTTTGTTTATTTGAGAAACATATGTGTTTAATAAATTTGGTTGTTTGAGCAACATATGTGTTTATTTTTACTACTTATGTTGTTTGAGAAATTTGATGTGTTTAAGAAAGATATGTACTTCTTTTCTTGATCGTGCATAGTGTATGTTAACCAATGGAACATTGGGTCAATAGTTCCAGGAAGGAATGTTTACTTGGTTAGATTAGAAGAGAACATGTGGTCAAAATCAGGATCAACATACAAAACAAAACAAAGTAAATTACAAGTTAAATAACAAGTGGTCCATTAATTTTCTTGTTCATGATTTTTTCATATAAAACACATCAAAGTACATTACCAATTAAACATACAAACCAAAACAAAGTACATTACAAGTTAAACCCAAATGACCTTCATTACAACTTGTACATGATTAAACACATAAAAAACAAAAAAAAAAATACCCAACTACATATTAGGTAAACCTTCAACTTAAAGACGTCAGATTGAAGCTTTTTGTTCGGCCTAAACAACCCAGTTATGATCACACATTCATTGTTGCACTGCATTTCATCAACCCAAGCTACAAAACCTGAGCGAGCATCCTGATTCCAACTATTTGCTTGAATTAATACATCTTAAAAAAACTAGGGTTAACATCAGGAATTGAATAAATGGTAAATTACCTTTTTAGGACATGCATAAAAGGGCCTTCCTGGGTTATTGGTAATACGTGATGTTCTTATTATAGCCTCATCTTCACATCCACATTCCATATTCTTCATTATGTATCTTCACAGTGGAGAGAATTTGAAGAAGAAAACAACGTGCTAGAATGAAACAAGTTGGTATATAAGAAAGGATAGTATATGTAAAAGATTATATTACCCCTACTGTACAAGGCATGTGGGGTCACAACATCCCCACTTTTTCCTTCTTTCCATTACTATTGCACTTTCAACGGATTTTTTTATGAAAATTAACAAGTAAATAAGATCACACGCAATGAACAAAGAACATCATACAAGCTTACAAAATGCCTATCATTTAGAAAGGTCTTTCATAATCATTGTATTTCACTTAAAAAATGTCTATCATTTAGAGAGGTCTTTTACATATTACACCAAAAAAAACACAAATATATAAAAAAATAATAATAAAAAAAAACAGAAAATCTACATACTAATAAGCTTCTTAAACACGAACCATCATTGCTTCAAATCCACCCATCACCCAAGCTTAAGAACGAAATGAAGCACAACCACCATCAAGAAGAGCATCCCCACCATCATGCCACTGATGGAAACACCAACGACTTTAAACTTCTGATCATGGTCATCCAACTTGTGCTGGAGACTGATGTAGTTGATTCTACAAACGATATATTATTGTCCAAGCTGCTCCTTCAACCGTTTCATTTCAGTTTGGTTTTCGTTAATCTTCTTACCACAATAACAGAAGATTGAGTGGAATACATTGTAGTTGATGTCTTCACCAGAATTTAAAGAGTCGGATGAAGGTGGCGGAGCCGATATTGTTGTTTTTTAAGGGTTCTTCCAGATGATTGTTTGCCCGAATATGGTAAACAAGTTTGAGAGTTGTTTTACTTCAAACCCCACATGGGTGTGTCCCCTTATAATTCGAGACGTGTGTCTGGGACTCAATCGAATCGACAGTGTAAGGTTGTTGGCGTGTTGGTGGAAATTAAAGACGGTCATTAGTCTTTGCATATGTTAGCTTCTATGTCATCAACTCAACCCGGTATTGACTCAATGGGTTAACTCACATGTATACATGGCAAGTGACGAGGTAGGTTAACCTGCTAAAATGGATAAGATGATTTTCCCAATCAGTAAAACACAAGTTTATGCCCTTAAAATGCAAAAAAATAAATAAATAAATAAATAAATAAAAATAAAAAATAGTCATGATGGGCCATTTAAACCATTATACTTAATTTTGTTAGGCTCAGTGACAATAACTCTATTTATAATATATAAATAGACATATCCTAAATATGTAAATGTGATAATTTTTATGTTATATATTATGTTGACATTAATTAATCATAAATATATAAAATTATGTTCTAAATATAACTTTTTTATTTATCAAATATCATTTTAATAAAAAAAACATCTAATTCAAATTAACAATATACAAATATGGTTATGACTATGTAATAATATATTTTATAAACTTTTTAACAAAAAAAGATGTAAATAAATAAGAAAGAATCTAATAAATTGAAAGGTGTTTTTACGATGTGTATAAGTTTAAAAAAAGAATTTGATATAAGTTTAAAAAAGGAATTTAATAAGATGTATATTTCTTGATGTAAAAAATAGTATTTGCACTTTTTACGTCAAAATCATATAAGAAACCAACGTACATTTGGAGATGCTTTTAATAAAATGACACAAGATGTATAAGATGTATAGTTGGAAATGAAATATTATTTGCACTTTTTTACGTCAAAATCATATAAGAAACCAAGGTATACTTGGAGATGCTTTTAATAAAATGACAATTCAATAAGAATCCAACATCAACTGAACTTAGAAATAAAGATTTGTGTTTATTGGTAAAAGTGTTAACCATTTGCTTTTTTGTGGTTGAACTTCATTTTAACATATAAACAACCTAATTAAAAATTTTAAATGTTTTTATATTAGGTTATTTTCATTTGGTAATGATCTAAGTGATTAAAATAATAGGAAAAAAAAAACTTGAAACCACAAAAAATACACATTTTGCCTAAAGATGTCAACAAAACCAATCAGAAATCCTTTGTTTTACCTTATTTCATAAACAAAACCAATCACAAATCCTTTGTTTTACCTTATTTCATATTTTTCCACACTGTTGCATTTAGTTTAAACATTACACTAATTATTCAAATACAAAATGTATATATTCCACAATGGTTAATCTAAATTTAATATTTATTTATATAAATAAAATAGTTATATATTGGAAAAATATTGCCCCCAAAACGAAATAGGTTTAAACCAACCCAAAAAACATTGTGAAACCATTTGCTATCCATAGCACGAAGCCTTTCATGGTCTAGATGGCAACAACCACTAATCACAAAGCCCATCCCTATGCTTAACAGTTGGTATAATCATACCACATAAGACCACATCCAATTACATTCTCTCTCTCCATCTCACTCTATCTCTCTACAATAAAATATACATTTTTTTATTTAAAAATAAAATGAATATAATAGTATATATCCCATGATTAGTGGTTAATATTAAGGTGATGGATACTCACCACTATGGAGATGGTGAACATGTGACACTCACCATTTTAGTAAAGATGGTCTAAGAAAAAACCACGTGGAAGCAAGTCCAACAACGTGGGGGGGTTTTGACGTTCGTATATCAATAAAAATAAATAAATAAAAACATTCATTTGTGGTAAAACAAAAAAGAAAGAGGGAAGGGTATCATTGGGAAAACAGGCAGGAGAATCGATTCCATGTTTAATATGTAGAGAGAATGATGTTTAGTCATTTTTTCACGATTTACCCAACAAGATTTAACTAGTTAAAAACTAAAACCCCTACACAAATCATCCCCAAGGGTACAAGTCAGTCAAGACTCTGCCATTTCAGCACCAGAAGGAGCATGATGGTTGCCGCCATTAGAGTAATGACCACCACCCCTGCCGCCTCCTCTTCCCCTACCACCACCATTGTAGTTCCTTGGGTAATAATTTCCTGGCTGCTCGTTGTACTGGTTCCGTCCACCGTTCTGGTAGGGCCCACCTCTGCCACCACTTCGACCACCACGCCCATTTCCATAACCACCTCTACGACCACCATTACCAACATTCCGACCACCACCACCTCCTCTTTGGTTGTGGTAGCTCCGGCGAGGTACATACTGTTCCTTGTTGTCAGCGCCACTAGGATGTGTTTCATTGGATATTTCAGCTGCTTCTTCAACCTTCTGAGAATCTTTGACTGGAATAGACTGCTCTTCTTCACCATTCTCATTTCTTTGGAAATTTGTAACATCATCTTCCTGCAAAAAAAAAAAAAAGATTTGTGTTATTATGGACTCAGTCTTCTAATAGTTAGGCTCCTAAGAAACTTAAGGTTGTAAGAATACAGAATACACACCATTGTTGAATGTTCATAAGCATTTAGTGTTATTGTTAACCATGTGTTATTTTTCTTAATTCTGACTGTTGAGGAATAATCACCAGTAGTATATAAGATTCACATTATTAAGATGAATGGTTAATATAAGTTGAACGACTCATGATTTAATGCATGTTCACATGTGTTAGTGATGATTGAGGGTAATATAGGCATATAACATTCTCCACTACTTTCAATAACAATTGGTTTTGATTTGGTCTATTTAAACTCATATATGTTGTATCAATTATAAAAACAACACCACATTAAAGAGTAGACCTTCATGGGAACTACAATGCTAAGCCCAAAATCACTAAGGAGAGAAAAGAAAAGAAGAGAAAGTAAGGAGAGAAAAGAAGAGAAAAGAAAGGAAAAAGAAATTGTCATTTGTGCTCCCGAGTTGAAGAGAAATGGAAGGAAAATTAAACATTTTGTTGTTTCTTTTCAAATCCTCCCAAATGGGGAGGAAAGGTAGGAGGGAAAGTTTTCCTTCCATTTCCTTCCACTTCCTTCCATTCTCTCTTGCTTTCCTCTCATTTCCTCCCATTACCTTTCTTTTCTCTCTTTAAGTTGAAATCGGGAGCGGGGTGTAAAAATCAGCACTAGAAAGAAACCCAAAGATTTTACCTTTTGATCATGTTGAGTAACTGAGTTTTCCACCTGCACTGGAACTTGGAAACCATAATTTCCAGCAGCTTCAGCAGCTACATCAGCAGTTACTTTCATCGCTGGTGTTATTCTGAAGAAATCTGACCCGATGATTTTTGCTAACTTCTCTCTCAACGCAGCATCTGTAATGAGTAAAGACCATGTGTCAATGAATATAAACTCATTCACATAAACAATGTAGTTAGGCAAAATAAGATTTCATCTTACAAGTAACATCAGAGTTCGAATCAATAGGTTGTTCAGACTTGGAAAGCCAAAGCTTTGCGTGTTCAATGCATCTTTGTAATGCATTCTGGTGTGAAAAACTCGAATCTCTAGGTCTCGAAATCAACAGAGAACCCATCATTGAGATCAAATCCAAATCCCTCTCTCCTAGCATTACAGCAGCGGCGTCATCGGTAACATAATCGTACGTCAAGCAACAGTTCCTCTCGTGCGTCTTTGTGAGCATAATCGAACTGAAATCACTCTGAGATTTCACATCAAACATACTGCCGAAGTAAATCAAACTCAATAGATCCTCAACAAGCAAATCACTCTGCGGCGCCGCTACATTTTCCGCACTATCTAGGGTTTTACTTATATTATCACCATCAACTTCCTTACCATTGTTCTCGGATGCTTCGACTTGACGGTGCTTGATAGCAAGATTGATCTCTTCATCAATGGCGACGGATAAAGGCTGACGAAACTTCTCGAGCTCGTCGACAGCGGCGACGATCGCAGGTTTTGATTTGAGAAGTTCTTCTTGCTCTTTGTTTTTGATGACGGATTTCCCTTGAGAAACTGATTCCTCAAGCTGAGCGATACGGTTGAGTTTTTTCCTTAGGTTACGAATGCGCTTGTTAATGAGAGTCAGGACTGGTCCATCTGTGACATCAGAAGCCGCCGCGGCTGACGCCATTGTGTTGGGTGTACGACTAGGGAGTAGGGAATTAGTATGGAGGTTTGCCCCACCGTAGACGGCGGTGTGAGAGTGGGGCGAGGGTTTTTAGTAGGGTTTGGAGAGGAAGATGGAAGAGGTTGGGGAACTTAAAAAGGCCTTGGGAGAGTGGATCATCCCGGGAGTTTTTCTAATTGAAGAGTGTTAAAAGTTATTTTAGTTTTAAACCCTACATTTTAATAAAATACACTTACATACCTTAAATTCATTCAATTACAACTGTGTGTTCTTCGGAGACCTTTTGTATCTTCTTAGTTCTTATGGACTTTTTAGAAAAAACGAATTTTTTTGGTTTTTTTAAAATATTATTTGGTGTTTACCAAACAATTTTTTAACATTCGAAAAATCAATAAATTAATAAGCCATGTTTGATAATAGAGGTACTGAGTGGCCTGGTCAGTATTTTTTTTAAAGTAAGCCAAATAATTTTTAAAATATTAACGAGTGATAAAATTTTTCAAATGATAATAAAATATAACTATATATGCATTATAAACTAAATGTTTATTTAAGTTACACACGTTGTTGTGTTATATTATTAAAATAATCTAAAATTGAGTCTAATCGAGATATGCAACAATGTTTTCCCTTCTATTAAATTTGAAGTTTTGAATGAGATATATCATATCACAACCATATATCTTTTATTTAACAGAAATATATATTGTACCTATCATATATATGTAACCTTAAATTTGTGTGGGTGGATTAATGTTTACTCTTGCACCTATATGGCTACGCCCCTAGGGTACTGTATTTGTTTCTTTTGCATAATTGGGTAATTGAAAGCAAGACTATATCATATAATCTTATACCTTTTGAGTTGGAAAGTAATTGCGATTTTTATCTAACTAATACCAATCTTTAATGCATAGTATCATATTGTGTTGTCAATGTTATTGAGTAGACCTTTCTCCATAAGAAAACTTTGATTTGTATTCCATAGAGATTGAAAACTGTAATATAATCGGTTAGATCGAAACAAAAATAAAATATAATATCTTATTTATGGTTTTTGAAAGCATAAAAATCATAACATATATTCTCCTAAGGCTGTGGGCAGTGGTCACAGCCACCACCAGCCAACTTTGCGCCACACATATATTTTTACCATTTCACAACCAACCCATTAGGTTGTGGAAATGATGTTCACCAATAGGTTAATAGTGAAGGGGCAAAAACGAGAGAAAGAGAGAAAATATGAGATAACAGTGAATGAACCAATCAAAAGGCCTGTCTTGTTATGTCTTCCTATCCATTAGAAGTCACTCCACAACCAAACCACCGATACACAAGGCGGTGTTCATCGGTGCGTTAGTGTGTCACATGTATGCCACATAGGAAACTCACACGTGGGTTCATACCCACTCCGTATAGCTTAATCGAAAAATAAGGACAATTTTTGTTTGTATCTAAAAATTTGAAGCGTGTGATTATTAGATTATCATGATCCTTTAAAATAGATAGATTGCTTTTTACAGAGGACAAAAAACTACACCAATTTGTCTCATTTGAAAACAACCAAAATGCAAGTAGACATTTGGGCCACAAATGGAAAGTAAATGTGTCTTTAGTCCATTTACAACCATTGAGAGCCCAAATCCTATTGAAAACAAATACCACTAGAGATCGGGCTTCTTTATGTGCTTGTTTCGTTTTGTTGAAAGAAAACTATTCTCATTTCTCATTAGTCATCTCAATATAGACATTTAAAAGATATTTTAGATGTATATGAGTTATTCCTCAATGAAAGACACACATTTGTCTGACATGTGAAATTATTTTTATATATCATACTTACACCGTAATAGTTGTCTATTGACATAACTCCCAAATTGTATATATAAGAAACACGGCGTCTTTGTCATGTTATTTTCCTGTTCAAAATTTTTGACCCGATAATAACATGTAACATCGTGTACATGTTCAAAAGCCGTGTACATATAGTTGCATTCTAAGTTATTTTTTGTTGTGTTACTTGTGTTTAAATTATTTTTTTTACAAGAACTTACATATAACATTATTATAATGTTTTTTTTTTGTTTCGTGTTACCATGTTTGTTGTGTTTTTATTGATTTCTTTTCGTGTTAATGAATAAAAACATACTATCATGTTGTATCGTGTTGGGGTTAAGAAAATGTAACTTTTATTGTGTCATGTTAGGTAAAAATACGAAGCAAATGCACGATTTTCCACTGCTACCTATAATTGATAAAACCTTAAAATACTGATTTTTCAACCATCTCTATTGATTCACATCAAATAGGTACTCAGAGGCCTTTCAAACCATGAAACAAAGTTTTTCAAGACAGCTCGTCCGGAATTCAACCAGAGGAACCCTAACCCATACGTGTTATTTGCTTGAACCCTAAATGTCAACACAACACGAAGTATGACAAATCTTAATATTAAAAATTGAGCAATTCATGATTCAATCCATATATTTGGCAAAGTCATGCATCTTGGGAGGACGATGATTATTTAATAAAAAATAATTTTAAAAAAATAAATTCATATTTATAAATATTACTTTACAAATCTTTAAAATAGTCTCTATGTTTTTTTTAATTGCGTTCGGTCCTTAACTTTTTAGGTCATCAACGATGGTCCTTGTAGTTAAAACTTTTAATGGTTGGTCTTTTTATCTAACTTCGTTATTTTTTCTATTAAGTTAAAACAAGTGAGGTTAAAAACGTCTTTTCCATACCATGTGGACCATACATTCTAGCACATCCTTATTTTCTGTAAAGACAAAACTGCAAAAATGGTCCCTGTGGTATACATTTTTTTGGGGTTTTAGTCCAAACCCCGACTTTTTTGGATTGGTGGTCCTTTTGAGCTAGTTTTGTTGCGGATTTGGTCCCTCGATAAATTGAAATGACATTAATGCCCTTGGGGATTTATTTTCTATTTTTAAAATCATTTTTTTATTTTTAATAATTATTTATTCATTTTAATAATTAAAAAAATGTGAGGACCCACCTCTCTCTCTCTCTCTCTAGAAAAAGAAATACACCCAATTCCCCTGACCCCCATCTTCTTCCATCTTCCATCTTCTTCCTTCTTCCACCTTCGTCCTTTATTGTTTTTCTTTTAACAGACCTTGTTTCAACAAAACGAAAATCAAGAGAGAAAAAACCATCGTCTCTCCTCCATAAACTATCATTCTCTGCCTCACAACTCTACATCTATATGTTTTTGTGTATACCTACATCAGTGTATTTGGTCTCTGATTTGGCCCTTTTATCCCCGATTTCGTTCCAGTTACATTGGATGGACTTTAACTTGTTGGTTTGAAGTTGTTTTTGTATATAATGTTGTTTATTGGAAAACCTTGGTAGTGATTCCAACAAGTGTCAACTGGTGGAGCTTGTGAAAGACCTAAGATCCGACACAAATGAAGGAGGTGGCGGCTAGTGTGATTTACCTCGGTGGAAATAAGGAGGGCGGTCGAAGCAGTGGGTCACGACAAGGAGAGGGTGAAGTGGGCTGAGAAAGACGGTGGCAGTCGGTGGTGCTCGCTCCGGCGACTCCTGCTGCTTCTCTTTATTTATTCCAACGAGGTCGACAAATGAGAGACGAGGGGAGAATGAGTAAGGGTCGGGGATGTTTGGAGGATGTTTGGGGATGTTGTACTCGACAAAATAAACACGGTGGTGGTGGCTTTTTACCATGACAGCGGGGAGTGGCGGAGGGATATGCTATAGTGGCCGGCATCGGTGGTTCTTGCTTGTAAGTGAAGAAGAAGGAAGGGGAAGGATGGTCCGGTGAGAGAGAGAGAGAGAGAGAGAGAGAGAGAGAGTGGGCCCTTTTTATTATTAAAATAATTATTAAAATAAATAAATAGATATTATATTAAGAAAAATCAAAGAAAAATGAAAAATAAATACCCAAAGGGTATTACAGTCATTTCAGTTTACTGAGGGACCAAATCCGCAATGAAACTAGCTCAAAAGGACTACTAATCCAAAAAAGTCGGGGTTTTGACTAAAACCCCAAAAAAATGTATACCACAGGGACCATTTTTGCAATTTTGTCCTTATCGACATTCAGTCTCATATGAGACAAAAAAAAAAAAAGAGGAAATCAGTCCAAATAAATCCAAAATAAAGCAAATTTACATGAATATCATTTATATTAAGGGGAGCTTCTATGAATCTATGATGATTTCCAACGAAATTTTTGGGGAAAAAAAAACAAAAGGTAGAATATGGTGATGAGTAAAAACCAGATCACAACTTCTTTAAATCATCTAAAAACAATTATTTTCTTAAAAATTATGTTAAAGAAGTGAATCTCACTGGTAGAACACAGTAATGAACGAACACAAATTTCTAAATTCCTCATCTAATCCCTAACAAAAAAGATTCATGTGTAGAAGGAAAAGGTAGTAAGATGTGGGAGCATACAATATGCACTAAAGAAGTGAATCCCAACTACACTAAGATTATACCCAGAGGACATCTCTCCTAGTTTTCGCATTTATATCCACAAAAATATCCATTTATTAAAAAAAAAAATACCTACTGCGATGATCTCGACTTTCTCGGTGGTGACAGCTTTCTGGCGGGATCAAACGCCGAAACTGGATTTTTTTCTTCTTCATATTCTTATCTTTATCCTGTTAATACATACTGAATTGAGTTTTCATGACGATTCATAGGGGTTATGAATGGAAGATTGGTATAAAAAATCGAAAGAGAACGGAAGTAAAACTACTCAACGTGAATTTCTGGAGAAGCTATCGGTTACTTTCTATATTACGGATTTTCTATACTACGAGTGATCAGATTACAAGTGCAGTTTTAGCCTTGTATTATTGTAATTTTCTTGGTGTTAATAAAATCTCGCTCCCTCGTTAGCTTGTGGATGTAGGTTAGATTATAGCGAACCACGCTAAAATATTGTGTTCATTTTTCGTTTGCAATTTTAGTAGCGTTTATCTACGAGTATTACCGAGATCGTTTATTGTTTTGTCCGAAGTGCTTAACTTTTTTTTTTTGCGTTCCCAACAAACTGGTATCAAAGCTATGGCTAAAGATGGCAAGGTTAAGATCAACAAATTTGATGGTATAGATTTTGGTTTCTGGAAAATGAAAATCGAAAATTATCTCTACCAGAAGAAGTTACACCTACCATTGTGTGAAAGTAAATCAGAAGCGTTAGAACATGAGGAATGGAACCTATTGGATCGGCAAGCTCTTGGTGTAGTTAGACTGTCACTGGCAAAGAACGTTGCTTATAATATTGTCAATGAAAGAACAACTTTTGGGCTACTCAAGGCGTCGTCTAACATGTATGAAAAACCCTTGGCGGAAAATAAGGGTTTTTTGGTCTGACAGTTGGTAAATCTGAAGACGAAGGAGGGTAGCTCAGTGACAGACCATGTGAATGAATTCAACTCAATAATATCAAGATTGATATATGTGATATTGGATTTAAGGATGAAGTCATGGCGTTGTTACTATTATCATCGGTGCCCGATAGTTGGTTCGATATAGTGATGACAGTTAGTAGTTCAATCGGAGGTGTTAAGTTATCATTCAAAGGTATCCACAATTTAATCCTTTGTGAGGATTGTAATGTCCGTGTTTCTGGGCTAAGCATTAATGATGATGTAATAGTCTAGGTCAACCATTGTAACTTGTTTTAAAGTAATAAAGATGAATTACTTGAATATTATGTGAATTATGTGTTTTTGTGCGCTTATTACTTGTTTATAATAATATAATAAAGACAAAACTTCAAAAGTGGTCCCTGTGGTTTTCAAAAAATATAAAGTTTAGTCCCTAAGTTCAAAAAACCTCACAGATTGTCCCTGTGGTTTCAAAACTTTTAACATTTGGTCCTTCCGGCTCATTCCGTTAGCATTTCACCGTTAACTCATTTTTTAATTTTATATTGCAGGGGTAATTTCGTCATTTCAGTTATAACCTTCTCTCTTTAATATGAAATGATTACCTATTGCTTGCATGTCACTACCCGTCCCTCTCCCAAGAAGATAACCAGTTACATTTGTATTCATCGGGTTCATTCCCATCGTAGAAGCAAGAACAAAAATTGGGATTTAGGGTTTTAAGCTGCAAGAATTGCAATGGTGCTATCAATATGGTGTTTTCGAGAAAATTTTGTAACCATGGAGGACTTAGGAAAAAGATACGGTACAATACTACAACAAATTTTGTTTTTTCTTGGTCAATTATGTTCACGTAGAGAAATCATTGATTTTACTCTTTTTTTTGTGTTTGCAGAAGGATATGACAACTATTTCATGTTGAAGATACAATACAGTGGTATCTTCACCAAAGCACCTGGAAGGAAATACGTTGATGGTGTTGTAGCATATGTAGATGATGGTGACAGTAATTTATTTTGAGTTCATGAGCTTGAAGACATGGTCCGAGAACTAGGGTACAAAACTGAGCAAACCCTTTACTACCATTTATGTATCCCTGAATACCCTTTGGACTATGGCTTATTGACTTTAGGTAATGACCAAGATGTACTTAAAATGGTATCATCTATCCCTAAACACAAACTTATTAGGGTGTATATTGAAACTGGCCAGACAAGAGTAGCTAGTTATTACAAGTCTCCTTCTAAAGTTGTTATTGAAGAGTTGGAGCCTGATAGTGTGTCACCTGAAATGAATTGAAAGAAACCTTGTAGGAGAGAAGCAAGATCATGTAGTAGAAAGCTTGATCTAAACAAGTCTATGAACTCTGATTATGAGCAGTCACAAGTATTAGATGTTGATGAAGGGTATGATTACTCAAAGAGTATTATGCCATTTATAAGGTCACAAGCTAGCAAAAAAAGTCATGTCATTCAAGAGGAAGTGGTGAATCATGAACTTGAAACTCAAGAAGAAGTGATCACTAGTGCAGTTGAATTCGAAGAACCATTGGGAACTTACCATGTACAAGAACCAAGTTGTCAAGCTGATAATGGAGCTAATACTGCAAAAGTTGATGACTATGAACCATTTATAGAGGATTACTCACTTTATGTTGATTATGATGTTGAGTTTAATGTTCAAACTTCATTTGAATAACATCCAGAAGTGGATTATCTAGAGGGTATGGTGAGTGATGATAATGGAGAGGCTTTCTATTCTGAGAGTAGCCATGGTTCTGAGGATAGCGGAGATGATTCTGATGACAGTGAATTCAATGTGTATGAGTCTAACATACAATTTGATGTAGATGTAGACATGAGGGAATTCCATAATGTTGTTGACGTAGATGAACATGGAATCTTGAACAATCATTCAAAATATGAAGGGAATGCCATGGTTGATGATGAGTTGGAAGTTATTGCCACCGATGATTATCAATTTGCAGGATTTCATGAAGATGATAGGAAGAGACTGCTAGAAGAGTTGAGTAAGTCAAGTACATGCTCACATGGAGAGGTTCATGTAAAACCATTTCAAATTGGCCAGGTCTTCAAAACCAATCGTGATGTTAAAAACTACATGAACTCACACGCTATACAAACAAGGAGGTCTATATACCTAGCAAAAAATGACAAGATCTGGATTAGGGTGAAATGTAAAGGTGTTGTAATTAAGCCATCTAAAGTAGTTGATGGTGGTGGGCCCTCAATTAGAATTAGGGCAAAGTGCAAGGGTAAAGATGTAATTGCCAATAAATGTACATGTCCATGGGCAGTCCAAATATCGAGGGCTAATGAAAATCATGATTGGTTGGTGAAAACAGTGCAGGATGAGCATAAATGTTTGCAAACAAGGGTGGTTAAAGCTTGCACTTCCAGATACGTAGCAAACTTAATTGTTCAACAAATTCAGAGTAACCCTAAAATTCCAGTGAAAGCTTTACACGAAGAGTTGTGCAAGAAACTAGAGGTAGGAATGTCATTGCAAAAGGTTACTAGGGCAAAGTCAATGGTTGAACGTACCATTAGTGGGGACTACCAAGTACAGTAAGGATTTTTGAGGGATTATGTGTTGGAGCTACTCAACACTAATCCTGGTACAACAGTTCGGATTGATGTGTATCCATAAACCTCCCTATCTATTACCACAAGAACTTTTAGAAGATTATATGTCTGTGGGTGCATTGAAGTTAGGATTCAAATCTGGGTTAAGAGATTTTCTAGGTCTGGATGGTACTTTCATGAAGGGCCCTTACCCTGGGCAAGTGTTAACTGATGTAGGGTTGGACTCAAACAATGGCATATACCTTGTATCATATGCAGTGGTAGAGACAGAATCAACAAGTAGTTGGACCTGGTTCTTCGAACTGTTAGGAGAAGATCTGGATCTGGGAGCAAATTTAAACTTTACATTCATTTCTGATAGAAAAAGGTGTGTATCACCTAACTTCTTTTAGTGCCATTTCTAAATACATTTAGGTAACTAATGTTGCATACATTGACTTTTGTTTAGGGAATAATACCAGTAATGGAGAAGGTATTCCCTAGTACAGAACATAGGTTCTGTTTGAGGCATATCCAGGAAAACATGAAGAAACAATGGAAAGCAGAAGACTTAAGTGACCAGCTTTGGGAGTGTGGTAGAGAAACAACAGTCAATCATTTTAACAGAGTAATGGATGAGTTGCAGAAGATCAATGAAGAGGCTCATGCTTGCGTGTGTAAGATCCCAACAAACACTTGGGCTAAACCTCACTTTAGTGGTAAGTTTCTAGAAATTTATTGATAAATTTTAATCTTCCTTGTTGTGTGTTTACTATATGTGTAATTGTCATCTCTTAATATCTATTATTCAGGACGGGCACATACTGATTGTTTGTTGACTAACCTTTGTGAGGTATTCAATTCCAAGCTAGATGAAGGTAGGGATAAACCTATTATCACTTGCTTAGAGTATATTAGAGAGTATCTCATGAAGAGGTTATGTGTGGTGCAAAATGAAATAGATAAGTGTGAAGGACTTCTAACCCCTAATGCAACTACAGTGTTTGAAAAGATTAAGACTGATGCATCTAAGTATGTGGCTAAATACAATGGGGCAGGAAAGTACCAAGTAGCAAGCACATGGTAAGACCAATATGTGGTAAACTTGAATGACCAAAGTTGCAGTTGTAGGTTTTAGGAGATTACATGTTTCCCATGTAGACATGTTATTTGTGCTATATGGGAAAAAATTGAAAATGGTGAAAATTCCCCACATGTTGATGAATGGGTCCATCCTTGCTATAGGTTATTAACATGGAAATCCATGTACTTCAACAAAATTGATCCATTTAATGGAAGTTCAATGTGGCCTAAAAGTGACTGTCTATTCACTTTACTTCCACGAAAACATAAAACACAGGTTTGTATTTCAAGTAGACCAATTATATAGTAAACATGTGAACATGGAATGAATTCAATTTTAACTATAGTGTATCGATATGTGTAGGTTGGAAGGCCTAAGAAGAAGAGAAGGAGGGGTTTTGATGAGCCAAACAGCCAAGCTGGTAGACTGAGTAGGAAATATCTAGCAGTCACTTGTTCTAAGTGTCATAACAAAGGGCACAAATCCACATGTAAAGGGCAAGGAGGTAGTGGTGAAGTTGGAGGGGGCTGAAAAGTATTTTTTAGTAGTTAGACCTGGTGCTAGTGTTGTAGGTCTTTTGAAATTAATGTCATGTGTAATTGTTTGAAGATGTGTTAAGAACTTTTCAGGAATTGCATGTAATGCTTGTGTTGTAGGTCTTTTGAAACTTAAGTCAAGCTTGTGTTGTAGGTCTTTTGAAACTTAGTATGATGGTTGTGTTAAGAACTTTAAAATTTTGCATGTAATGGTGTGTATGCAGTATGCACATTTTGGTAATGAATTAATCTGTTTTGTGTACTACCCTTCACAAATCAATTAATAACATTATACATTTCAATTGCAAATCAAAACCATCTTGCATGAGCATTTACAATACATTTACCAATTGCATTTCAAAAACATTCAAGAAATTGAACAATCAACTATTACAAACTACATCCCATTACCATTACCATTACCACTCCATTTCACATTAATCTGATACATAAACCAAATACAACAACACCAATTCCAAAACCCCTACATAAAGTGACAGCAAAAAAACCCTATTCGTTAAAAAAAACCATGCAATGGTTGCAAACCAAAAACCAAAATTCCATTACCATCCAAACCTTCACAAGATACTTAGAGATTAAAATAATACCAAAAAAACACCCATGAACAAAACAACATCAGCTGGTAGTTCCATAATTCTGCACTTGCAATGGCAACCCTCTCTTCCAATCGGTTCATTGATCTTATCAAACCTGGAATCACCACCAATTCCCTAGCACACATAGGAGGATCAGACCATCGAAGGAACCCACATCTTGTATAGTTCCAAAATTGTCTTACAGGGTTACGATCCATCCATGAAGTGATCTTCATTGCTTCATTCCCATCTGCAAGTCACCATCTTTGAATCAGAAGCGATTAGATGTCGTGGGGGTGCAACGGTCGAGCAACAGTGGAAGGGAGAAGAGAGATGGCGGCTGATAAAGGTAAAGGGTTTACCCAAAAATCAGACATGCAATTTCTTTTAAAAAGAGAAGGTTACAACTGAAATGACGAAATTACCCCTACAATATAAAATTAAAAAATGAGTTAACGGTGAAATGATAACGGAGTGAGCCGGAATGACCAAATGTTAAAAGTTTTGAAACCACAGGGACCATCTGTGAGGTTTTTTGAACTTAGGGACTAAACTTGATATTTTTGAAAACCACAAGGTCCATTTTTGAAGTTTTGTCTATAATAAATAAAGGATAAAAATAAGCATAAAAAATAAAATGTTAGATAAACCCGATATCTATGAAGAAAGTTGTAGTGGTCGTGACAAGGATTTCAGAGATATAAAGAATGCCGAAATCCGAGTTATAACGAACAAGTTATGGTTTGTCGAAGTTTTGCGACAGAACCGACATGACATTGCGTGACGTAAATAGTGAATTTATGATAGAGGACTTTTTAGCCCTATCGATCTAAACAAAATTCATAGTGTTCGTTAAACCAATGCCATGCATAAAAAGAACGCCCAAATCTGACTTCGTATGAGGAACTTATGATTTTTCTAAATTTCGGATCGGCAGTGCACGACCCGAAGTTCGAATAGTAGATCGGTCAATTTTTGGCCGACACAACCTAAACGAAAACAGACATCAGATGAAGAAGTTATGAATTTTTAACGGACTTTATAGTCCCGGCCTGTTAAAAATAAAAGTATTAAAATAGAATCAAAATTAGCCGATGGAGTCTAAATGAAAGTTGTAAAGTATAGTCTCACCTACGCGTGAGTACAAAGAACGTTGGAGATGGAGCTCGTATACAAAAGTTATGAATTTTAGAAGTCGATACGAGAAATTGTAAGCTGATGTGAGGGGTACGCCCAACGTACCTTCAGATGCCTTGCATACTGAAGTACACCCTGTGTACGAGGAGGAGTACGCTGCACGATTTGACTTCTCCTGCGGTCCAAAATAAGCCACAATGCTCCACCAAATATCTGACGCTTGTTACTACGCCCCGCGTAGATCCGAGGAACGCCCCGCGTACTGCGAGGCCTCGACACTATAAAAGGGGGTGCGAGGCAGCCACATTTCTCACACTTTTAAGCTATCTCTTTCTCACTCTACTCTCTCTCTCTCTCTCTCTCTCTAAGTTACTCTAATTCACCCCGAAGCCTAGGAAACCTCCCTAGCATTAGAAGAAAGCCCCGGAGCGTCCGAAGGCTCCAAGAAAAAGAGTTTTTTTGGTTTGAAACTCTACCCGCGCGGAGCCCGGTGTTCAAGCAAACTTTCTGGTTTCATTAGAGAAGATTATTTTAAGAAGCGAAGTGTTATCCGAATCACTCATTATCAGGTGAGCGTATAGCCATTTTCATCTTACACATAGATATAAAGTATTTTATATACATTACGTGCTGTGTGTATCTATAAATGTTGTCTGTTTACCTAAGATGTTTGTTGGATGAGATATCTATACCTTTTTCTTTTCATATATGAATTTCTTCCTTCATATCTAAACATTTTCTTCCAGATCTGAACTTTCTTGTTTAGATCTAGATTTTTCCTTCAGATATAAACTTGTTCTCTTTAGATCTAAGACTTTTTCCTCAGATCTGTATGGTATATGTATTTTTGTCAGATCTAAACCTTTTCTTTCATATCTGAACTTTTTCCTTCAGATCTAGACTGTCTCACTTCATATCTGAACTTTACAGATCTAAAACCAATATATGGATGATTTATACTTGAGATCTATTTTAAATGAAAGATAAAAACTCCGTTTTCATATCTAAGTTGTATATGTGTTTTACATGTAGGGTAAAATATGAGTAGATGAAATAGTTGGTGTGTGATGAAATAAAATGATGAGAGGCCTCGATGTTGATGTTGATCCAGTCATCTAGCGGAGTATGAATGATGAGCACAAACTTTTCTAGGAAGTCCAGTAGAACGCTGGCAGGCTTGCAACCTGTAGGTGTTTGTGAACGATGTGTTCACCAATGTACTCCATCCCCCCATGGTTGCCTTACGGACACTTATGACTGAGGAATCCCCTTAGCAGCAGTGTCCATCCTGATGAAATTCCATAGGATAGGTCCCTTATTGTGACATTCCCAAAATCACGGCCAGAAAAGACTGGTTTAATTTATGCTTTTAAAATAATTTCAAAGTAATCCTCTGATTAAAACAGTTGCGTAATTTGTTCCCAAAACGAAATATGATAAAACTAAGATTTACCAAAGCATTTCTTAAAGAAATGTATTTTTCATTATATTACAATACTTGGGATGTCATGTTCCGATAAACAGACCAAAAGCATAAACATTTCAATACAGACCTTACAACAGTTATTTACAACAACAGGTCTATAATCCAAAATATCCTGACAAATCATCCAACTTATGCTCTGGCGCAACTACCTGTAATACAAAGAAACTGAGTGGGTCAGGCTTGGGAGCCTGGTGAGCATATAAGGCTTTCAACTCACAATAAATAATTAATTTAATTTCATCAACCAACAATAACCCAATTACTCATTCCCGTTATTCTCACTTTACGTCCCTAAAACAACTAACACAAGGGACCTAGTCTTAGAATATTTCATCGGGGCGACAACACATAATTCAGGGGTTTCTTAGCAATATATGTCAAATAAGGCAACCATGAGGGGGATGGAGTACATCGAATGAACACCCAAGTTCATTATCACCTACAGGTGGCGAGCCTGCTAGCGTTCCAAAGGACTGCAGAAAAGTTTGTGGTCGTCATCTAAACTCCGCTAGATGACTGAATCAAAAACAACATCGAGGTCTCTCATCTGTTTATCACACATTAACTATCTACCCATGTTCTACCCAACATATTAGTAGATAAAAATATATATTTTTATACATAGTTTAAAACCTGTATAGCATTCTCATTCAATACATATTCCAAACAACAGATGAGACACATACACATAACACGCATTTCATAGTGAATAAATCATATCTGTGAGATAAAAGAAAATGAATATACATTCACACATATAACAACAAAATATACACATAACACGTATTTCATATAAAATACTTCATAATTGTGTGTTAGAAGAAAGTGACTATACATTCACTTGATCGGAAGATGATTGGACAACACTACGGCTTGTAGAAGTAGTATTCTTCGGTAGATCTGAAAGATCTTCACAAAAACCGGGCTTCTCGTGGGAAGAGCTTCGGCTCGGGAGTTTTACTTCTCGATATCTTCGGGGCTTCGGGACTTGCTTCGGGTCTCGGGAATGATACCGGGGTATCGGGATATTTCTAGCACGCCAAACGAGGTAAAAACGCGAGAGAAGGAAAGAAAATAGCAACTGAAACTGGCAGCCTCGACTTCCTTTTATATGGTCTAGATCCTCGATTTACGCCGGGCGTAGATGAGACTATAATCTACAACTTTCATTTGGACTCCGTCGGTTAATTTTGAATTTATTTTTATTATTTATTTTTAGTAGGTCGGGACAGGAAAACTCCGTTATAAATTCATAACTTCTTCATCTGACGTCCGTTTTTGCCTGTCTTTTTATCGTTTCACTACTATTAACGAGATTTTCGATTCTCGTTTAGATTGTTTCGGCTAAAAACAGCTCGATCTCAAATCGAGTATTCGGACTACATACTACTAAGTCGAAACTTCGGAAAATCATAACTTCCTCATACGAAGTCAGATTTGGGCGTTATTTTTATGCATGCTCTCGGTTTAACGAGCTATATGACTTTCGTTTATATCACTAATGCTAAATATCGCTCTAACGTAAATTTCACTTTTTACGTCATTCAACATCGTCGGTTCTGTCGCGAAACTTCGACAAGTCATAACTTCTTCGTTATAACTCGGATTTCGACATTCTTTATATCTCCATAATCCTTGTTTCAACCACTACATATTCATGCAAAGATATCGGGCTTATCTCACACTTTAATTTTGATGTTTATTTTATTCTTAATTCATTAAATTATAAGAATTAAGAAAATAAACACATAATTCATATAATCTCCCTATCTAATAAAAGAGTAGTTTGTTTGTCATGTGTCACAATGTTAAGCATTGTAATTAATATCATGACACTTGTCAATCTATTGACACTTGTATTTAATATCATGACACATGTCAATTTATTAATTCTCCATTTCAAATTTCAAATTTCAAATTTCAAATTTCAAATTTTAAATCACATTTTAATTATATCAAATTAATAATATTAGAATAAAAATAAAATAAAATTTATACAAATTATAATAAAATAAAATTTATACAAATTATAAGATGATATATTTTATATACTTATTTGAATCAACGATTATAATTTTATATATAACTAAAAAATATATTTTAATTAATAAGTTATTTAAAATTATTAATTAATAGTTTTGAGTTTTTACTTAAAAAGTTTAATTAATTTTTTAACCGTGGATCCCACGGGTTATAAACTAGTTCACATAATACTTAAATATTTCGTCATTAATACTTCAAAAAGGGTTACAATGGTTAACCTAGACTATTATATTAACAATAATGCCTAGCCTGGAAACGCGGGTGTTACACTTATACTAGATGCTTTAGGGACGTAAGGTGAGGATAACGGGAATGGGTAATCGGGTTTAATGATTGTTGAAGATAATAAACTTATTTATTGTGGGTTGAAAAACCTATGTGCTCACTAGGCTCCCCAGCCTGAACCACTCAGTTTCTTGAATTTTCACATCGGGTTCTATTTCAAGCTTTTGCACATTCAAGATAAATCATGGGGGTTCGTTCACAAATACAGTATCTAGAAGGTCATACATAGATGGGCTTGTGGGTCACTTTTATTTTATGGACATGGATGTGTTTTCAGTCCATGAGTTAGATGATATGGTTGCAGTTTTAAGGTATAATGATGGAGGTATAATGTTTTACCATTTCATGATCCCAGACACAAACTTGGATAGTGGATTGTTACCCCTTGGCACCGATCAGGAAGTCATTCAGGTGGCAAGGTATGTGCTTAATTATAAGGAAATTAATTTGTACATCGAGCATGGAAATACTAGAGTAGTCCCTTACTTTAAGTCCCCATTGAAGGTTCGTATTGAGGAAGTTCAAGGGAACCGTTCTCCTGAAATGAATATGGTTATCATTTGGGTCATGTAGTAAAAAGTTGGATTTGAATGAGTCCACTGATTTGTCAAAGTTGATTGTACCATATAAACATGTGATCAACAAAAACACACTCAGTTGATCGAGAGAGTGATCCCTTTAAGGGGTACAATTTGAGGATAACCATGGTAAGAAAGCTGTTGACACAGGGGATGATCACCAACCGAAGGGGGATGTTGATCCAGTGGATGATTATGAGGTAATGGGGGATGTAGACGCAGAATATGGTAGGGGAAAAATCTACATGATGTTGAGTTTTTTTGAGGATGAATACAAAAGAAGTAAGGAAAGTGTTAGTGAGGATCCTTGGAGTGAGGGTAATATGACATATGATGTAACACGCATAAAATTCGAGCCAATTTAAAACTTTTTTGTAACATCCCAAAAATACAGGCCAAAAATTTCATTTTAAAATATGTCATTATAAAACCAACAGTGTGATAAAACATCCGTAACATCATGTCATGTCAAAACCAAAGTAGAAATAATCAAACGTGTTATCATAAAATAATATCAAAGTGTAATCCCAAAGATCTCATGTGCGGAAAACCATAGTGTGATGCGCTGCGATCAAGCCGGCTCCTTTCCTTTAGACACGAAGTACCTGAAACCAAAACTGAAAACCGTAAGCACAAAGCTTAGTGAGCTCCCCCATCATACCACATACCATATAATCACATAACATACATATATTGTCAGGCATTTATGGGGTGCCCGACCTACCCGGTATGGCCTTTCTGAGGTGCCGACCTACCCGTGTCAAGCCATTCTAGGGTGCTGACTACCCCCGTCAAGCCATTTTGGGGTGCTGACTACCCATGTCGAGCCATTCTGGGGCGCTGACTACCCATCGGTCCTAACAACCGAACCTAGGGGACTATTTCACCCCTACTACTACTATCACATATAACATAACATAAACATATTATCAGACATATCTGGGATGTCTGAACTACCCTTCGGTCCTAACAACCGAACCTCGGGGACTAGTCCCCTCCTACTACCTCTATCGCATAAAACATAACAAGCCAGCATGCCACATATCATCACATACTATCAGACGTATATGGGGTGTCTGACTACCCTTCGGTCCTAATAACCGAACTCCACTACTATTACATACAACATCTCATGCTAGCATATAACATATCAGGTAGTAGCAAACCTAGATGATATCACAAAGACAATCATCTATCATACATCTCCTACTGGTGGGCCGACATTGTGGCCTTAGACCCACCGCTACTGGAAGGTAACTCACCTCATACTGTTGAAGTCCCGTAGTCACAACCCCACACTGCTGAAGTCCCGCAAACTCAACCACAGCTGCCGGATGACAGATTCCCGAACTGTCAACACCAAAATAACACCCAATTAATAATTGGGTCCCAACACATAACCATAAATACATACTTAGATAATTACTACATTACCCTAAGATTGGCTTTATTCAAGCCCAAGGCCCAAACCATAGGCCCAAAGCGAACTAGGAATCAAAGCCCAACATATGGCCCAATTTTCCAAATTGGGCCCAGGCCTATGCATGGTCTTATTCTAAGGCCCAACATCGTACAATCATTAAGGCCCAACTATGGTCCATCTATGGCCCAAATTTCCAAATTGGGCCCAACCCCTTACCCTAGGCCCATGTAATCATTTTAGTCCATATAATTATTCTTGGATGGTCCATTAATAATCCAATTATTAAGGCCCAATAGAAAGGCCCAACAATAAACCCAAGTGAAGTCAGGGTTTCACATAAAATGCCGATTAAGGTTAAGTTTCCTACTTAACCCATTAAGGAATTATTCCTCTAAGGACTTAATCCATTAAGTCCATCATTCTTTTAAATAAGTCATATGGTGTGATTGGGCTTAATCACACAATTCCATTCCAATGGCCCAAATGTGGGTCTCGATAAGTCCAAGCCCATAATCCCAAATTAGAGTTTTCACATGAAATGATGATTAGGGTTAAGTGTTTCTTTCTTAACCCATTAAGGACTTAATCCATTAAGTCCATTATGTTTTATGTTAGTTTGCCAATGATTATTATTTAATATCTTAAGTTATTAAATAATTCTCGTGTGTGTGACCCGATTGATTCTTAAAGTTAGGGTTTCATTAGCATTAGGGTTTTCCAATCCAAATATTAGCTCATTTCTCAATTTGTTGGCCTTTTATGTAAATCAGGGCTTTATTGGGCCTATTAAGCCACTAAAATCTTATTAGGCCCATATGGGTTTAATTCGGTCCATTAGAGTCCATTAAGCTTCATTGGGCCCATTAGAGCTCCTTTGAGCCCATTAGGGTTTCTAGCATCCCCAATCGAGTCAACTCACAAGACAAGCAC
Organism: Lactuca saligna; assembly: GCF_052625555.1. Classification (NCBI taxonomy): domain Eukaryota; kingdom Viridiplantae; phylum Streptophyta; class Magnoliopsida; order Asterales; family Asteraceae; genus Lactuca; species Lactuca saligna. Next base: position 9,267,594 of record NC_136420.1, read on the forward strand.
ACCGCCACCCGACACGGCGGCTGGTGGCGGCAAGAGGCGGCAACCACCACCCTAAGGTGGTGGTTTTCGAGTTCTTTCATTATTCTGATACTATTACAGATTACAACACAAATCCAGAATCACGCACACACTCTTTAACATACACATACACACGCATAGCCACCCAAATGGTGGCCGGTGGTGGTGTAAGGCGGTAGCCTTGCGATTTCCGGCTAGACAAATAACCCACAATACATATGAACACCAAATAATTGACTGAAGTTAAGTCACACATGAAATACGCACACCAAGCATCGCCCAACATCGGTGGTTGACGACAGCAAGGTCGGCGGCCGTAGCAACGACGCCTTGGAGTGGCGGCAGTGATGACGGTCTGAACAAACCCCGAGGAGCATCGATTGGAACCGGTACATCTCATCGGAATACCGTCGCAACAGCAACATAGAACCGAGGTCGCTCACCATCCGCTTAATCTTCAACGGCTGCAGTGAAGTAGCGACAAGAACCCCATCGATCACCTCCCACACATCAACGCTTCCCATTCCGCTTATAGCCACCATCGGGTTCCCAGAAGCCACGATGACGAAGCACAACACACTCGGCGGTCTAGGTTCTCTACTATGGTGGTCGCACCTCCACCGGAAATGACCATATCGGCCATCACTTCCGATACACCCAACAGACTTCGATATCTCAGGACATGGCAAGCATCGTTGGAGGTCTCCGGCGATTGGCGACTTCATCGGGGATGGTTGCGACTTGAACAACAAAGGGAAATGGCACCAAAGATCGGCGGAGAGGGGGCGGCTGGATGGAGGTATCGATGAGAGGGTGTAGGCTGAAGAGTCCGACGATGGCGGCTGCACTGCCCCTTGGGTCTAGGGTTTCATAACGTGTTTATATACCCGTCACCCACAAACATTTTGTCATGATGGCGGGATTGGTCCCTCCCATCCAATCTCCTTTCAAATTAAGTTCAAATAATTACCATGGAGCCCCTCTCTTCATAAATATAATAAAATGAGTCCCAAACTCACGTTTTTAGCCCCCAACTTCTAAAAAAAATATAGCAATTACTCCTCGAACCCAACACCCCGCATATATAATTATTTATTTTAGGGCTACTATTCGCTTATTTTTTATTTATTGATTTAATAAATAAACGGGGCTTTACATTTTTAAAACATTTAAAACCATCTAGTTATTATAATTTGTTTTCAAAATAGTTTAAACATCAGAGTTCCCAGAAATCAAAGTCATAAATCAAGGAAGTGTACGGCGACGCCTTCGCCTTCCCACGGTCATCCGTTTTATCTGAAATAATAATGGATAAATGTAAGCTCGAAGGCTTAGTGAGTTACCCCCCCCCCCAAAAAAAAAAAAAAAAAAACAACCGCATACAGCCACAAACATATCATATAACAAACACAGAACAATCATGCATCTCGAGTCTATAGTGTGACCGGTCTGCCCACACTGGGCCTTCAGTCCACCTGATCCACTCTCTGAGTCTACAATATGACTGGACCACCCGCATCGGGCCTTCAGTCTATGTGGCCCACTTTTTGAGCATCGTCTCGTCTGGACCGCCCTTTCGGGGCCTTCAACCTATCCGGACCACTCGTCGAGCTTTCGGCCTGACTATGTGCCCTCCTGGGTCTGTAGTCTATTCAGTCTCCCCTAGGTATGTTGGCCTACAACACAAAGCAGTACATGCGTCAACCCAACCCCCATACCAATCAAACAATCATGTGCACATAAATATCATACGCTAGCATGTATATAACAGATAATCATACGGATCTAACAGATCACTAATACAACAACCATCCTATAACCAGGATACCGACCAAACCGGTCACAAACATAGCATCATCATATATACCAGGATATCGACCTAAACCTAATCACTAGACATAACACCATCCTAACTACCAGGATGCAAATCTAGTAGATCAATAAACATATCAAGAAAATACCCAGATACAAATCCGATAAAGGGCCAACCTTGGTGCCTTAGACCTTGTTGATATAGTGAGGATAACTCACCTCGCAATGTCGGTCTGAACTAAGGTATTGACTCTTGTAGTGCTGTCTCACCGAAAATCCTGAACTATCCAAAATAACGAATGCTGAGTCAACATATGGGCAAGATTTAATGGTTCTTGATTGCACACATCGATGTTCACCACTCAGTCATCTGTCTCTTTAGGTCTTGACACTAGTATAACCCAAGGACATTTACCCTCTTTCATATTTACTGTTTTGTCCTTGAATCCAGTCATTGACTTTGTCCATGGCCCGCCACTCATATTTGAGACCACTCCTCTACACTTAGTCCTAATCCTTGTTTTGTCATTTTTTTTCAAAATGTAAATCCCTTTTGGTTTCTACTGCATGTTGTTTATATATTATTTCACATCCTTCTTTGTTTTGAACTTCTATCCTAATGTGAAAGCCTTTGGATTAACTACACCCTCAGAACAACTTTTTGCATTTCTTATGTCTCATAACATCCTCTCTCTGTTGTTATCTTCACCTACAATAGGTGACTCAAACGATTATGGGTCTGTGACTTCCAAATCTTCACCTTCATTAAAGTCAACACCACTACCACTTGCTTCTTTGGTCATTTTTTGAACCCACTCAACATCTTCATCAACATGTATATGAAATTCTTTCATATCAATATCCACATCATCTACAATATTTTCTAAATCCACAAAGAAGTCTTCATCCTTAATCTCATCATCTGTTAGGGATGAGCAGTTTGTCCCAAATACCGATCCCATACCGGTACCGTACCGGAACCGGTACCAAATCGTACCGAATTTAAAAATATGAGACGGTATTCGGTACTCCAAATACATGACATTCGGGATTTGGTACCACCGGTATCAGTACTAGTACCGAACATCGGTACCATTCCCGGTACCGGTACCAGTGATGTTAATTCAGTTCGGTACTCGGGATTGACTTTTGATAAAATTCGGTTTTCGGGAAATCGGGAATGGTACGGGTTGGTACCGGTTCCGTCCCATGCTCATCCCTATCATCTGTCATATTACCCTCACTCCTACTACCCTCACTCCAAGGACCCTCACTAACACTTTCCTTACTTCCACTGTATTCATCCTCAAAAAACTCAACATCATGTAGATTTTCCCCCACCATATTCTGCGTCTACATCCCTCATTACCTTATAATCATCCAGTGGATCAACATCCCCTTTTGGTTGGTGATCATCCCCTATGTTAACAGCTTTTTTTACCATGGTTATCCTCAAACTGTACCGCTTAAAGGGATCACTCTCTCGATCAACTAAGTGTTTTTTGTTGATCACATGTTCATATGGTACAATCAACTTTGGCAAATCAATGGACTCATTCAAATCCAACTTTTTACTACATGACCCAACTGATTTCCTTTTCATTCTAACCCTATTCATTTCAGGAGAATGATTCCCTTCAACTTCCTCAATATGAACCTTCAATGGGGACTTAAATCAAGGGACTACTCTATTATTTCCATGCTCGATGTACAAATTAATTTCCTTATGATTAAGCACATACCTTGCCAGTTGAATGACTTCCTGATCGGTGCCAAGGGGGAACAATCCACTATCCATGTATGTGTATGGGATAATAAAATGGTAAAACATTATACCTCCATCATTGTACCCTAAAACGGCCATCATATCATATAACTCGTGGACCGAAAACACATCCATGTCCACAAAATCAAAGTGATCCACAAGCTCATCTATATATGACCTTCCAGATACCGTATTTGTGAATGAATCCCCATGATTTATCTTGAATGTGCAAAAGCTTGAAATAGAACCCGATGTGAAAATTCAAGAACAATAAAATGTTAATGATGGAGGAAAGCAAAATTACATTTCGTCAAAACCTAGCTTTACAAGGTCTGTGCTTACCATATTCTTTACGTAGGTCAAGTGGTTGGGTGTAGCGTGGACGTAAAGACCACAATGTGAGCACCATTTTCCTCGATACACCCTTCAATCAGTTGAACTATTTTGTCAGACGACGATAAGAACTCACGATTGAAGAAGATGGGATGATCAAAAGGTTTTCTTGTAGAAAGAGATAGAGTGTAAAGTCAATGTCTGAAACTAAACTCCGCCACCTTAATGGATATAACTATTAATTTATATGTCCAGAAAATGTCCTTTAGGGTAAAGTGACATAAATACCCTCATGTGCAAGTCACATGGGGGCAGCTTAACGTTGGAATGGACGGACATCCAACTTGGGGACCAAACGCGTGAAACTTATGGTCCGTAGGTACTATTTCAGGGGAAAAAGTACCGTAGGGACTACATTAGGGAAAAAATCCAAAACCTAAATGACCATTCGGGTAATTTGTTCCATATAATATTATGTGCATCTTCCAATATATTCTATTATATTATTCTGTCACTCTTTTTTCTTGTACATTGAGTTGATCCCGAGTTCATTTGAAAATAACATTCATGATCCAACCATTTTATTCAAAACTACGCACATTTTATCTTCGTTCATCTCACCCTGCAATCTACACTCAAGTGGGGAAATGGTAATATCTTATTGTTTTCTTATGTGAAATTTGATTCGATTCTTTGTATATTTTGCATATTATATCCATATATTTTGCTTTAAATTTATTGCAGGAGGAAGTATTGCACGAGATACATGTGTGGGAAGACTATGTAAATTGTAGGTTCAGACATGCACAAAGAGATCGCCATAGTGGCGTGTGTATGTGTGTGTGTGTGTGTATATATATATATATATGTGTGTGTGTGTGTATGTGTGTGCATGTGTCTGGGTTCAATTGAGAAAATAAAAAAGGTTGAGAATGGGGGAATCATTCTTAGCCACTCATTTAATTAGCCTCTAAACATAAAGGACACGGTGACAAACTTGTAAATATGATATAGTAGCCTTCAATCACAAATACGAACAATTGAAATTTATTCGTTTTTTGCTCTTTCAATCCAACCTTCAATTCTGTTTGAATACGAACATATCTTCAACATCTACGATTAATTATACTCCCAACATCATTATAACAACATCATTGATAATCAACAAAAAATTCAATTCGTATCATTCATTCAATATCGTTCATCAAATAAAACATCGAAATTAAGGTTAGAAAAAGATCAAATCATTTTTTGTTTTAAATTTTCATATATTTCTCTACCAATCTACTATTTTGTAAGATTTAAGTAGTCAAGGTATCATATTTATCACATTTTTAAAAAAGTTAACTTGTATGCACTCCAACTGTTTGATGAAATGCATAAACTAAATTACCACGTTATATTCACATATGAATATGTTTTCTCACCTGAATCAATATGTGATTATTAAAACACAAAACAAATATGCAAGTCTGTATGTTATTCATATGTGAATAACATATAAAAATTATATATATTTCTGAAAACACATTGTAATATTCATATATGAATATACTGTGCAATATTTACATATGAATATACCAACTATTATTCATAAATGAATATACGATCTAATATTCACAAGTGAATATACTATGTACTATTCTCATGTGATATACTATGTAATACTATATAATATTCACATATGAAAATATCATATAATATTCATAAATGAGTATACCATCTAACATTCACAAGTGAATATACTATCTAATATTTACAAATGAATGCATCGTCTAATATTTAAATATGAATGTATTATGTTTAATATATGTTATATTCATATATGAATGATACTTAAATTATAAAAAAAATTAATCATAGTTTTTATTCATAAGTGAATAACGAATATACTGTAGTAAAAATCAGATTTATTTTTATTCACTTATGAATAAAGATAGCTGAAAATATTTAAAAAAAAATTATTTTATCTTAAAACTATATCAACATGGATGTCTATTTTTAGAGAATAAAAAATCATGAATTTTGGTATATATTTAAAATTATTTTTCGATAAAAATAACTTCTTAAAAATTAAAAAAAATTAAAAAAAAAAAAAACGAAAAAACTATGTTTTTGTATATATTAAGGTAATGCTTAGCATAGTTTAAGTAAACATGTTTTGTTGGAAAACACATGTGCATTCTTTTCTTATTTCCGCCGGTATGTTGAAAGTTTTTGCGGGAAAAATAAATGATTGGCTGAGAATGATTCCCCTATTCTCAACTTTTTTTTCTCAATTGAACCAGCTTTTCTCTCTCTCTCTCTCTCTATATATATATATATATATATATATATATATATATATATATATATATATATATATATATATATATATATATATATATATATAGGGTTAAGTTCAAATGAGAACATTATTTAATGTGAGAACGTGAGAACACTACTTTATGATACTATTCTACTATGAATTTAATATGTATATTATTGTAGTAATTATAATATGAATATATTCAATTTTATATTGCTATTCTACTATAAAATTTATATATATATATATATATATATATATGTGTGTGTGTGTGTGTAGTAATTTAGTAAATTCTAATGTGAATGTTAAATATGTGATTGTTCATATATTCGGTGATGAATAATGTCATAAAGTTGTACATACAAAATTTTAATGTGAATATTAATGTGTGATTGTTTGTATATTTGTTGATGAAGAATATCATATAGTTGTATATACAAATTTCATAGTAGAATAGTAACATAAAGTAGTGTTCTCACGTTCTCACACTAAATAGTGTTCTCATTTGAACTTAACCCTATATATATATATATATATATATATATATATATATATATATATATATATATATATATATATATATATATATATATATATATATATATAGGGTTAGGTTCATTTAAGACCACCTATATTTTGTGAGACCGTGAGACGCATTTTTTTATTTTATTTTTATTTTTTTTAGTTAATTCATGTTCCGAAAATAATATTTAAAAAAAGAATTTTTTGATTTTTCCATTTATTTTGCATTTTAAAATTATTTTTAGAATATGTACAGTGTAATATTCTATTTAGAATATTTCAGGTATTTTTAAAAAAAAATAGATTTTTTTTTTATTTTTTTTAGTTAATTCAAGTTCCGAAAATAATATTTAAAAAAAGAATTTTTAGATTTTTCCATTTATTTTGCATTTTAAAATTATTTTTTAGAATATGTCAGTGTAATATTCTATTTAGAATATTTAACGTATTTTTCAAAAAAAAAAATAACGGAATTTTTTTTTATATATATTTTTTATTTTTTTAGTTAATTCAAGTTCCGAAAATAATATTTAAAAAAAGAATTTTTGGATTTTTCCATTTATTTTGCATTTTAAAATTATTTTTAGATTTGATCTCACGGTGTTACAAAATTAGAATGGTCTCAAATGAACCTATATATATATATATATATATATATATATATATATATATATATATATATATATATATATATATATATATGCAGTTGTTTAAATTCTAGAAATTTTGGCCTTTTTGGCAAATGCAAACAATATCGTCGTCTTGTATCTGTCAAAGTATATGCAACTTTCTCCATCAAGATCCGCCATTGATGTCACAAACTTTATGGCCACCGCATTTTTCCTTGCACTCATTAGTGGCTTTTTATCAAATGCTTTCTTTACTAGCTACTACATTTACTTGATGAGCGAAGATGTCGAGTTTTTAGTACTTTTAAATTTATTTGGATCACTCTTCTTACAACAATTTCTTATATAATTTTACACTTTTTTATATCAAGAAACCGCTTTTCTAACAATAGGGGTGTGTTCGGCAAAACTAAGCTGGTAGCCGTAAAATGAACCTATAGATTTTATTTTTATATGATTTTGGGAAAAAGTAGTTGTAAACTTTTAAAACAATTAAAATTACATAAAATGATATCTTTGAGAAATATAAAATAGAAACATAATTTTTAAAAAATGGTAATTGAGTCCATTTGCAAAAATATAAAAGTCTTTGTTATATACTACTTGAAGTAGCATTCGGGTTTGAAGTTTTTTGTTTAAAGTAAAAGCTAAAAGATCTTATTATCAAACGAAGTGTTTTGTTTTAGAGTTTTTTCTTAACGGGGTTAAAAACAAGAAACTCCTAAAGCCCTAGACGTTGGTTTTCATATTATTATTTTCAAATAGCTCATCCAAAGTCCAAACTTATATTTTGCTTTCAAACAATATACAGGAATTAACTAGTTAATTATACAGGGTTTGATAATTCTAACATTCCTACCTCTATCACCCTACCTCAAACGCCCAACATGTGACACATCCAAAACCCTTCCTTGCATACAAGTTCATGGTGGAAAAGCCTCCATGTTGTTCTTAGGTCTCTACCTTGTGGCTATTGGTGTTGAGGGTATAAAGAGATCATTACCAACACTAGGAGCCGAACAATTTGACGAAAATACCCCCAAAGGAAGGAAGCAAAGATCAACCTTTTTCAATTATTTCATATTTTGTTTAATATGTGGTGGTCTAATTGTTGTCACCTTGGTGTTATGGATCGAAGATAATGTAGGGTGGCAATGGGGTTTTGGCATTTCAACCATAGCCATCTTGTTGTCAATTGTTATCCTCCTTGCTGGTTCAGTCTTCTATCGTTGCAGGATACCCAATGGAACCCCTCTCGCAACCATGTTTAAGGTAATAACTCGATACACTAGCTATGAGTTTGTATTCGTGTTTGAAGACTGAATCTGGCATTTCATCGAACAGGTGGTGTGCGCAGCATCTTTAAATGTTTCTAAGGTCGCCAACTCCGATGAGCAGCAGACGAAAGAGAATGAGACAAACAGAGCAAGACTTTCAAACACCCTCGAGTGGTTAAACCGCGCGGTTGAAAACAAACCAGCCAATAGATTACTCGCGTGCTCTATTCAAGAGGTAGAAGATGTCAAGATCATGCTGCAAATTCTTCCTATATTTTGCACCATTATACTTAATTGCTGTTTAGCTCAACTCTCTACGTTCTCCGTCCAACAAGCCGCGACAATGAACACGATGCTTGGCTCGTTCAAAGTCCCACCTGCGTCGCTACCTGTTTTCCCAATCGTCTTCTTGATGATCATGACACCACTCTACGATCATATTATAATCCCATTTGCACGAAAATGGAAAAAATTTGAGATGGGCGTGTCTCATCTCCAAGGAATTGGCTTGGGTCTATGTTTCTTCATTTTAGCCATGGCTGTCGCAGCTCTAGTCGAGCTCCAACGCAAGAAAGTTTCCAAAGTTGCGATGGTGGCACTACTGCCTATTTCGTTCCTGTGGATTTCGTTTCAGTATTTGTTTTTGGGATCTGCTGATCTTTTCGTGTTGGCAGGATTGATGGAGTTTTCGTTTACAGAAGCGCCCGTTAGAATGAGATCTTTGGCTACTTCGTTTTCTTGGGCGTCTTTGTCCATGGGTTATTTTCTTAGTGGCGTGATCGTCTCGGTTGTTAATGGTGTTACTGGCGCCAGATACCACCGGCAGCCATGGTTCTCCGGTGAGAACTTGAATCACCATCATCTTGACAGGTTTTACTGGTTATTATGTGTTTTGAGTTTGTTGAATTTGGAAATTATCTTTTTTGGGCGAATCGTTACAATTACAAATCAATATCAGGAAACATTTAAGATCATATGAATTTCTAGTAAATGATATTTAATTTTCAAAATTCTCATGAATTCGTTTAATTAACAAAAAAAATCAGTCGTTGATGTGTTAGTATAATTGTCTTTGACTCTTTTCCAATACTTTGTTTTTAAAGTAATCGGCTCTATCATAATGGTTTATTGAATTAGATATGACTAGTGAGAAGATAGGCTCTATAATAGTTGATACTAGTGAGAAGAGTGATGAGTTATGAAACTTTGCACTTTGATTTTTCTGATGAAAATAATAATATAGTGATATTATCATATTGCCATTTTGCTATATCTTATGTCGGATAAAATATATTTATTTATTTGATAAAATATGTTAACAGATATATTGAATAATTATAAAAAAAATACAAAATATGGAAAATAAAAATTGGATGCAAAGATCATCAAGGGAGTCGGGAAGGAGACGGTTGCAACTTGCAAGCTTAGAAGGGTGTGTTCGATGAAGGCAAATTGCAAAAATTTGAAAGAATCACGTATGGACCGAATCAACTATTAATCTTTTATGTGAGTTAGAGGTTTTGCTTACCCATGACTGAGTCTAAAAAAAAAAAATCTCATCAGACTCGACTGAAATCAAACAAACCCTAAAACATCTCTAAAATCTTATAAAAAAATATCTGACGAGAGTATCTTAGCCGTTCATCTATATCTTCACATTCCGAGTTTTCCAAATCAAAGTTTCAAATTTTAAAGACAATTTTGCATTGATCCTTATGGTTTACTATTTTCTTTGTGTTGCTTGGGTTTCTTAAGCTGGTATGTCAAAATATAACTTTAGCTATAAATGATAATGACACGTAATACTGGGAAACAAAATGGCTTTTACAAACAGTAGTTTTTTTTAACCTTGGAAATTATTCTCCATTCACATTACTTTCTAAGGATATGTATCTACTTGGAATTTGATCGGAACAAAACAAAATAAAAAACCAACCAACCCGATAATTAAATCGTTTTATACCATTCCGGTGTTAATTTATATGGAAGATATGGGTTTTATTTGCTTTTATTAACACAAAACAAATTGAAACCACATTAAAGTTTGATTAATTAGGATAGACAAACTAATTTCAAAACTAATTAGTATATTTTTCATCAACTTAACACCAAAGAATTCAAAATGAAAACAAAAAGAATTTTCCAAAACTAATTTGATTGTAAATTGACCCAAACGGATTGACCTGGTACCCCATCGTGTACCACAAACAACATATAATACCCCGGCGGTGCAACATTTGGGGATGAAGGCGCACGTACTGTAACCCTATACCCAAACACAGAATACTGTTCCACGGAAGCCACGTGTAAAAATAGCACCCGTTGATTCATCGCGAATGAGTGAGTCGCAAATGAGGGTGCAACCAACGATACGATGACCCTTAGATCTAAACCAGTCAAGGACATAGTCAACGTTATGGTGAAATATTGACCGTAGATTATACCCTCATCGATACCATATTCAACGGACAAGATTGAAGGCCTGTAATAAGCGAATCTCCCGTCCATGTACGGCGGCGAAAAGGCCTCCAAACTCAAATCAGTTGGGTAGTTTCCGGTGAACTCGTATGACACGTGTGGGTTACTTCCACCGACTAAGATTCTGCCATCTGGAAGTAACGTGGCTGCTGAGTGGTACATCCTAGGTCTTTTGGTGGGGTTGAGCACAGTAAATAGTCTCTTTCTTGGCTCGTAAAGAATCGGGTGCAAAACCGGTTCAACCGCGTTCTCCCAACCGGCGGTACCTCTCGCCGCTCCGTTAATGATGATGATGTCGCCGGTCGGTAAAACGATCATATCCGGCATTACCCGGCGGAGGGGCATCATCTCCATGGTCCAACTGGGCTGAGGAGCATTCAGATCCATACGTCCGCAGGTTCTTGCAGCTGCCATGTACACACCTTGCTCCGCCATCGGAAACGACCCTCCTCTTGCGCCGCCGCAAATCATAACCTCCACTGGCGGAGATCTGGCATTTTCGTTGAGCGAAATCGGTAACAAAACTGACGAACCCGTTGATGGGTATGATCTTTTTTCTCCGGGAATCGGCGGAAACTCGCGAACAACTCGGCCGTGTACGTAATCCAGCGATATCGAACGTTGATTCGCAAAGATGAACAGATTTCCGTCCGGCAAGAGGTGAAGAAACGGATACAGATTGTTCTCTTCTTGAAAATCTGTTGTTTCTATCAAGAACGTGAGATTAAACAAATTTAAAGAAGAAGACCCAATTGGGTTTCTTGGATAAAACTCATAGCTGTAAGCTCTCCGGCCACCGACGATGATAATGTTCCCGTCGGGGAGAATATGATTTGACGCATACCAACGTTGAACAGTTAAATTCCTTTCCAATTCAACCCAATCACAAGAATTATCTCGGCATGGAGTGAAGAGACGTATTTTGTGGTCGCCGGCGTGGTAGCCTCCTGTTTGCACAAGTGTGCCGCTGGGATCGACGGAGCCTGATGAACACCATATATCGGTTTGTACAGTAAGTGGTCGGAATGTATTTGAAGGAACGTCGTAGAGGATGGAGTGAGCGGTGCAATCAGGTCTAACCACTTCGTCGTTGATCCGGCAAGGTTCTCCGAACGGGAGACTGAGATTTGATGGTCCAAAATCGGTCCGATCAAAGATAACGACTTTGTTATTGTGTAGAAGCTGCAAGTGCATGGCAGAAATCCCTATACTTCTTTGCAGAAGAACCCAATTTCCCAACGGTTTTTTGGGTTCAATCGCTCTTCTAATTTTGGGTGGCAAGAAAGGGTCATCGCGTCCGCTGACAATGATCTGTGTAGGCCCTGCGGCCGGCATGGGCGGTGTAGCCAGTATCGCCGGTGTTGGCTGCGTAGGCACTACTGTGGACGGTGTAGGCGCCATTATCGGCGTTGTAGACTGTGTGGGAGGTGGTGTAGGCGGTGGTATGGGCGGTGTAGGCAGTGTGGGTGGTGTTGGGGGTATAGGCGGAGGAGGAGGTGGAGTATGAATATGAGTATGGCCTCGGTGGTGTCGATGGAGATGAAAATGATGATGGTGGTGGCGGTGGTGATGATGGTGATCGGCGAGACAAAGATGGAGGAGAGAGAAACTAGTAATGAGCAAGAAGAAAGATTGATTCTTGAACAATATTGCCGCCATTTATAACTTGTAATAAGATTTTCTTGGGTGTTCTTGGGACCCTTTAATCGGCTTTATAATCTCTGGGAGGTAATTAAAGGACTCCGGAGGGTTTTAGGGTTTATGTAACTGTGCGTGTGTGCATAACTGTATATATATATACCCCTTTATTTTCAAAATGATAATTAATCAGAAAGAAGATTTTACAAAAGATCCGATCAATAATTACTTTTTTTGTTATCGTTAAAATAAATTCTATATTCTAATAAATGGCTTCTTTTATATATATATATATATATATATATATATATATATATATATATATATATATATATATATATATATATATATATATATATATTAAACAATTTATTTGAAAATTCAATTTTTTTTAACTATATGTTAAATCTGAAATTATAATAACTTTAAAATCTTGATATATCTTTTAATTAATAGTTTATTTAAAATAATTGATTAATTATTATAAATTTTTATTATAAAAATTTAATTAATTTCATATTTTTTAGTTTCCACGATTATAAACTAATATAAAATATTCAACTATAGTTGGCAAAATGTGTGGATCGTTACATTACTGGAGCCAAATCCGAAAGAAAGCTTATTAACGGCTAATATAAAGTTAAGTTCATCATGATATAAACGCTTAGCGGTATTATCAAAATTCTCAGAAAGATTAATAATTAATCGTGCTAAATATATGAAATTTATAACATTTTTTGATCTAGAACAATTTATAATTATAAATTATAAAAATAAAATAAAAAATGAACACACCAGCTCATGACTCAGAACGTATATATAGGAAGTTCACGGCTTAAATGTAAATTTATGAAGATCAGTAATCATTAAAATAAAAAAGTACAATTTTGGAAATTATGTAACTATCAAATCTAAGTTAAATAACTAATATTTATGGGAATTAACTCAAACCCAATTTGAATATATGGAAAGTAAACTATGCCGTCTTGGGCTTGGTATGCAATCACGAGGCATGCAAGTCCGGCCTGCCCTTCTGGTAGCCCAATTGTTCTATCTAGAATTGTCATCATTTTGTTACATTTATGATCGGATATTAAGCAATAAATTAAGTACTGAAAATTTGGTTTCTATAATAGATATACTATGTGTGATTTTCTTCAAATTTCATATAGATTTGTCAAATTTGAGCAGCATATTAAACAACGAACGACGGTGATCTAAAATAATCACAACTATACTAATGTAATAAAAAAAAAGTGGCAACTGATGATGTTTGGTTTCATAATAGACATACTACGTGCGATTTTCTTCAAATTCCATATTGATTTGTCAAATCTGAGCAACATATTAAACGAGGTGATCTAAAATAATCACAACTATACTAATGTAATAAAAAAAAAAGAGTGCCAATTGATGATGTTTGGTTTCGTCTTGGTGATTCGATGTTGGAGGGCAAGTTATCGATTGCTAAGATAAATATCGTTTGTAGTATCTAAAGAGTGGTAAGAGGATACGTATCGACGATCAAGTTAGGAAGAATCATGGACTTAGTATGAGAAGGAAGTATGATATAGCGTAGTGTGTAGTGTGTCCAATATTGAGTAGCCCCATTGATATTTTGTATGTGTTGTCGTATCATCAATATATATAATAAGATTGATGAATACCTGGGTTCACAAGACGGTTGAGATAAAGAGACATGCCATGAATCTTCGCTTTGTCCTTCGTTCAGCTTTGACTCCGGTGATACCTGAAACAATCTCATGTGGGGACCCAAGATTACACTCCAATGGTAAAGTCAGTTTTTGTAACGCCAGTAGATCCGGGGCTAGTCAATTAAGAGACAATAAGTGTTGAAAATGATTTTTTGATAGAAGATTATTTGGGAGGATTAGTCTTAACTAAGTTGTAGTATAGTATATGTTACAAGGATTTCGTACATATAAAGAACGTTGAAATCCGAGTTATAACGAAGAAGTTATGACGTGTTCAAGTTTCGCGACAGAACCGACACAACGTTGTATGACGTAAAAAGTGAATTTACGATGGAGCGGTATTTATCCTTAGTGATCTAAATGAATGTTGTAGAGTTTGTTAAACCGAGAACGTTCATAAAAAGAACGCCAAAATCTGACTTCGTATGAGGAAAGTATGATTTTCCGAAGTTTCGACTTAGCGGTATGCAGCCCGAATACTCGAATATGAGATCGAGTGATTTTTAGCTGAAAAAACCTAAACGAGAATCGAAGATCTCATCGATAGTATTCCAACAATAAAAAGACAGACAAAAACGGACGTCGGATGAAGAAGTTATGAATTTCTAATGGAGTTTTACTGTCCCGACCTACTAAAGATAATATAAGAGTAATATATTTATAATATATTAAAAATAAATTCAAAATCATCCAACGGAGTCTAAACGAGCGTTGTAGGTCTTGTTTTTACCTACGCGTCGATATAAATAACATTGAAAATGGAGTTCGTATGCGAAATTATGAATTTCTGAAGTTCGCGGCGCGAAACCCCAAAACTGTCAGAGACCACGACGTGGAAACAATGCCCACGACGTGGCATGGATTTTGACACCTTCTGGAGCCAAAAACGGACGTCGGATGAAGAAGTTATGAATTTCTAATGGAGTTTTACTGTCCCGACCTACTAAACATAATATAAAAGTAATATATTTATAATATATTAAAAATAAATTCAAAATTATCCAACGGAGTCTAAACAAGCGTTGTAGGTCTTGTTTTTACCTACGCGTCGATATAAATAACATCGAAAACGGAGTTTGTATGCGAAAGTTATGAATTTCTGAAGTTTGCGGCGCGAAACCCCAAAACTGTCAGAGACCACGACGTGGAAACAATGCCCACGACGTGGCATGGATTTTGACACCTTCTGGAGCCTGATAGAGCAAGTGGACGATGACGCATGCAATGATGACCAAGCCCACGACGTGGAAGAAGTGCCCACGACGTGGAAAATGAGAAATTTGCTCTATAAATAGAATTCAAGGACCAGCCGAGTTTGTTTGCTCATTCTCTCATCTCTCACGCGTATTGCATCACGTGCAAAGAAATACCCCTGAAGCCCCGATATCATCTCGAGACCCGAAGTGAGTCTCGACGCTCGAAGATCCTGAGAAGAAAAGAGTTTCTGAGCCGAAGCTTTGTCCACGAGAAACCAGGTGTGTGAAGATCTTCTATATCTACCGAAGAATACTACTTTTACAAGTCGTAGTGCTGTCCGAGCATCGTCTAATCAGGTGAGTGTATAATCCCTTTCATAAACACGATTTTAATACAACTATTGTTTGAATGTATTAAGTATATGTTTGGTGTGAGTGTGTAGTTGCTTTCCTCTAACACACAGATATGAAGTATTTGCTATGAAATACATGTTATGTGTTTATATACGGTTTGTTTATTTGAGATGGATGTTGGATGAATGTTTTATATAGGTTTGTATATGCTTTAAACTATATATAATTTATATCTACAAATATGTTGGGTAGAACATGGGTAGATGAAATAGTTGGTGTGTGATGAAATAATGTAATAAGAGATAGGTGAGGATATAATGGTGATGATAATTAGGTGGTGATAGATAGGTAATGAATTACGAGTCCAGACGATGTTGTGGTTGCGTATTCATGCGATGATAGTCTAACCCTTATTATGAATTACGAGTCCAGGTGATGTTGTGGCTGCGTATTCTGATGGATTTTATACAAACAATCCTATGTGTGCATGCAACCCTATAACTTTATGAACACGTGAATAAAACCCTAAAGTATACAACTTTATGAACACATCCTAGGTATACAAACAATCCTAGGTATAAAACATGGATTTTATACAAACAATCCTAGGTATACAACTTTATGAACACATGAATAAAACCCTAAAGTATGTTGCTATTTTCGAAATTCACATATAAGGTTAGATTTCATACCTGTTGTTGTTATATTGTAATAACAACTTAAATCTTCAAACCCTAAGTCTTGAAAGCAAGCACCACAAGTGTAGTGCCTCTAATGGCTCACAAACACCACAAACAATTGGAGAGGCTATAGAGAGAGAAGAGGAGAGGTAGAAATCGGCCTAGGGATCTATTGGGAACAAGTGGGACGATTTCTCAAGGCTTAGGGGTCTTTATATAGGGTTACGATTAGGGTTTCAGTCCTTATCCTTATCTAGTTACTTGCCCACCAAGCAACCATAAGATAAGCCTTGATAAACCTTATCCCTTGGACCATATGGACGATTTCAAGGATATCCAATCCCTTGAATTCGTCCACCCTCCTCCAAGGATAACCATTGCCTTATTTTGCAACTATCACATAATTACTATTCAGCCCCTCTAGTTTAGTTAATTACACTTGATCACAAAATTAATTCCTAATTAATTATTGACCAATATTAATTAAACAAATATGATTTCTCCTTTAATATATTATTCTTATAACATATTAATAAATCATAATAACCTCTTTCTCTATTTATGTCTCCATTCAAGTTGCTTTGGTGAAGGCAACCCAAAAGGACCATGCATAACCGGGTCAAGTATTTACCAAATATGGTTACGGGCTTAGACACTAATCCAACAGTCTCCCACTTGGATAAGTCTAGTAACCACAAATATAACATACAACTTGATCAACAATCGTAGCTCTCAAAGATGCTGTCGTACTCTGATCTTATCAATAATTTGTCCTTTAGATAAGGGATCATACAGTCCTTTGTTTAGATATTGTGCGGACAATTTCATGGAACTTGTTGTCCAACATTTAGTTTCTCGATCTCAGATTCATTTGACATAGAACTTAATTGAACACATCAATTCAGTCCTGACCGGGCCCGACACATAAGTCAAATCAAATCATCGAGCGGCCGTAATATCGCTTTTACCCTCTTAGGATAAAAGTAACATATAAACTTCGACTTATATGCATTTACTATTTAATAATCAACCATACACAACAATGTGTTTTATAACATCAATTTACTGATGTGGTTTCACATTATCAATGTACAACCAATTAGTAAACAATAAACCATATATCTCGGTTTTAAGACCATATGATATTATCGTCTTGCGATCATTTTTTTTTCATATTCCATAAAATGATTCCAGCAAGCGTGGCTTTATTCCAATGCTCAAAACTTGTTCATAAGCACTCATGAATGTTGCAGCAAACCTTTGCTATGTCTAATACCTTATAGACACTCTACATACCAATTCATGACAATCTTCATTCATACCTAATTCCAACATATTAACGATTGTGGACTATTCGAATAATTCGATTATTTTTAATAACTCAATTATCCAGGAAGTCAAAACATGTAAATTTGAAACAACAGTTAAACAATTCACATAAGATAGTAACCTTACTTATAAACAATACTCCTTTATTTAATCATCAAATGTCAATTACATTTATCCATTATACGTTTCTAAAACTATCTAATCTAAACTAATATCATCCTTCAGCCCAATGCTCCTAGCGTGCTGCAAGTGCTTAACCCTACTCAGTCCCTTCGTAAGCGGATCTTGTAACGACCCAAAATTTAAGACCAAAAAATTTCTTTTAATAAATCATTACTTAAAGTAAAGTCATCATTCCAAAACATAACGTGAGTATAAGTTTTCAAAACACATGTTCATTATCAGAGTAAACATTCCCAGGCTGTCTAATCTATGGTGTGTGCCATGCGATCACCCCGAGCTCTTCCCACCGCTACCGGAAGTACCTGAAACCAAAACTGAAAACCGTAAGCACGAAGCTTAGTGAGTTCCCCACCCCACCACATACCATGCGTAACCACATACTGCACATACTGGACCACGCCCCCTATCTTGGGCCTCGCCCCTACCTCGGGCCTCGCCCGCTACAACGGCCCCGCCGCTCCAGGCCCCGCCTGGCTTCGAGCCCCGCTCGGATACATATCTATTTTACTTAGGCACCGCCTGTTACAGGGCCTCGCCCGCCAACAAATAATAACACATAAACATTTCATAACTAACACATACAACTGGTTCTGTCCTAAGGCCTCGCCTATCCTGGGCCTCGCCCATATCCTGCTACTGATGAGCCATGGAACCCCGTCCACGCTACTGATGGTAGTGAGGTACGGGCCTAACCCACTCCCACGCTTGTTCTAGTTCGGGTCTCGCCCCTATTCTGCTACTAATGAGATATGGAACCCCATCCACACTCTGCTACTGGTGAGATACAGGACCTCGCCCACACTCACCTCCCTACCAAGCACATACATGTATCACACAGACAACAAGTATAAACTATCATATAAACAATTCCTTGGGCACCCGCCCGCTATTATAGGACCTTGCCCTGAGAATAATACTAGCATATTGTGCCTAGGGCTAACCCCCGGGTCTTCTACTCATAACTACATGGGCCGGCATTGTGGCCTTAGACCCATTCACACAAAGGGAAACTCACCTGCACTGGCTGAACTTGCTGATGACCTCACTAGCGGCTGCCCGACAACTCACGAAACTCCTGCTCCCCTTGCTTCCCGAACTACCAAAATCAATGCAACACTGAGTCTAACTGACCCCCGAAAGACAACCAAGTCCACCCTGGTCCAAAGTCAAAGTCCTGGTCAAAGTCAACCTTCCAGGTCAACCCTACTCGCCGAGTCACCCTACTGACTCGCCGAGTTCATAATATTCAGATTCCTTCCATTCCCGACTTGAATCACCGAGTCAGTCCATGACTCGCCGAGTCTACCGATTTCTGAGTCCAGACCTGTCCAACTCACTGAGTCTCCACCCGACTCACTGAGTCGAGTCACAACTCGAAGGGTTTGGGGTTTCGCGACCTGAATCGCCGAGTCCAAGAACATACTCGCCGAGTCCAAGGCAATCTTCATACGACTCGACGAGTTGTTCATCCCACTCGTCGAGTTTCTCCACAACTTCATGCTACTCGCCGAGTCCACTCAAAGGACTCACCTAGTCCCTTCAGTTCTCCTTACATGCAGAGGATTTTTGAGTCATGCATGGACTCCAAACTATAGATCCACCCTTCCCAAGCCTATTCCACACGTAAAGTTGCAAACTTTACGTGTAGAGAAGGAGATCTAGGCAAAACATGCCATAAACTAGAGTGTAAGGCCAAGGGGCTTCAAAATCGACTTAGTGGTTGATACTTTATGCTTCTCCAGGCCATAACACACTTGGATCTGAAGTAGCAACTCCAGATCCGGCTTCTAACTCAAAATAATAACATTATGGCTAAAGAGCCCCAACAACCACACATAGATCTAGGTGCAAAAAGGGTCCAGGAACTAATTTATTACCTCCAAGTGCTCAGAATGAACTCACAATCCCAGATCTATAGCTCCTTCTTGTTCCTCCAAGTTCCTTCTTCCTTTTCCAAGCTTTAAAGCACCCTCCAAGGCTCAACTAGGAGATGTGGCGGCTAGGGTTTGATATCCAGGGCTAAAGAGGTAGTAAGGAACCCTAAGAAGAAGATTAAGACATTTATATAGGCTCCAAGTCCCGAATTTAGGGTTTTCCACGCACAGACCAGAATCACCGAGTCACCTTGGCCGACTCGCCGAGTCGGTCGCTTACACTAGACCCGGATCCCGCTCGGACTCGCCGAGTCCCTCCTTGGACTCGCCGAGTCGGCCCTTAAATTAGGGCTTTTCTTTCCTTTCATGGCTTTTAAGACTTGGGTGTTACAACTCTCCCCCACTTAAACTAAACTTCGTCCTCGAAGTTTACTATACTCCACCGCCTACGATCTACCTCCAAAACCCCACCAAATATTCCAACACCAGCTGCCTACCTTCGCTGGTCTTCCACCCGGTCATTCTGACTAGCAACACTCCTTGCGGTTAATCATCTCAGGTTAATCCTAACCCCGAACATACTGGAGATACAACTTACTCAGCCGTCAATCCCCCCCTTTTTCCTCACGTGATTCCTTTCCTTCCCAAGGCGATGCTCCACAAGCCACTATTTCCTCTATCACTGTGAAGATCCTATATTCGCCGATCCATTATTCCCGCACTACTACAGACTGGATACTTCTGTCATTCCTCATCTGCCTTCCCGATGAATTGAAACCACTCTGGTCCCTACCAACCTATCAATATCTGGATTACCGGCTCCCACCGGTAGCTAGTCTCAACACCATCACTAGTCGCTCTCAGCGCCTTCCAAAGAACCTTGACTACCTTCAACTGCTCAAACAATTCTGCCACTCAGACACTACAATCCTGGGATCCCCGATCCCCTAACTTGACACTAAGGTCCCTACTAGGTCCTACCTGTGCTGCTAAAAACTCACGGGCCTCGCCCACGGGACCTCGCTCGACCATACTACTGAGCAACCCTGCTCCTAGGTCTCATCTACACTGCTAATCTCATACGGGCCTCACCCACGGGTCTCACCCAACTATATCCTGGGGCGGCCTCTCCCAAGGTCTCACCTTGCTAGGGCTATACAGGCAACTCCCTATCATTCTCAACCACTACCCATCCTGATCCACATCTGATCACTAGGAAATAAGGGCCTCGCCCCAACTCCGCTAACGAAGCGACTAAGGAATGCTACGGTTTACCCATAGCCTGACAATACTTCCACCACTGACTGCTAGCACGAAACCATCTCCTACAATTTGTCCTCAAGATCCCCATTCCGACTTACACGAGTTCTACTTTGCGGCCCTTTAACCTAAATCCAGACCACATACCCACCATTACCCTTTACACGCACGCATTGATGGGAAGTTCTCAAACTCCCAACCCCGAACTACTCGATTCATCAAACGCTGAACTACCTTCTTTCCTCCTCAAAATCATATACCCAATCTGGATTTGCGTGTCCTTACCCTTATACACTCGGAGGATTCTCCCCCACTTTGATCCTGCTTACACCTCGATGTTCGATGAAGAGAAATCCCAATCCTTGCTACCATAATCAATCCGCTGAGGAATCCCAAGCTTACCATAGCTAAGGACCTAACCTGTCCATTCTAAAACTTATACGACTCCGAACTGGCAAGACATACCGAGTCTCTCCAAGGCATGCTACAGATACTGCGCTCAAAGTAACCTTCTTCGATACAACCCGTCCCTTAACTACTAACCCAAATATCCAAAGTATGCAAATGGCATATAACTCGATCACAATGAACCCGCTCGAAAATAAAACACTCGCACAGATAATGATGCAGAACCATAACGATATGATCATGCACAAAATAAAAGAACTGAAAACGGAAGTCGCATACCTGCAACGTCCGGCGCTGCTCGCATCTCCAAAGTAGTCATCTGAAAAGCCCTGCCTCCAACTGTAGGCGCCTCCGCACGGCCCTGACGGCCGTCTGTGATCCTCAAAGTTGCAGGGGCAGATGCCATCACCCGTCCTGCCGAAAGCAAACTGGGGCATTGGGCCTTCTTGTGGCCCCGCTGATTGCAGTGAAAACATATAAAGTCTGATCCCTGAGTGATGGTAGTAGTACAATCTCTGCTAAAATGACCAATCCGACCGCACCTGAAACAGCCAGACTCACCACCACTACCACTCCTGCACGCGCCCCCGTGCGTCCTGCCACACCTTCTGCATCGACTGCGGTCCTGATAATCCCTCGACCTCGACTCTGATCCCTTGGGCCTTTTTCCCGAACTCGCGGCTACCTGAACCTCATCCGACTTCCTCTTCTGGATTTGCTCCAAATCAATTTCCCTCTCCCTGGCCCGAGAAATCATATCCTCTAGAGTCTTACATCCGGACCTGCTCACGAACTCCCTGATGTCATCCCTCAGCATCTCGTGATATCGTGCCTTCTTCATCTCCTCGTCCGCGACATACTGCGGAACAAGAAGGGCTCTCTCCCTGAACTTGGCGGTGATCTCCGCCACCGTCTCAGTAGTATGCGTCAAATCCTAAAACTCCCGGGCCAACTGCTGCACCTCAATAATCGGCGAAAACTCCGCTCTAAACCTCGCTGAGAAAT
Source organism: Lactuca saligna (assembly GCF_052625555.1). Taxonomy (NCBI): domain Eukaryota; kingdom Viridiplantae; phylum Streptophyta; class Magnoliopsida; order Asterales; family Asteraceae; genus Lactuca; species Lactuca saligna. The sequence continues at coordinate 9,290,378 of NC_136420.1, forward strand.
CACTCCAAGTCATCGCGTCCAACGCGACATCATCACCCAAGGCGTGACCAATCTCCTCCCACCAATCCCTCGCTCTGTCCTTCAGAAGACAGGAAGCGAGTCTGACCTTGTCCTCCTCAGGACACCGGCTCGTACGGAATGCGTTGGCAACATCAGCCAACCATCTGCTGCTAGCGATAGGGTCCCTAGCCCCATGATGATCTGGTGCCCCGCAAGCCCTGAACTCCCGAAATGTCAAGGTGCGCGCTCCCAACAAAGCCATCATCTCAGTATGGAAGGCTCCCAGCCTCTCCTCCAAAATCTCCAATATACCCTCCTTGACTGTGCCAAAGATCACAGGAGTCTGAGCTAGAATATTGCGCGTAACCTCCGCTGATATCAACTCCCTCATCCGCTCCTCGAGCTGCTCGGCCCCTAAACCCGAGCCCAATCCCTCTCCGGCGCCTGATCCGCCCGGTGGTCCCTCTTGCAATGTCACCATACTGAAACATACAACATAACCACTATCAGAATACTCCTCACTGCTGCGAGACCAAACATACTCACTACCAAGTTCCCGGTCTTGTCTCGGCCTTCCCTGAATCGAGTACGGATCCTCTGCTTTCAGTAGTACGGTCCCATACTACCTTCCACATCTATCCGTACTTTCCTCAGGAACTGCTTTGACTCCACCAGGTCCCTTTTCTACTTCTACTGCTCCCAGCACTACCTCTTCCTAGGCTTACCCTAGGGAAACCTTTGACTCAACTCAAACCAGTCCTCAGCTGCTGAAGGCCTCCTCGCAATGCCAATTAGCCATCACCTGGATACTATCACATGTGACGAGGCTCAGATAATCCTTCAAGTAAAAGCCTCGTTCCTACAACGGTTGGACTCAAACAAGAGCTGCGCAATAGGACCAAATCCAACACTCTGAGATTATTTAACCCTGATCACATGTGACGTGACGTATCCACCTAATGGCTAACTCCCATCACTTAGAATCCCACAATGCACAAAGCAGACAACATTCAGATAAGGGGAAAGTCTAACCATAACATACTCAAGCAGTCATATCCACATAGCAAGAATCTGAACTAGCATACAACACAACTCATAAACTCAGGCATAACCTAATCAGGCTATCCTACTACTGACTATTCAGCACTATCATGCAGATCAAAAGCACATATAACAGGCACATAAGGCATCCTCCCTAGATCCTTAGTCCTAATCTAGCATGCTGTTCTATTAACTGATAATCAAAACATAAACTTGTATGGGTATTTTGGGGTACTTACTTGAGCTCGGTTGATTGCATGCACCACACCTCTCTTCTCTTTTCAAAGTTCTTTTCTTTCTGAATTCTTTTTACTTTTATAAAACCATTTTCTTTCTCAAAACTCTCTTTACAAAACTATCTTTTCGCTTTTGAAAACTTTTTATCCGACCCCTCAGTTTGAGTTCAGGCACACCCGAGAGTATGCCCGAATCCCTCAAACCAAGGCTCTGATACCAACTTGTAACGACCCAAAATTTAAGACCAAAAAATTTCTTTTAATAAATCATTACTTAAAGTAAAGTCATCATTCCAAAACATAACGTGAGTATAAGTTTTCAAAACACATGTTCATTATCAGAGTAAACATTCCTAGGCTGTCTAATCTATGGTGTGTGCCATGCGATCACCCCGAGCTCTTCCCACCGCTACCGGAAGTACCTGAAACCAAAACTGAAAACCATAAGCACGAAGCTTAGTGAGTTCCCCACCCTACCATATACCATGCATAACCACATACTGCACATACTGGGCCACACCCCCTATCTTGGGCCTCGCCCCCTACCTCGGGCCTCGCCCGCTACAACGGCCCCGCCTGGCTTCGAGCCCCGCTCGGATACATATCTGTTTTACTTAGGCCCCGCCTGTCACAGGGCCTCGCCCGCCAACAAATAATAACACATAAACATTTCATAACTAACACATACAACTGGTTCTGTCCTAAGGCCTCGCCTATCCTGGGCCTCGCCCATATCCTGCTACTGATGAGCCATGGAACCCCGTCCACGCTACTGATGGTAGTGAGGTACGGGCCTAACCCACTCCCACGCCTGTTATAGTTCGGGCCTCGCCCCTATTCTGCTACTAATGAGATATGGAACCCCATCCACACTCTGCTACTGGTGAGATACAGGACCTCGCCCACACTCACCTCCCTACCAAGCACATACATGTATCACACAGAAAACAAGTATAAACTATCATATAAACAATTCCTTGGGCACCCGCCCGCTATTACAGGACCTCGCCCTGAGAATAATACTAGCATACTGTGCCTAGGGCTAACCCCCGGGTCTTCTACTCATAACTACATGGGCCGGCATTGTGGCCTTAGACCCATTCACACAAAGGGAAACTCACCTGCACTGGCTGAACTTGCTGATGACCTCACTAGCGGCTGCCCGACAACTCACGAAACTCCTGCTCCCCTTGCTTCCCGAACTATCAAAATCAATGCAACACTGAGTCTAACTGACCCCCGAAAGACAACCAAGTCCACCCTGGTCCAAAGTCAAAGTCCTGGTCAAAGTCAACCTTCCAGGTCAACCCTACTCGCCGAGTCACCCTACTGACTCGCCGAGTTCATAATATTCAGATTCCTTCCATTCCTGACTCGACTCGCCGAGTAGGGTACTCGGCTCATCTCTGCTATCTCAGCTTCAGTACTCGGACTTTGAGTCTTACTCAACTTGGCATTACTCTGTATCGGTAGTTCTCCCTTCTTTGAGTTCTCCATACTAAAATGTTTTAGCACTTTATCTAAGTAAGTGTTCTGACTAAGTCCTATTAGTCTCTTACTTCGTTCTCTCACTATCCTTATTCCCAAAATATAGGAAGCCTCTCTGAGGTCGTTTATAGCGAAGCACTTCCCGAGCTAGGACTTAACATCCTGCAGATTCGGGATGTCGTTTCCTATGAGCAGTATGTCATCAACATACAAAACGTGGAAACTAACTATACTCCCACTGGCCTTTACATATACACATGATTCATCTTCGCTTCGTATAAATCCAAACTCTTTGACTTTCTCATCAAAGCAAAGATTCCATCTGCGAGATGCTTGCTTAATTCCATAAATGGACTTTTCAAGCTTGCACACTCTATTGGGATGCTTCGTATCGAGAAACCCTCTGGCTGAGCCATGTAAACATCCTCAGCCAACTTCCCAATAAGGAAAGTGGTCTTGACATCCATCTGCCAAATCTCATAATCATGAAATGCAGCAATGGCTAGCATCACCCTAATAGATTTTATCTTGGCAACTGGTGAGAAGGTCTCATCATAGTCAACTCCGGGAGTTTGAGTAAAGCCCTTCGCCACCAATCGCGCTTTATACGTATGCACATTCCCATCCATGTCGGTCTTCTTCTTCAAGATCCATTTGCACACAACCGTCCTACGTCCGGGCACATTGTCAACCAAATTCCAAACTTGGTTGTCATACATGGACTGAATCTCGCTGTCCATCGCTTCTTTCCATTTAGCAGACTCCGGGCCTGCCATGGCTTCCTTATAGCTGTTAGGTTCATCTAGATTTACTAGTGTACTATCACTAATATACGTGTACCCTTCGGTAGTATATGAAAACCATACAATTGGGGTTGAACTCTAACTCTTTCAGAACGTCTAAGAGGTAAGGATTGGTCAATTGGTTCAACCGTAGTTTCCTCCTCGGGTTGAGCGCCAGCGTTAGAGGTTCCTTCATCGGTCGATTCTTGAATCTCTTCGAGATCGATTTGCCTCTCACTATCTCCTTGGCTTATGAGTTCACGCTCTTGGAAAACCCCTCTTCTCGCAATGAAGACAACATTGTCACTCGGTCTATAGAAAAGATATCCAAAGGATCTCTGTGGGTAGCCGATGAATATATATCGCTCACTATGAGGTTCAAGCTTGTCGTGAGTATCTCGTCTTACGAAAACTTCACAACCCCAAACCTTGATATGTGTCAACGAGGGAGCCTTCCCTGTCCACATCTCGTGAGGTGTTTTGGAAACCGTCTTTGTAGGGACTCGGTTAAGGATATGGGCGGCAGTCTCTAAGGCATACCCCCAGAATGAGATAGGTAGTGAAGCACGACTCATCATAGAACGAACCATGTCTAACAGGGTTCGATTACGCCTTTCTGCCACACCATTCAATTGTGGTGTCCTAGGTGGCGTCAATTGCGAAACTATTCCGCATTCCTTGAGATAGTCGTGGAATTCAAGACTTAGGTACTCTCCTCCTCAATCGGATCGAAGAATCTTGATTTTCTTGCCCAATTGATTCTCCACTTCTTGCTTGAATTCTTTGAACTTTTCAAACGTTTCTGAATTGTGCTTGATTAAGTAAATTTACCTATATCTACTATAGTCATCGGTAAAAGTCACATAGAAGCGGTTTCCATCTTTTGTGGTGGATCTGAAGGGTCCACATACATCGGTATGTATGAGATCCAATAAACCCTCACCCCTCTCACAAGTACCAGTGAAAGGTGACTTGGTCATCTTTCCAAGTAAACAAGATTCGCACGTGTCATCTTCCCTAAGGTCGAATGACTCCAGCACTCCATCCTTTTGGAGTTGGGATATGCGCTTCTTGTTAACATGTCCAAGACGACAATGCCACAAGGATGATTTATCCATACTATTGGAAGAATCTATACACAACACATAATTTCCTAGGTTATCTACAACCATAACAGTTTCATAAATTCCATTACAAGGCATTGCTTCAAAATATAAAACACCATTTAGATAAGCATAAATAGAACCATTCTCACTATTAAATGAATATCTAAATCCTTGTCTAAACAAACCATGAAAAGAAATGATGTTTCTTGCCATATCTGGCGAGTAGCAACAATTATTTAAATCTAAACCTAATCCATTACTAAGCACTTAAGAATACACTCCAATCTTGTTGATAGACGACGATCTTCTGTTTCCCATGATTAGATTTATCCTTCCATGCTCCATATCCCTATTTCTTCTTAGCCCATGGAAATCAGAACAAATGTGGTAACCACATCCTGTATCAAGAACCCAAGAAATAGCATGAGATGAATCATTAGATTTAATAGTGTATATACCTGCATAAGATGGCTTGATCTTTCCATCCTTGATGGCTTGCAGATATTCCGGGCAGCTTCTCTTCCAATGCCCTATTTTGTGGCAATGATGGCACTCTGCCTCCTTTGGGTTAGAGTTAGGCTTAGCAGGGTCAACCTTGGTCCTACTAGAAGAGGAACCATCTTGGGAATTTCCCTTGTGGTGGCTCTCTGACGGAGCCTTCCTCTTCTTGCCCCTTCTTTGCCTAATTGCCAAAACAGTTGCAGTAGGAGGATTAGGAGTTGGTGCAACAGACTTGACTTTTAGGTTGCTCTCAGCAGTCCTTAGGAGCCCTTGGAGTTTGCTTAGGGTGACCTCTTCCTTGTTCATGTGGTAGGTCATCCTAAATTGGTTGTAGCACGAGGGCAAGGAGTGAAGAACAATGTCGATAGCCAAATCTTCCCCAAAGTTGACATTCAACTTGTGAAGACGATCAACATACCTTTGTATCTTTTGCAAGTGCACGGTTAGACTCTCCACTTCCCATTTTAGCAGTGATCATATTCGTGATGATTTCATAGCGCTCTTGCCTCGCGCTTTGGTGATATCTCTCCATCAAGTATATATGCATCTCGTAGGGATACATGTCTGTTGGATTAGCGTCTAAGTCCATAACTATTTTGGTATGTACTTGACCCGATGGTGCATGGTCCTTTTGGGTTGCCTTCACCAAAGCAACTTGATAGGATGAATTATGGAGAGAAAGGATTAAATATGATTTATTAATATATTATGGGAATAATATATAAAAGTAGAAATCATATTGTTTAATTAATATTAGTCAATAATTAATTGGTAATTAGTTTTGTGACTAAAAAAGATTAATTAAACTTAAGGGACTGGAATTGTAATTATAAGATAATTGCAATTTGGGCCATGGATTGCCTTGTATTAAGGGATGGACGAATTCTAATGGGAAACCCATAAGGAAATCGTCCATGGGCTTAATTAAAGGAGTCTATGGGTTGCTTAGGGCTTAAGCATCCAAATTAGGGTTTCCTTGTTAGATAACCCTAATAGCCCAACTATATAAAGACCCCTTAAGGCTCAAAAACGTGGCTAAGCTTCTTGTAAGGGTTTACACACGTTTTGGCAGCCTCCAACCTCTCTCCTCTTCATCCTCTTGCTTATGGTGTTTGTGAACCATTAGAGGAGTGACACTTGTGACTCTAAGCATTCCAAAGTCAATACAAGGAGATTTGGGATTGTTATTGCTACATAACAATCAAGGTATGATCTTAAACCTAATTACATGTTAATATGATTACTTGCATGCTAGAATTAGGGTTTATAGTCTTGGATTCAAAGCATGTACAATAGAGAAACCTAGATCCAAGCATTAGGGTTTGTATGAGCACATAGGATGTCTTATGACCAAAACCCATCAATGTCCTCATAGGACTTTTGGAATTTGGAGTTCATTGTGGCTATCATGATGCAATGGACTTTCGTTGCATCACGCTCATGGGTCTCAAAGACAGCCATCTCTTCGGGAGTAGCAATTTCAGGATTGATCTTCTCGAGCTACTCATCGAGAACATACTCTTTTTCCTCGTAACGCGCGATAGTGCAAATGTATCTTATCCATTCGCTAAAGTTCGATCCATCGAAAGTCACTTTTTGACAACGGCTCATTAGCGTCAATGAGTTAGCAGCAACGTTGTTTGAGTTAGACATCTACAAATAGAAAGGACAAAGTTTGATTAGAATTGAATCCATAATTAAACACCCAAAATGAAAAATTAGGGCTAGGATCCAACAACATTATTCACATATTAGAAAAGGGATGCCGTAATCCAACACGCAAATAATTTGGAGGTAAGTGAATGACGATTCACTAATTCTTCATCATGAAAAACATAGGCTTAGGTTTTAAATGTATTGAGAATTCCTAGATTTTATTGGAGATTCATTGAACCTTTCAATGGCATGTTTAAATCTCGATATGCCCCTCTCGTTTGTGACTGGGATGCTGAGGATCACAAAGTGGGTGTGAATAACCATGCAAATCTAAATGGTGCCTTCATTGTTACAATCACCTATTCAATGTGCCGGTAAACCACACACGCTCCATCGAACTATGACAAACAATGAATCACCCTTTACCACCTTTGCTTAGAACCAATTAGTGTGCCGGTAAACCACACACGCTCCACTAACTTCTTAGCAAGGGTGTAAAGTGTAATTTCATGGGATTGCATCAATTTCACTTTTGCCTAAAGTAACTAGGATTGGGAATTTAAAAAAAGTTTAGTTACTTTATTTATATTCATTATACTTATTAATGAGGAGAAGATTTCCCTATCTTACCCATTCAGCTAACGACCCTCCACCAGTCAAGCAAGCGGTGGGTGTGAGTGTACACCCATTAAGCGCTATTTTATAGGCAGCAACCTTATACCCACCTTATAGACCGGCTTCGTGAATGAGGCCTACTAACGGTAAGACTAGCATTTTAATTATACATATATATATATATATATATATATATATATATATATATATATATATATATATATATATATTAAGCTTGTAATAATATAATAGTATAGGGTGTATTTTAAACATTTCAAAATACTAGGGTTTTAATCTTCAATTTAAAATTTTCGGAATTTAATACCATTCAAATTAAAATTTTAAACATTAAAACTCTTGATTTAATAATTATCTCCAATTAAACTAGTAATTCAAATTATTAAATCATAAGGGATTATTAAATCTTAAAGGATGAACCAATTAATAAATCAAATTATCCTAATCCCTTTTATCCCTCTAATTTTCGAAAATAATGGGAGGGGATAATTCAAAATCTTTAATTACCATATTTAACAATTAAGAGATAATTACAAGATATGAGATTATCCAAATCCCTCAAATTTAGGATCTTATCTTGGGAAGGAGAAAAATCTCGAAATCTAAGGGCTTGCAAACCCTATATCTCGAAATCTTGAGTTAAAAGGAAGGGATTCAAAAAACCCTTCAAGATTTTCGCAAATTAGGGTTAGGAAACCCTAATCTCGAAATCTTTAGCCTCTAAGGGTTTATTGGCTATAAACCCTAATTTGTCAAGTTCATACAATTGAATAATACTAACTGAAAACAAGTTGACCAAAGGCTCTGATACCACTGATGGATTTTATACAAACAATCATATGTGTGCATGCAACCCTAAGTTTGGATCTATGTTTTCACTATTAGGTATACAACTTTATGAACACATGAATAAAACCCTAAAGTATGTTGCTATTTTCGAAATTCACATATAAGGTTAGATTACATACCTCTTGTTGTTATATTGTAATAACAACTTAAATCTTCAAACCCTAAGTCTTGAAAGCAAGCACCACAAGTGTAGTGCCTCTAATGGCTCACAAACACCACATGCAATTGGAGAGGCTATAAAGAGAGAAGATGAGAGGTAGAAATCGGCCTAAGGATCTCTTGGGAAGAAGTGGGACGATTTCTCAAGGCCTAGGGGTCTTTATATAGGGTTAGGATTAGGGTTTCAGTCCTTATCTGTGACATCCCCAAAATCTCGGCCATAAAAGACCGATTTTCATTTATGCTTTTAAAATAATTTCAGAGTAAATCCTTTTGATTTGAAAGAGTTGCGGAATTTGTTCCCAAAAACAAAACGTGATAAAATAATATTTACCAAAGCATTTCATAAAAAAAATGTATTTTCATTATATAATCAAAACTCGAGATGACATGTTCCGATACAGACCATCAAGAATAAACGATAACATTACAACTCATTCAATAAATATATACATATACAGACTTGTAAACAAAACAATTTGATGATTCATCCATCTTATGCCCTTGCGCCACTTCCTGTAATACAAATAAAACTGAGTGGGTCAGGCTTGGGAGCCTGGTGAGCATATAGGGTTTTCAACCCACAATAAATAATTATATTTAATTCCACCAACCAATAATAACCCAATTACCTATTCCCGTTATTCTCACTTTACGTCCCTAAAACAACTAACACAAGGGACCTAGTCTTAGAATATTTCATCGGGGCGACAACAAATGCATTCGGGGGTTTCCCGGCAATATATGTCAAATAAGGCAACCATGAGGGGGATGGAGTACAGCGAATGAACACCCAAGTTCATTAACACCTACAGGTGGTGAACCTGCTAGCGTTCCACAGGACTGTCTAGAAAAGTCTGTGGTCGTCATCTAAACTCCGCTAGATGACTGAATAAAAAACAACATCGAGGCCTCTCATTTGTTTATCACACGTCAACTATTTACCCATGTTCTACACGACATATTAGTAGATAAAAATATATATTTTTATACATAGTTTAAAACCTGTATAGCATTCTCATTCAATCCATATTCCAAAACAACAGATGAGACACATACACATAACACGTATTTCATAGAGAATAAATCGTATCTATGAGATAGAAGAAAGTGAATATAGATTCACACATATAACACAAAATATACACATAACATGTATTTCGTATAAAATACTTCATAATTATGCGTTAGAAGAAAGTAACCACACACTCACTTGATCAGAAGATGATCGGACAGCACTACGGCTTATAGAAGTAGTATTATTCGGCAGATCTGGAAGATCTTCACAGAAACCGGACTCCTCGCGGGCAGAGCTTCGGCTCGGGAATTGCCCTTCTCGGGATCTTCGGGGCTCGGGAATGATACCGGGGCTTCGAGATAATTCTTGCACGAAAAACGATGCAAAAACGTGAGAAAAAAGGAAGAAATGAGCAAAGAACTCGGTTGCCCTCGACATCATTTTATAGGGGCTGGAACTTCGATTTACGCTGGGCGTAATCTGAAATTACGCTGGGCGTAATGAGGATCAACTCGTTGACTCCCCCCCTTGGATAATATTGGATAATTTATATTTAAATTAAATATCGAAAATATTTAATAAACTTCAAAAATTCATATCATCCTCATACGAACTCCGTTTTCGACGTTCTTTATATCCACACGTAGGTGAGACTACGATCTACAACTTTCTTTTAGACTCCGTCGGCAAATTTTGACTTTATTTTTATTATTTATTTTTAGTAGGCCGAGATAGGAAAACTCTGTTATAAATTCATAACTTCTTCATCCGACATCCGTTTTCGCCTATCTTTTTATCGTTTCACTACTATTAACGAGACCTTCGATTCTCATATAGATTGTTTTGGCTAAAAACTGCTCGATCTCAAATTGAGTATTCGGGCTGCAACTGCTAAGTCGAAACTTCGAAAAATCATAACTTCCTCATACAAAATCAGATTTTGGCGTTCTTTTTATGCACGTTCTCGGTTTAACGAACTCTATGAATTTCGTTTAGATCACTAAGGTTCTGTCGCGAAACTTCGACAAATCATAACTTCTTCGTTATAACTCGGATTTCGGCATTCTTTATATCTTCGGAATCCTTGTTTTGACCACTACATATTTATGCAAAGATATCGGGCTCATCTCATACTTTTATTTTGACGCTTACTTTATTCTTAATTCATTAAATTATAATAATTAAGAAAATAAACACATAATTCACGTAATTCACATAATTCTCAAATATTTCATCATTAATACTTCAAAGAGAGTTACAATGGTTAACGTAGACTATTATATCAATGATAATGCCTAACCTGGAAACGCGGGCGTTACATTATCCTTATCTAGTTACTTGCCCACCAAGCAACCATAAGATAAACCTTGATAACCCTTATCCCTTGGACCATATGGACGATTTCAAGGATATCCAATCCCTTGAATTCGTCCACCCTCCTCCAAGGATAACCATTGCCTTATTTTGCAACTATCACATAATTACAATTCAGCCCCTCTAGTTTAGTTAATTACACTTGATCACAAAATTAATTCCTAATTAATTATTGACCAATATTAATTAAACAAATATGATTTCTCCTTTAATATATTATTCTTATAACATATTAATAAATCATAATAACCTCTTTCTCTATTTATTTCTCCATTCAAGTTGTTTCGGTGAAGGCAACCCAAAAGGACTATGCATAACCGGGTCAAGTATTTACCAAATATGGTTACAGGCTTAGACACTAATTCAACATATTCATGCAATGATAGTCTAACCCTTATTATGATTTACGATTCCAGGTGATGTTCTGGCTGCATAATCATGCGATGATACCCTAACCCTTACTAGACACATATTGAGGGAGTGATCCCCGAATTAGTATTGTCTATGCGATGTAGGCGATGATCCTTAGGAAAAGTTCTTAGGAAAAAACATATAAGGAAATAATATGTAAGGAGATGAGAGGTATATATGATATAGGAGATGACCCTTAGGATAATATCTTTAGGGAAGATTAAGCGAAGATAATGGGCATGGCTAATTGGGTTGATTGTATGATGATTAAATATAATAATTATATTATTGCCGGTTGAAAACCCTATATGCTCACCAGGCTCCCAAGCCTGACCCACTCAATTTTCTTTGCGTTACAGGTAATGACACAAGAGTATAAGCACTTGACGAGAGATTTTGGATTATAGATCAGTAGTTATAAATAACTGTTGTGAGGTCTATTTTATATTATTTATGCTTTTGGTCTGTATCGGAACATGACGTCCTGAGATTTTGTTATTTAATGAAAATACATTTATCTGCGAAATGCTTTGATAAATTTTATTTTATCATATTTTATTTTGGGAACAAATTCTCCAACTCTTTTAATCAAATGATTACTTTGATTTTATAAAACAAAGCATAAACAAATCGGTATTTTCTGGCCGTGAAATGGGGGATGTCACAGTTTTCAACGAGAAAAATCGGTCAAAGCTGAAAGTAGGATATTAGAGTTTTTTTTTTTTGCCTTTTTCACAGACAACAAACCTTGGCTATTTATAAGATATAATTACATGTCAGCCGAATTAAGAAGACTCTTTAACTTAGAATCAAGGAAAAAATGTGCAGTAGCAGATAGATTTTACGAAGGTGAATTCGTGGGCAACTGGAATACACGCCCGAGAACTGTTGGATTAGCACAAATCTATCCAATCATCAAAGAGATCTGAACTCAATCCAACTTTCAAGCGGTGAAGATAGGTGGAGCAACTTACTTGATGCTGATGGAAAGTTCACAATTGGAGCGTTAAGAAGGAGATTTGACCAACAGGTGACAACACATGTTTCTTCCCCTCACCTCATGTGGAACAAAGAAATTCCAATAAAAGTAATATGTTTTGTCTGGCGATCGGTACATAAGAGAATTCTGACAGTAAAGGTACTACAAGAGAGGGGCGTGTTAATTGAATCATCAAGCTATGGATCTTGCATCTCCGGTTTCGACTGTGTTGACCACACTTTGATGCAATGCCCATTCGCATGCGAGATAAGAAGAGAAATATTCAAATGGTGTGGCATATCTCAGAGCTCATTTAAAAATCTTGGTGATACAATCAGTTTTATTAATACCTAGGGGAACAACCCAAAAAAGAATAGTTGGTTTATTGCTATCAGTTATGGAATGATATGGAATCTATGGAAATATCGAAATGATAGACTATTCAAATCGATATTCACTAGCCCTTCCAAAGGTTTGGACTTCATTAAATCATCGGTGTACCTATGGATCAAAAGTAGGGGTAGCGGTGAAATCTATAAATGGAGTGATTGGGTGACATCCCCATTCCATATGTGTTAACTTTGTATCTGTTCTTGTTACTTTTGTACTTTGTTTATGTTTTTGTTGTTGATCCTACGCTAGTTACTTGCTTGGCAGTGGTTCTTTTTTAATATATTTGCCGTTTCCAAAAAAAAAAAACCAGTTTGAATCGTGATCATCTTTTAGCTTAAGATATTCTGATATGCTCTACCAACACATTTTGAACAACAAGTTACAATATATATATATATATATATATATATATATATATATATATATATATATATATATTGTATGAGTGTGACACAATTAAATATAAAAGTAAAATGAGAGGGCCATGCATTTTAGGCCGCTATGCATTTTTGGTCATGCATTTTGGACTTGCACTTTGGGCCATGCTCATTGGGACATGTATTTCTGTTCATCATTTCTATCTGTCACTTTTATCCATCACTTATGTCCGTCACTTATGTCCGTAAGACTCCACAATATGCTTGTCGTCAGCCCCCCCATTATGAATTGATATGGGCAACACACATTTCAATTTATACTTAATAATATTCCCGTATTGTCACTCCAACATCCATATGTGTTTGAGAAAAACAAACCATATACATTTAATTTCAACAAGAAACCTAATATACATATAACCTAGTAAAATGTGCCATATAAAGAATCTTGACATGCATAGATCAATGTTAATTAGAATTGGCATGCATAGTTTGATGTCAACTAGGAGAAGGAATCTTTGCATGCACATGTCAATATCAATAATATAGACAATATTGTCATTGGAAAGAGTGACATGTATAGGTCGATGCGTCAAGTGGGAGAAGGAATCTTTGCATACAACTGTAGAGAATCACATACCACATATATATAACATCTATCAAAAAGAGCAAAGAGTCTGAATTAACAATCACATACCACACTTACCAAATATCTAACAAAACATGAGTAATGAGAAGATGGCTCGTGAACTGGGTACAGAAGACATATTCTCAACTCTTTCACAAGCAGGTTCAGAAAGGGTGGCTAGCCAATATGGATTGCATCCGTCGGATAGAGTTCTTCTACCTGTTCCTACTTAGCATATCAAGGATCCACCTCTAGATAAAGTGGGTATTTATATCAAAACTATGGAAGGCAAGCCTTCGTTTCCCAGTCTCCTAGTTTCTTGAAGATTTATTATCTCACTATTTTATACACATAAGCCAACTAAAGCCAAATGCGATGTTCAAAACCGTTGCATTTGAACTCCTACGTAAGGCAAAAAAAAGTTGAGCCTTATGTTCCCTTATTCCGTATTTTCTACAGGTTATCTTCTAGTGAAGATTGGTATATTTTCTATAATTGCGATAAAGAGAGACAAAATGCAGCAAAGATTGGTATATTTTCTACAATTGCGATAAAGATTGGTATATTTAACTTAAAAGTATAAGAACAAAGTTTAGTGAGTTCCACAATATACTATACATTTCATTACATACATAATTTAACACATACAATGTATACCACCTGATAGCCCACAACCTTTCGTCAATCTACCAGACTCAAGACTTATCGTCGATTTTTCATCACCTGTAGACTTACGATCTAACTTCAGTTTGTCATCACCCCTGTACTCATGGTCTTTTATCGATCAGTCATCGCCTATAGACCCACAACCTTTCTTCGGTCAGTCATCATTGCATATTATGACTATCAATCAACATACAAAAGGCTATACTAGTCTAATCATACATATGTACTCTAACAGAGTAACAATACTATCACCTCTATAGTACAGTGAGAAAACTCACTTTAATAAAGAAATCACAAATTCATAACAATCTACACAAAGATATGGCTATTACAAACCACCTAATAGCAAAATAGAGGCCAAACCTCGGTTTATTCAAATCCATCAAAGTTTGACAAAAAGTCAAACTGGTTAGAAGGTCAACTGTTAAAGGTCAAAAAGTTAACTGTTAATGATGAAAGTCAACAATCAACAAACCGTTGACTACTAAGTACTAATCATTGACTTTTACCAAGTTAAATGTTGACTTTTTGATCATTTTGACTTTTAGTCAATTTGGTGGATTTTGAGCTATAGACCAAGGTTGAATTGCGAGTGTACGCGTATAGTTGTGATTCTTCAGTTGTCAGTTCATGTGAGTTATATATCTATATTATATGTTACGCTATGTATCGTTGTATAATAGGATATAGTGGTATTATAGTATGTTGATTAGACAAGTAATTTGTGTACTCGTTTTCATGTTGATTGTTTGATTGATTGGTTGCATGATATATCAACATAGTATGTTTAAGGAGTTAATTGCCGATCGACACCAAAGCCGAGAGCCTAGATTACTCGTGCCAAGGTTAGACATGCACTATATCTGTTAACTGCTAGGATGACTAGACATGCATAAGAGTTTTTAGACGTCGTTATGACTAGATGTGTACTAGATCCATTAGTCACTGTCTGTTTGGGTGGACCGACACTAGAGCTGAGAGCATTATTTGTATTAGGGGTGAGCAGAATCCGAAGCGATACCAAAAAAAAAAAACGAAATAACCACATAAACCGAAGCCGAATAACCGAAACCGAAACAAAAACTGATGATGTGGTTTTTAATTTTGAAAAACCGAAAAATTAAGGTGCGGTTCGGTTTTATGTTTAATAACCGCACCAAATTAACCGAAATAACCGCAAACCGCATAATTTAATATATTATTTAAATATTTATAATACTTATATTTAATTAATAAAATAAATTATCAATTTTATCATCTTACGATTTTTATTGTTTAGTTTTTGGTGTGTAAATGGTGGTTAGTAAATGCTAGACATATTGTTAATTATTTGAATGAAATGAATTCAATATAACATAATAAAATGCAACTTGAAAGAATAAATATGGACCAAAATTGTGATTTATTTACGACGAAAATCTTGAAATAAATGAAAGTCGACTAAATTTTATGTTTTGAACATGAAAAACCGCACCTTTTTAACCGAAAATCACAAAACCGAACCGGATCAAACCGAAATTTCCGGTTTTCGGTTTTAAAAAACCGCAATTTGCGGTTGCGATTGCGGTTTTATACAAAACCGCATCGAACCGCACCATGCTCACCCCTAGTTTGTATGCATTGTATGTGTATTGTGGTGTGTGGTACTTTGTAGAACTTAATAAGCGTTATTCTTATAGATGTAGATTAAATATTTTTAGGTTGTGTTTTCGGCAATGGAATGCTCCAACTTGGCTGTATTGTACACGCATCTATGTTGACATTTTAAAACTCCAAGTGATTATGATGATTTGATACACCATTTTTCCAATGACTCGGTTTTGATACATTTTAATATTATGGTTTGATGATGTTTAAAATAATTTTCTACTATGATCTTTTGGTAAATTTCATAAATATAAGTTATAAGTCTTATATGTGTTAGTTATGACTCATAGATGATAAAATGATATTCTATAGATGAAAAAGAGTTATAAGTTATGACTTTTAAATTGTCAGAAAAGATATCTAAGTTGAGGTGAAAGATATCTAAGTTGAGGTGAGTACATAGTATTTTTATTTGAAAAAAAAATGTTTTCCTCTTTTGGCGAAAGCCCTTGATTTATTATGTGATGATCGATGACCTGACTGAAGCCATTCCTAGCCACCATTACTTTCGAAAGAGTCTGTCTTTACTTTACCAGCTTCTCTCCCTAGAGGAGCCGTATGAGGCGGAAGCTCCACGTACGGTTTTGAAGCCGAGCCTTTCCAGCAATGGGGCCTAGGGACCGATATGATGATTGGTTTAGGTAGGGCGGCATTTTTATTTTTCCAAGCACATGTAACATATTGACATCATATATGTTATCTTTTGTGATAACTACTATGACTATCGCATACAAATTTAATTTTAATATATGAATAAGTTGAGGTGAGTACATAGTATTTTTATTTTTCCAAGCACATGTACCATATTGACATCATATATGTTATCTTTTGTGATAACTACTATGACTATCGCATACAAATTTAATTTTAATATATGAATAAGTTGAGGTGAGTACATAGTATTTTTATTTTTCCAAGCACATGTACCATATTGACATCATATATGTTATCTTTTGTGATAACTACTATGACTGTCGCATACAAATTTAGTTTTAATATGTGAATGTGACTGCCGCATACAAATTTAATTTTAATATATGAATGGGTGAGCCTTTGATTGTGATTTTAAAGATAATCCACTAATTTGGGACTTAAAGTTTGCGAGTCTTTGATTGTGTGATATGAATACAAGAAAATAAGATAAAGGTATGAATATTTAACTATGAGACTTAAATATAATAAAGTGATTTAAATGGTATAAGTATTTAATTGTGTGATTTAAAGACAATACAATGACAGGGGTGATAAGTCTTTGTTTTTTTTAGTTCACATGAATCAAACTGATTTAATGGGTGTCAGTATTTAGGGGGTGTTTGAGAGTGCTATTTGAACTCTAAAAACATTTTTAGATAAAAGGTGTGGTTCTAAAATGAATTTTTTTAAAACCGTTTGGATTAGTTTTTATGATGAAAAAGTCAATAACTCAATAAGTTTAAAAGTATTTGGTTTAAAAACTCATTTCAAAAGTTACTTTGGTTAAAAAGTCAAAAACAATTTCAAAAAACCAAAATTTACATATTTTTTAAAAAGTATTTTTTAAAGCTAATGAAAAAACTATTTTCAAAATTGTTTTTAAGTTTGCCAAATATTTTTTTTAACTTTTCAAAAAATTAATAAATCAATAAGTTGTTTTAAAAATAATCCCAAACACCTCCTTAATTGTTTGATTTAAATACAACAAAGTGATTTATAGACCCAAGTTCACATGGTAAGGCCTCTCGAAGATGAGCCTACTAACCCATTGACCAAAGTTCAAATCTTAAGAGCTCCTTAAGGATGGTCATGAGAAAGAGTTACGGTCTAGCTCCATAGAGGCTGCTTAGCATCATTGCCAAAGAAGGGTCCTCTCTCACATAACCTCAAAAACAGGGAGACCGTTACGGTTGGTGGACAAACGGTATAAAATGATTTATAGAGATTAATTATTTTATTGTTCGATTACGAGGCAATTTAAATTGTTGCATAAACCATGTACACATTGCAATTACATTTACTCATAAGGTGCTATGTTATTCCATAAATCATGTACACCTTACATTCCTTCATAAGGTGTTATGGGCGAAGTAACAAAGTATGATCCGAACAATTGTACGAGACTTAGATATCCAACAAAAAAGAAAGTGTGTGTTATTGAAAAATTCTAAAATGTCTTAACAAAAAGGCTCTTAGGATTTGCAAACCCTTGAGTGGTACATATATATGGTAGTGGTTCCATCTTACTTGGTATTTAGGTTCTTAAGTCCTATATTTGCCTTATGTGCCTTGTGCTAGTTGGCAAGTATGTTTTTTAAGGGAAAACACTACCTTAGAGGAAAACGTAACTTTTGATTAGTTGACTTGGGATTTGGACGTATGAGTTAATATCATGCATTATATTGTTTTATATGCAGTGTTTATATTATATGTGAGTGTTAGTTCAGTGTATGAGTTTATAACTTTATATACAATGTTTTCTCAACAAGTATTTTTGAAGGGACAAAGCAAAGGGGTTACTTTTGTAAAATACAAATGTGTTGATTTTATATATTGTTATATGATAAAAAAAAACAAATCTAGTTAATCAACCTTTTTCCATAATCTAAACAAAAATTTAGGGGTTTTCAAAAATAGTAATGGATTTCGTAACTCGTATCATAACTCGTAAGGCATACACATGAAATTAACAAATGGGCTACAAAATAGGCTAATGAAATGCAAAATTAGCAAATGTACTACAAGTTTGGTTAACGGCTACAAAATTGTATCAAAGAATAGAGTACATTTAAGGTAATTTGCGTGTTTAAATTCAACACTCTTAAAAATATTTAATATAATAATTTTTTTTTTTATAGAAGTATGCGAGGAAAGAAAAACGTTTAATAGTGCGTTCATGTGGAGACTATACGGAAATCTCCGGTTCTCCACCAAACGACTTCTACAAATCTTTGAAGTTTTGTCACTGGTCTTGTAGATTCACTGCATCAGTTTATTTTACCTGAATCGATTGGCGAGACTTCTCTTTTCCGGCATGATCTCCGATTGGTTTGCTTCCCTACCCTCCTTTGTGATCGTTTCTAGACATTTCTCATGCAATTTTGTGTTATCGTACAAACATATATCGTAATTAGCTCTTTCTTAAAACCCTAATTCTTACTCCACTCGAATAATTTAAGTAATACGTATTATGGATCAAGAAGATCGGTCTCGATAAATGTCGATTGATAATGATAATCTAAAGCACGTCACACATCACTCGATTGAGAAATAGTTTGAATGGAAGTGTCAAGGGCATACGATACAGAATCTCACTTTTAGTTGGCGTGTTAATTACTCTCAGTTTCTATGTTAATCAGAAACAATCTGAATGGAACTGAAATGAAGCTGATTTGAATTGGAGCAAAATCAGTCCCGTGTAAGAACAGATGATGTAACAGCTGCCAAATACTAAGAAGGAAAATGTGTTTAATGTTCTAAGCGTTTGAGTTCTAAGAACAGATGATGTAAAGTTCCATGATATTTCAGCATTTCACCAACTTCTTTTTTGGTAGATATAGGTACTAATACTCTGCATTGTCAAACTAATTGAGAGGTTAATGAAATTAAAGACAAACAGAAGTGAGAACTTTGATGGTTAGCCCCTGTTAACAAATGTTTGCCAAGTTAATAAAGAATTAAGAGAAATATAGGTGTTCTTGGTAATGTGTATAAATGGATAGACAAAGTTTAATGCATATAAATTTCAAACACTTAGGTACTTTCCAAAAGCCTTATACAGTTATATATTTTGACCATAACAAATGGTGTCAAAATGGGTTCAACTGTTTAAGCTTATATTTCTATCTTGATAAATTGATTCATGAGACTAGCTTAAGTTGTTAACAACATAGACTAATATTCAACTGAGCATGCATAACAGCTTAAAATCCTGCTATTTGTTTAGAGGTCAATTCAAGAAAGCTTATCATTTGAATTTCAGAGGAGTGAACCTCAAGCAGAATAAAACAACATGAAGCTAGCTGCAAAATTAGATGATCTTGTAGCAAAAAGGTCATCTGCCAGTGATTATGAAGGAAGAAGTGAAGGATCTAGGAGTAGACAAGAAATACTGGGGGGCTGGAATACAAATAATCGCTTAAATGTTGTAGATAAACACCTTGATGTTCATGAAGACGAAGGATTTATCACCATTCCATGCAGTATGTCTTCATACTTTTTTTTTCTTGATTACTTTATTTTTCTCTATCCAGTAATAGTCTATATGCATAAATATGAATCATCATTTCTGTTAAATCCTTTCACAGAGGAGCTTCCTGATGATTGGAATGAAGAATCAGATATGTTATCATTCAAATCCTTTGATCGTTCCTTTGTTTTTCCAGGTAGCTATTCATCTCTAAACATAGTCATGTTTTTATCTTTCAAGTGAGCAACTTATTCTCTTTTTTTCTTTCCATTTTGTGTTAAGACATTGCATATTTTGAAACCCAGGTGAACAAATTCATATCCTAGCAACCTTATCCACAAATGTAGCTGGTGACTCAGCTCTCAGCAAGGAAAAAGACAGAGTAAATCCTCAAGAATTGTTAAAAAGATTTAGGAATTCTCATTTTTTTGCTCGAATTGCTGAGTCAGATGAAGTTCTTTGGTCAAAAAGGAAAACCAATTCAACAGTTCAAGGATCAACAGCAGCAATTGGAGGACATTTTCTTCAGATGGAATCCAGTAAAGATGTTAATAAGAACCCTTCTAGTTCTATAAATACATCACTTGATAGAGAAAGTCTTGATACTAGTACCTCAGGTGGAGTTGCAAAAAATGATGTCAAATGTAGCTTGCTTCCTAATGGAGACATAGTGGTATGTTTCATAAACAACATTTATAAATTATAACATCATTATAATCAAATGTTTTTTTTTAATCTTTGTATTACTTATTTATATTCTGTTTTTTCTGTTTGGAAGGATGCAGGTGCTTTTACAGGTAAACATTGGTGTAGAGTTTCTGAATGATCCAGTTCTCGAAATCCTTCAATTCAGAAAACATCAGTCAACAATATTGACTTCAGAAAACTTGAGTCAACCAAAAGAAGACCCATATGGAGATCTCTTGAAATGGCTACTTCCTGTTAAAAATTCTACTTTTTTATCATCATTTCCAGAAACGAGCCACAATCCAAATGCTCGAAGCTCATTGACAAAACCCAACTCCCCAAGCTCATTTGGATCTCAGAATTTTTTATTAGGTCATTTCAGAAGTCATTCAATGTCATCAATTCCATCTAAAACCAGATCAAATGTGGGCCCAGATGATTGGAATCAGATCATAACAAGTAGTAACCCTGGGATTGAAAGAAATAACGAAGAGCTTTTATCTTTCAGAGGTGTTTTACTTGAGCCTGAAAGATTCTCTGTTTGTTGTGGGCTTGAAGGTATTTATATACCTGGTAGAAGGTGGAGAAGGAAAATTGAAATTATAAAACCTTTAGAGATTCGTTGCTTTGCTGCTGAATGCAATACAGAAGATCTTCTTTGTGTTCAAATTAAGGTCCAAACTTTCTCTTCTAAGTTGAATATAATCTTAAGTTAATATACATATTAGGAGTTAATTAATTAATCATTGATTATGCAGAATGTTTCTCCTCCACATGCACCAGATATTGTTATATACTTGGATTCTATATCAGTTATATGTGAAGAGTCTTCCAAAGATGGAACCCCTTCCTCTCTACCAATTACATGCATTGAAGCTGGCAATAATCATGGTTTGCCAGGTTTACCCCTCAGGTTAATCTTTAATCTTAAAATTTTGTTGAAGGTTATTTTAGACATTTGGCAAATAGTGAAAAGTCAAAACAATTTGGTTGACTAGGTTTTCGTTTGACAGGAAAGGTGAAGAACACTCCTTCATTCTGAAACCAGTTACATCAATTTCATGTTGTAATGCTCAAGTGAAGAGAAGTTATCAGTTATCACAGTTGCAACCTGGAAGCACACGATCAAGTGTGTTCACCCTCACCAATGTGGATCGTGGTCTCTCACCTTCTAATAGATATGCACTTCTTATATCATGCACATCCAACTATACTGGTAATAATAATCCACTTCCCTATTTCTGAATCTTCATAATACTTTGCTTATTTTATTATAAATATATGTTTTTTTATCATATTATGCAGAATCGAGGTTGTTTTTTAAGCAGCCAACAAACTGGCAACCACATATTCAAAAGGACATTTTGATCTCTGTTAGCGTTGCATCTCAAACATCAAGAAAAACTCTCCAATCAGACAACACAATCCCTAACTTACCAATTCAGGTTTTTTAATAATTCGAAAAATATATTTACAGAAGATTAATATAAAAGCTCATCGTATTGAATATTGATAATTCCATTTGTGGTTAGGTTTTAACTCTTGAGGCTTCGAATTTGACGAATGAGGCTTTAACATTAACATTAGTTGCCCCACCTTCGTTTACCTCTTCTATGGTGTCCTTAAACTATTCACCCGCATCACCAATGACCCCGTTTGATGAAAGAGTGAGCAATGACGATATTGCCCTTCATAGACTCTGCTCTGTTTCTAAAGTGTTAGATCAAAGATGTCGTGTTGATAGTGACCAAATAGTTCCCGTTTCTAATACTGATATTGGTCGCACACATATGTGGTTCAAAAGTACAGTTCCTCTAGGGTAAGACTCATTTCTTTTAACTTTTTATTTTTTTAATTATTTTTTTTAATGGATTTGGGTTTTTTTTTTTTTTATTATTATTATTTGGAAGCAGGTGTGTTCCCGGTCGATCCACAGTGAGTGTGAAACTGGAGCTACTTCCATTGACTGATGGCATTATTACTCTAGATTCTTTACAGATTAACGTTGAAAAAGGTAAATACGCATTCTGCTTCTAAACTTTTTTGCCTACATGATTATACTGTAGAATGCCAAAGGGCTAAGTGCGCATGTATGCAACAATATTTCACCTGTTTCTCAGTTTATTCATTCAACAATGTTTGGCTTTAGGACCAAAAAATGCAATATTTTACAGTGGTTAAAACATGGTTGCATAAAGTGGTAGCAAAAGAAACATTGTTGTATAAATTGGTGAAAGTATGAAACATTGTTGGCTATAAACCGACTTTTTAGAAGAAATCAATAACAATAACAATAATCAATCGCTTACTGTATTGATTGACATCTCTCAAAACGTTGCATAAATCAATATAAAAATGAAACATTGTTTCATAAATTGTTGAAAAAAAATGTGAAATATTGTTGTATAAATAAGCAATTTAACTGGCGTCATGCCGTTCATTAGGTGACTAATTTCCGGTTATAATGTTCCATGTTTATGTTTTTGTCTCGGAAAGAAACCACTTTGTTATATTTGTTGCATAAATTTGGAAAAACTATAAAATTGTGTTTCATAGATGCAACACATTTAACCTCTTATACAACAATAAAACTTATTACAATTTTATGTGATATAAGGAGCGTATAATTTGGTTATTTATCTAATTATTTGTGATATTAAGAAGTAACATAAATTGTTGCACCACAGGTATATCCTATGTCCCCGAGCACCCTTTAAAGATAAAAGCACGGAGTCCAATCAAAACTGAAAAAGAAATTCCAGACTGTAATCGCTGAGACTCGAACTGCTGACCATTTCTGCAAGTATACCATCCATCATGGACAAACGGGGCCCGGTTAGGGATTGAGACCTATCAAAAACCTATCTCTCCTTCTATGTTTATACCATTGTGTATAAGCATAACATATATATATATATATATATATATATATATATATATATATATATATATATATATATATATATATATATATATATATATATATATATATATATATATATATATATATATATATATATATATATATATATATATAAAAGATCAATTTAACATGGTCAATGTCTATGATTCAAATGAAATGAGTCCATATATATATATATATATATATATATATATATATATATATATATATGTTGTTCTTGGATAACATAATAAAAAATATTATTTATAATAATTTTGATTAGATGTCGGCGATTAACATATTTTTGTGTAAGGCATTGACATTGGTTATGAGAAAGAAGGTTTTTGTCAAGTAGGTTGAAATGTGTGATGCATGCTTCATGCGTTGTAATAAAGTCGTGTTGACTTTTAAACTTTATTAATTATGGTCACCAATTCTCAACATATCAATAGTTCCAATTATTTGTTTGATTTTAAGGATGTGAATTGCACAAAAAAGAGTCATTATGTACTTCAAATTTTGTTTCAGTTTATAATTCATATTCATTTGAGTCAATATTCTATTCTTTACGTTATTATTGCAAATATTTCAAGTCTTTATACTTTTTACTTTCAATTTTAACACTTGTGACTTTTAGAGTATGAATAATGAGATAATTATTGACTCCAACTATGTCTTATTTCGTTTTTTCTAGCTTTTTATTTCCAAGTTATCATTTTCTGCAATAACTTACGTATGAAAAGCTAACAACCAGTTAATTTCACATATTATCATTAACAGAATAAATCTTTCTACGACATTTTGAAAACGTTTTGACATAAAGACGATTATTTTACATGACTTGACTCTTGAAGATGCCAATGGACATGATACATGTTTAATTAACGGAATAATATCTTAGATCATTGTTAGACAATGAATCTTCGGTCCTATTTGGTCTCTTGTATCCTAAAACTAATTCATAAAATAAAATAATAGCTGATATAGTTAGGCACCTAGAAAACACTCCCTCCTTTAAAATTCAATAAATACTTTATTTTTCCTCTAAGTAGGTTGTAATATATTCCTTTCTTGATTCTTTTTTCTTTATCAAATCTCTTTGTAATAATTGAAAATGGAGCATGAACGTGACCTTACAAGCAATATCATGCATGTCAAAATTAAACATTTATTTTTAGACAAAAAAATATATTAGCATCCTCCATAATATAAAACTTTAAAACAATTATCCATATAGTCTTAGCTCTTACGGACAAACATCTTGAATGGTTTTATACTCAAAGCTTGTGTTCTAGACATACAGTTATTAAATAACAAATTCAACTACAATTATTGCATGCACATACAAAACGATCCCCTTTTTTTCTTTTCTAAGACTGTAGTTTTCGTGACCAAAATTTGTTCTTATTTTGGCTTAAATTCATCGTTTGCCTAACTTGAAAATGACGTTCTAAGTTTTGAAAAAAAAACATATTTTAGGGGATGAAATTTTCATTATTCTATGAAAAGCATATGAAGTAATTTATGAGTTATGACACGCTAATTTTTTGATAGATGAAATGGTTCATATGTTTAATTACAACCTTATATGTTGGTATATCCTGTCGTTTCTTTATACAACATTTCTATGGTTGAACAAAAGCTTCCATTATTTTTATACTTTTATTTGTGTAAATACATTAAAGAAGATTCTATATTTCAAAATATAATTTAACCTCAACATCAACTGCTCAGATCAAAAGTTATATGTAGATAGCAAACAAGAAATAGTATTCTTGTGTGGCAAGGACTACCAAACAACCAGAAAAAGAAAATAGAGGCTAAAAGAGAACCGAAGGATAAAAGAGTATTTACTTGATTCCAAAGGATTCACTAAAAACATGGTTCTTTCTCTGTTAAAAAGCAAACTATTACAACTAGATATACTAACTGAAATAAAAACATGTTCAAACACTAAAACAATAAAATAAAACTCAAATATCTAACTTTCCTAAAATGCCTCTTGACTTACTATCCAATTAACCCAACAATCACCCCCTTAATCGGATTGGTCATATCATTCATTCACAAGAGGGTTTAAACACCTTCTTTTTGAACCATCTCGATTCTCGACCTTTTCCGGACACCCGAACTTCACTACGGTCACATCCAAAGCCTTTTATCAACATTTTGATTGTTTACAGTTAAAGAACAGAAATTATTGGCTTGAATCTCCCGCATGAGTGTGTTTGTCATTATATAGATAGCAATTACAAAGCTAGATCCATAACAAACGGATTTGGATAAATACAACAACTATAAGATAAATACAATTAATCTTATCTACTCTATTTTAAACTATTTCAGATTACCCTTTAGTTTACATTCCCCCTCAATCTTGACCGTGACGAGGTTGAGATTGCACTTCATATTCTCGAGCATGTTACGAGTAACAGGTTTAGTAAAAACATCTGCTATCTGATCATTCGTAGATATAAAACGAACATCCAAAGCTCCCATTGCCACATTCTCTCTGAGAAAATGAAAATCAACTTCTATATGTTTTGTTCTTGCGTGAAACATTGGATTCGCAGTTAGGTATGTGGCTCCTAGATTGTCACACCACAAAACAGGTGGTCTTGGTTGAGAAACACCAAGATCTTTGAGTAAAGATTGCATCCAAGTTACTTCAGCCGTACCGTTTGCCAACTCTTTATACTCCGCTTCCGTACTTGAGTGTGACCCTGTGGGTTGCTTGCGAGAACTCCATGATATTAAATTCGGACCTAGAAATACCGCATATCCCCCGGTTGACCTTTGATTATCCAAACATCCAGCCCAATCTGCATCTGTGAAAACACTAAGTAGTGTCGAATCTGACTTCCTGATGTTTAACCCTGTGCTAATCGTGCCTTTAACATATCTTAGAATACGTTTTACCGCCTCCCAATGCATATCAGTAGGTCTGCAAAGATACTGACATACCTTATTTACTGCAAAAGAAATATCTGGGCGAGTTAGAGTAAGATATTGGAGACCTCCAACCATACTTCTATATTTAAAGACATCATCATCACTTACCGGTTTTCCATAGTCTTGTGCAAGTTTGTCTATAACTGACATAGGAGTTGAGACACTCTTACAATTCTCCATATGAGCACGATGTATGAGATCAGATGCATAATTATGTTGAAACAAGGTAATTCCCCCTGAATTGTGAGTGACCTCAATCCCAAGAAAGTAGTTAAGTCGACCAAGGTCCTTGATAGGAAAAGATAATGAGAGATTGTGCATCAATTGATCCACAAGAACTGTAGAGGAGCCGGCTATAACAATATCATCCACGTACACAACCATGTATATGACATGTCTGCCTTGATGAAAAACAAACAAGGAGGAATCTGCTTTGGAGGAACGAAAACCAAGATGATGTAACTTGTCACTAAGACAGGCAAACCATGCGCGAGGAGACTATTTTAAACCATAAATAGCCTTGTGGAGCTTGCACACATGATGTGGAAAATGGGAGTCTTCGAATCCAAGAGGCTGTCTCATGTAGACTTCTTCGTGTAACAGCCCATGTAAAAACGCATTGTTGACATCAAGTTGACGAAGATGCCAACCTTTGGAAACCGCAAGTGAAATCACTAATCGAACAGTAGCAGGTTTAACAACGGGGCTGAAAGTGTCTTGATAATCGATACCATATTGCTGTGTAAATCCGCGAGCAACTAGTCGTACCTTATGCTTATCCAGAGAACCATCAGGTTTTAATTTTGTTTTAAAAATCCACTTGCACCCAACTACGTTGGACCCAACCGGTTTGGGTACTAATGTCCAGGTCTTGTTCCTGTAGAGGGCTGTAAATTCATCTTCCATAGCTCGACGCCACTGAGGTTCAGATAACGCATCTTGATGTGAAGTTGGTATGGAAAAGAACGCTCTCCGACTTGGATTATACCGAATGGTGCCATCAGAAAATTGTTTGGGGAAAATTTTTCCTGCTTTCCCTCGAGTAGTGACACCGGAGGGGCCTGGTGGCGGCGATAAATTTTCCAGAGAAGGCGCTGGGGATGGCGCTGCTGGTGAAGGGGTGGTCGGCAGGGTGGGCGGCACAGCAGGAACATCTGGAGATGTATCGCCGGTATAGGAGGCTGCATTAGTGGCTGATGTTGGCGGTGAAATAGTAGGAAGCGGTGGTTGTTGGGACACCGTAGTAGAGGAGATGCCAGCGGTCATAGGTGCTGCAGCTGCATGAATAGGGTTAGCTAATAGCATCGATAAGTCATATTTTCTAATGTGGTCATGCATTATGTTTGGCTCAGACTCAGGAAAAGACACAGTGGGAGACGAGAGAGGCGGTGGAATAGAGGATGAGTTTGCAAAAGGGAATCGTGACTCATCAAAGATTACATCCCTTGAGATGTAGATACGACCTGTTTGTTTATCTAAGCACTTGTAACCTTAATGCATAGGACTATATCCCAAGAAGACACACATGGTGGATCGAAAAGACAACTTGTGAGTGTTGTATTTACGCAAACTTGGCCAGCAGGCGCACCCAAAGGTGCGCAAGAACTTGTAGTCAGGTGTAATGTTTAAGAGATGAGTGATGGGAGTATAGTTATGAGTGGTTTGACTAGGCATTCAGTTGATTAAATAACACGCGGTGAGAAAAGCTTCATCCCAAAAACAAACTGGGAGATAGGAGTGGGCTAAAAGTGCTAGGCCAGTTTCGACTATGTGACGGTGTTTGCGTTCCGCCATACCATTCTGTTGTGAGGTATGCGGACAAGAAACTCGGTGAGATATACCACATTGCTGAAAATATTTATGAAGTTTATGATACTCACCACCCCAATCAGACTGAACAATACAAATTTTGTTATTAAGCAAACGTTCAACATGTTTTTGGAATTTATAAAAGATTGGTTCAACATCAGATTTGGATTTAATACAATAAATCCAAGTGTAACGACTAAAATCATCTAAAAAACTAACATAATATCGAAAACCACCACTAAACACTTGAGCTGGTCCCCAAACATCAGTGTGAATCAACTCAAGTGGAGACGAAGAGACATGACTTGAACTTTTATAAGGAAGTTGATGACTCTTTGCACGTTGACACGCATCACAAACTAATGATTCATTCTTTAAAGACACACCTAAATTATTAGATTTTAAAATAGACTTGACAATTGTTGAAGTGGGATGACCCAGACGCTGATGCCATTGAGATGACGACACTTTAGTGCTTGAACCAACATATCGATGAGCATGACGTATGGGCACCAGAAACAGTCTACGTTTGCTTTTACCGATTAGAAGCGTTTTCTTCGTGCATATGTCCTTAACAAAGAAAACATTTGGATAGAGTTCAATAAACACATGATTATCAGTAACAAGTTTATTTGCTAAAAGAAGATGTTTGTTAATATGAGGAACTCTAAGAACATTTTTAAAAATGAGGGGTCGTCCTAAACTTTGAATTTTAGAGTGACCAACATGAGAGATATGCAAACCTGTGCCATTAGCTACTTGGACTTGGTCTTTCCCATGATAGCGCTCCGGTATGGACAAGCGATTCAAGTCATTTGTGAGATGATTCGTTGCTCCCGTGTCAAGGTACCAATTTGGATCATTGTTGTAGTTTCCATAAGTGACGCTGTTGCCACCTCGATATTCTTCATTTTGATAGGCATGGTTAAAACGATTTCGACAGTTCAATGCTATGTGTCCCGGTATGCTACAAACCTGACACCGGGGGCCTCTTCTTCCTCTCCCACGCCCTTGTCCACGATAACCATTATTTCGGTAGTTGCGTTGGTTGCCATTGTTGTTTGAGTTACTGTACCCAAAGTTATTTCCTTGAGGTTTTCAAGGGTTGCTGGGTTCTTGCTTTGTAACAGCATTTTCAGAAGAGGCAAATTATGTCGATCCATTCATAGCTGCTGATTGAGCTTCATGGGCGACAAGGTATGAATAAAATTCAGAAAGTTTGACTTCCTGATTGTTGCTCAATACTGTGATTGCAGTAAATAAATCACCATGCCCGGGACCTAGTCCAGCTAGGATATATCCGATGACCTCCTCATAGGGTGTCCAATGTTAGCCATAGTATCGGCTAATGATGTTATCTTCTGGTAATATTCAGAGGCACTCATGTCTCTTTTCTTTGTATTAGACAATTGTGTACGAATTTGGATGGAATTACCTTTGTGTTGTGCCGAAAACATGGTTTGGAGAGAGGTCCATAACTGATTTGATGTCTCTGTACAACGGGTGAGTTGTGAGAGAACTTCTTCCATCATAGACGATAGTAGTCCTCCAAGTACAGCCTAATCCTGAGTGAACCATGTTTCATACGCAGGATTATCGATTTGCATGGCAACGTCTCCTGTGTCGATCGTGACCTTCTTTGCTGGAGCTTGAGTGGTGCCATCAAGATAGCCGAAAAGCTTGACACCTCTTAGGATCGGCACAACCTGTGCTTTCCACAGAAGGTAATTTGTGCGTGTCAATCTGTAGGTTATTGCGGTGGCAATTTTGGAGGAATTGATGAGTGTTGTAGCCATGGGAATTCTTTTGATTGAAGAAGGGTATATGAAGCAGTTTTAGCGAGAGGGATCCTTTGGATCTAGGCTCTGATACCAAGTTAAAGAACAGAAATTATTGGCTTGAATCTCCCACAGGAGTGTGTTTGTCATTATATAGATAGCAATTACAAAGCTAGATCGATAACAAACGGATCTGGATAAATACAACAACTATAAGATAAATACAATTAATCTTATCTACTCTGTTTTAAACTATTCCAGATTACCCTTTAGTTTACATTTACAACACACATAACATGTAACATGGCATCCCGTTGGACATGTTCATTACCATCTAGACTTTTCCCGAATTAACAACCTTTCCCTGACTAGATCCAAAGCCACACGATTTGAACTTCCACCGCCATAATCTTGACATCATGTTTTGTTTGTCAATTCATTTCTTGTCTTGACATCCATATCTTTGTTGATTGCTCCTAATCTTAGAGATTCTTTCACACACCCTCGGTCCAACCATCTCCCATATGTCGTGTGCATCCATAATTTTCTTGACTTTGATTAACCACACCAAACCAGCCGCCCTACGTCTTCATGAGCTCTAGTCTCTGATACCAAATGTAGACAGAAAACACGAAATAGTTTTCTTGTGTTGGAAGGACCGTCGAACAATCAGAAAAAGAAAACAAAGGTCAAAAGAGAACGGAAGGGAAAAAGAGTATTTACTTGATTCCAAAGGATTCACCAAAAATATGGGTTCTTTCTTTATTAAAAAAGCAAACTATTACAATTGTATATACTAATTGAAATAGAAACCTACTCAAATTCTAAAACAATAAAACAAAACTTAAGTATCTAACTTTCCTAAAATGC
Source organism: Lactuca saligna (assembly GCF_052625555.1). Classification (NCBI taxonomy): domain Eukaryota; kingdom Viridiplantae; phylum Streptophyta; class Magnoliopsida; order Asterales; family Asteraceae; genus Lactuca; species Lactuca saligna. Next base: position 9,321,482 of record NC_136420.1, read on the forward strand.
TCGTTGACTTAATATCCGATTAACCCAACATTATATTGGTATGGTACCGAGTCGATTTCTCTTCTCCTACAATGAAGAAAATAAAAAACTATGATGTGATTTCTATAATAAGAAATGTTCAAAACATGTTAATAAGGAGAGAAAAATGTAAATTTAAACCATATGTTTGTAAAAAAAAATAGAGTTTCACGTTTTAAACTTTCAATTTTACATAAAGGGTCTTTATGAGCAGATTTCGTTGTTGATAAGGTCCTCCCTTTAACATTCATCTATTTTCATCCGTTAGGTTGTAACACCTAGTTTCCACAATGTTTCTAATTTTGGGATAGCGGGTCGTAATTTGATCGAGTAAAGGTATTGGGTATCAAAGGAATAGATTTTAGACCCTGTCGGATATTGATAATGTTGGTTAAATAATTAAAGTTCTCAAATTGTGCCTTGAAGCAAAGGGTAAAATGGGAAAGGTGATAATTTTGGCTTCTTGCATGAATTAATGATTTTATTCGGTATGTTTTTATTCAAAAGTAACTAGATAGAATTGTGGGGCTCGCTAGTACCTTCGTGTGCATATATAGATTGTCGAAAACGGAGTTAAAACGAAGAAGTTATGATTATTTGAAGTTTGGAATGAATTTATGTGAAAACCCATCGTCAAGAAGTGGAGTATTATCTTCCACGTCGTGGTAATCGCCACAGAATGGAGAATTGTCTTCCACAAAGTGGAAGATGGGCAGGCCAAGCCCATGATTTTTAGGGTTTTCAACATATTTATAGGTAAGGATTCATGTTTTAGGGCATTTTCTCAGCCTTTATCTCTTTTAGAACTCATTGGGAGCAACCTTAGCCTCCCTCTTCATAGTTTGAGCTTCTCTCATTTCCTATTATCCATTTTTAGAGTGCTTTTAGTGGTTTTAGAGTGAGGCTTACATACAAGATTAGTCATTGAAGCTTGACAATTGAAGATCTCAACTTTCATCTACCTTTTGGACCTTTGTAAGTCATAAAGTTCTAAACTTTATTGCATTTAATCTTTGGATTTAGGTGTATTTAGTGTTTTGGTCCATTTTATTGAGTTTTGGTCCCATTTGAGGCTTTTTCCATAGATTTTGAAGAACTCTTAATCTTTTGAGTAATTTTTGGGTTCAGATTTGGTCATTTGGTGGACTATAGAGTACATGCAGGAGCTCTCTTTATTCCATGTATGAAGAAATGTGTGTTTTGGAAATATTATGATCTAGGGTTTTAGATCTTGCTTGTTTGGAGCTTCTTAATGGATAAAGTTGGAAACTTTATCCATTTAGATATTATCAGGAATCAGATATGAGTATTGGAAGCTTGGAATTAATAAATTGAGTCTTCTTGGGGTTGTTGGATCAGGGAAGACCACGGCATGGTCAAGGCATGAGCATAATATGGTGGTCAGTTTATTTGGGATCATCTATGGGCCGCACCACGACATCACAAATTCTTGGGCACGACGTGGACGCCAACTAAGTTGACTTTTGGTTGTTGACTTTGACTATTGACTTTTTGATCGGTTTGACTTTTGGTCAAACTTTGGTACAATCGAGTATTTAGCTAAGGGATAGTCTTGGTTTGACTTTAAGTAGTCCGGGTTAGTTGTTTTATTAGGGAGAATGCTATTACGCTTCCACTGTTTAGTTTAGGTGAGTTTTCTCACTATACTTTGTACTGCAGTATGTATCCATCCTTTTATGTATGATGTTGGTATGTTGGTATGTTGTAGTGATATGTTAGATTGATTGATATGTTATGATTACTTGTGCTTTCATGGTTATTATTTATCTGTTTGCATATATCGACGGTTGAGGTGCTCATGCTTTGTGCTATAAGCCAAGATACCTGGGTGGTCCAAGTGTATTGTAGGCCTTATGAGGTGGTCCAGTGTAACGCCCGTAGATCCGGGCTAGTCAATTTAGAGACAATAAGTGTCGAAAACGACTTTTCGACAAAAGATTATTTAGAATAAATAATCTTAACCAAGTTGTAGAATATGTCTCAAGGTTTCCATACATATAAAGAACGCCGAAATCCGAGTTATAACGAAGAAGTTATGACCCGTTGAAGTTTCACGACGGAACCGGCACGATACCGGGAAGCGTAAATAGTGAATTTACGATAGAGCGAGATTTAGCCTTAGCGATCTAGACAAAAGTCATATAATATGTTAAACTAAGAACATTGATAAAAAGAACGCCCAAATCTTACTTCGTATGAAGAAGTTATGATTTTTCGAAGTTTCGAGTTAGCAGTGTACAACCCAAAATTCGAATATTAGATCGAGCGGTTTTTAGCCAACACGACCTAAACGAGAATCAAATATCTCATTAAAAGTAGCGTAACGAGAAAAAGATGGGTGAAAACGGACGTCGAATGAAGAAGTTACGAGGATTTAACGGACCAATCCTGTCCCGGTCTGTTAATAATATAAAATTTAAATCGAATCAAAACTAGCCAATGGAGTCTAAACGAAAGTTGTAGAGTACGTTCCCACCTTCGCGTGGATATAAAGAACGTAAAAAACGGAGCTCGTATGCAAAAGTTATGATTTTTAGAAGTCGGAAAGTAAATTTGCGAGACCTGTTGCGAGATTGCTGACGTGGCACGATCCCAGTCGTCACTTGTTGGCCATGGTGCTCATTTCGGATGATGACACGTAGCCTCGCTACGCCCAGCATCCGGTCTCGTACGTGCAGCGTACGCCTAGCGCTCCTTGGTCCAGCTTGAACCACGTCGCTCCACCCGAAGCTCGCCATCTGTCCGCCTTATCCGAACTTACGCCCAGCGTGTAAGACTGCGGTACACCCAGCGTACCGAAGGTTCCAGCACCTATAAATAGCTGCGAGGTGCAGCCTTCTTCCTTCACCAATTCACACATTTTCTCACTCTCTCTCTAAGAACTTTCTCTCTCTAGCCCCTTTTGAGTCCCATAAAGTCTAGGTGAAGCCCTAGCACCCTAAGGAAGCCCTGAGGCTCCCGGAGTCCCAAGAAAAAGGGTCTTTCGTTTTCGAAACGCTGCTCCAAATAAAGTTCCGGTTTTCGATAAAATTCACTGTAAGTGTGCTACGCTTACGCGGTTTTTAATATAGCTTTCAAATAATTATAGAAATGTTATTAGGTCCTTAAAATAATTATTTGGGCTATTATTATGAGTTATATTGAGTGTTATTAACGCTTATATAATAATAATAATAGTCAGACTAATTAATTTGTCGCGGTTATCGTTAGACTAAACCCTAGTGGTATTGGTACTAGGTTTTATCGAAGGAAATTGTTTTGAGAGTATCGAAGCGTTGTTCGAGTACTAAGTCACCACCTATCAAGTGAGTGCATAGTCCCTTTCATGAACATGATTTTAATACAAGTATTGATTGAAGTATTGATTATATGTTTATGTGCGAGTTAATTGATGTTGCCTGAAATACGTGTTAAAGAACATACCTGATTATATTTGATAATTTAGGATAAAGAGTATACCTAAATTAAATACGAGGAATATTGAGTAGTATATTCTTACGAGTACAAGTGAGTTATACTCAGAGAATATAATTTAGTATATGTCATTTATCTGGGAGTACGGATTACACATAGTCATTGTCCCTAGTCCGAGAGTATGGATTAGGCATAATCATTCATCAATAATCCGAGAGTATGGATTAGTCATTGTCCCTAGTCCGAGAGTATGGATTATGCATAATCATTCATCATTAATCTGAGAGTATGGATTAGTCATTCGTCCTTAGTCCGAGAGTATGGATTTGGTAAATTCGTTCATTTCTGATCCGGGAGTATGGAGTAGGTAAAACGACTAATCTTAGGTCCGAGAGTATGGATAGCCTCGTTGTGAGGATCGATGGGGTGGGATAAGAGTTGTTTATATATATGGTGAAATTGTATATTTTGTGAGTTTTAAACTATATATATGGTATAACATTGTGGGATTGAAATTCCTATGTACTCACCAGGTTTCCCAACCTGACCCACTCAGTTTATTTACATCACAGGTGTTGATATGAAGTCACATTACACTGAGAGATTTAAAGAGATGTAGATCACTAGTGTAAATAAATGTAAGTTCTGTTTATGCTTATGTTACTGTATTAACGATGACATCCCAAACGTTTTGAAATGAATAAAATACGTTTCTTCGAAAATGTTTTAATAACATATTTATCATGTTTTTCTGGGAACAAATTCTGCAACATTTTTATTAAAAGAAGAACTCTGATTTTTATAAAGCATAAAGAAAATCGGTCTTTTTATGGCCGTGAAAATGGGGATGTCACATCCAGTCAGACTATAGGTCCAAGGGAGCGGTCCAGCTATATGTTGTAGGCTTAGGAGAACAGTCCAGGTGTATTGCAGGCCTTGCGAGGTGGTGCACTTGGATTTTAGGCTCATGTGTGCATGCATTGTATGTATTTTTGGATGGGGGATTTTGGGGAAACTTGCTAAGTTTTGTCTTAAAGTTGTGGATTCAAATGTTTTTAGGGTGCTTGTTGGATTACGAAGGAGGGATTGTACGTACACACACATATCAACGGTTTTATTATTTGAGATTCCACATTGTTTTCCACATAACTTTGATTTTGAATTATGGTTTATGAACATGTAACATCCTGAGATATTGCAGGTATTTCCAAACCCTCTTCTATCATTACTTTGTCGATTATAGCCCTTGGGATTTAGAATGTAGAGCCAAGACAAGTTTAAGGGCCAAGTTTGCAATTTGGGCCAAAAAGGGAGGGTACACTGCACCTACATAGGAGTACGCTAAGCGTATAAGGGTCCGCCTTAGTACGCTTGGCGTACACTTGTGTACGTTGGGCGTACTAGCGTCAGGAAAGAAACCCGTAATATTTAGGGTTTGGGGCCTATAAAAGCAACATAATGTCCACCCATACCCTTTTTACCTCAGCCTCTATCATAACTAGAAAATTTTCTAGGAAATTCTATGCCTCTGTAAACAATATCAATGATATCAGTTGTAAGCTTTGAACTTGATAATGCACTATGTTATATAACAACAACAAACTTTCACAACGATCCAATAATAAAGCCCAAAATTTATACAGAACATCATGAAAGTCAATTTAGGGTTTTGCAAACCCTAAGGATTATAGTTTAAGTCCATTGGACTAGGAAACCCTTATTGGGCCTAATGGGCCAAAAAGCTTATAATTTGATTATTTTGGCTTGGAATTTTTAAATGGACTCTAATTGGATCCACTTTCATAAAATTTAACATTTTGGGCCAAAATGGACCTAAAATGAAATAAACTACCCTAATGGACCTTATTGGGCCATAACTAATCTAGTAGGCTTTAATGCGCCATAAAACCCATTCATTTATACAATTTGGGTCATGGATCACTTTAAGGGCCCAACGGGCCAATAATAAAAACTTTAGGCCCCATATTTTCGAACCAAACCAAGAATGGGCCAAAGTGATTTTCCTCCCCTCTCTCCTTAGCCCAAATCGGCCCATGCTTAATAAAAGAAAAGAAGAGATAAGAATGGAAAAAGAATTAAAACAAAAAGGGAAAGTATGGGAAATTTGGGAGGATGCCACCTCCTTATTGCATGGTGGACATCCATGCAATGTCACCTCACCTCTCTTTCCTCCCTCTCTTCTTCTTATCTCTCAACCGAAGGAAGCACACATACACACACAATTCACTTAAGTTTTCTCTCAAGAACTCACAACAACTTCTCCTTTCTTCATCTAGATTTCGAGATCTTAAGCATTTCAAGAAGGTTTTTCCTCAAAAATCATCATCCTAGGTAAGTTGATGCTTGGATCCATGATCTAGTTTCTTTATTTCATCAAAAATCTCTTCTTAACTCATACAAGTGAAATGTATAGATCTATGTGTATTTGTATGATATGTGTGATTTCTTGGGTTTTATGTGATGATTATGTGCTAAAATGTGATCAACTCAAAATTTCTAACTATAATGGGAAAAATATGTGATCTAAAACATCTTATACATCTTAATGTCAAGATAAAAGTGTTATGCAATTTTGAAATGAGCAAAACAAAACACAAATTTTGTTTATGGCCTATTTTTGACAAATAAACAAAAGATGGGTGAAATGATACCATTTTCGGTTTTATGAAGGTTAAAAAGGTCAAATTAGTTAAAATATGAGTTTTTATAAAAATCATGACTTTTAAAGGACTAAAAAGGTAAATTTTAGGTTAATGGGCTAAAATTTGGGCTTTTTGGTTTTTAGGCCGATAATTGCGAAAAATGTGATTTTAAGGACAAAAATTATATATTTATCAAAATATGAGTTTTAAAAACATAAATAACAAGTTCCAGGGGCTGAAAATGTAATTATTACAAGGAAGGACTAAAAATGTAAAGTTTTTAGATTTTTGGATTGAAATTATAAAAATTTCGAAAATATGGACTATAATTGTAAATCTTTTTAAATCAAAGGTCTGAAACTGTCCAAAACCTCATTTTGGGCTGAAAATACTATTTGGATAAGCGTTTGGGCCTAAAATGTCATTTTTCATTAAAAGGGACTAAAATAGTCATTTTCATTAGAAAAGGGACTGAATTGGCCAAACAATTATTTTTGGGACTTTACGATTGAACAATTCGTTTAAACAAAACTTCCGATTATTATACTATACAAAACGGGTAAACACTAACTTTATTGGGCTTAATATTTGTAAATTATGCATAATGGGCCTTCGTGACCCATTATCATAATTATTAGGCCCAACAATAATAATAATACATGTTGATTGGGCTTCTGGTGCCCTAATTACATGTTTAATGGACCCTCAATGGTTTTACATGCTATTGGGACTTTGTGGCCCATCTGAATTGCTAGTAAGGTCTAACTTACTCATGTGCTCTATAACCTAAATCAACATACATGATTAATGGACCACAATTGTTCTTATTCGTGTTGTTTGGACTTACTCATACCATGTAAACTATAAAAGGGATTGTGATCATTACTATTCAACTTTTCGGGGTAATAATTGGGATTGGTGACTCCCCCACACCTGAGCTCTTTGCTACAGTTAGACTCGGCCAGTCTAGGGTGACAAAATCTTGAGCAAAACCAGCTTTTGTAAAAATGTCAAGACAGGCGAAATAGTCATTATCATGTATGGTTATAACGTCTCACATAGAGATCCATTACCATTTCACTATTAATTGGGAAATTGACTTCATACATATGGTCGTACTATGAGACTTATACGAATTCACAAAACTATCACACTGTTTTATATCGGAAAATATTGGATCTTCCGGGACTCAACATCATTTCTTTATCATACTTCAACTGTTATATGAGAAATACTAATGTTAATAAACCATATATACAAGTTCTAAATTACACATATCTATACATTATTGGATCATCACATCGTGTTGCAAACAATTTTTACTTACCGAAAAATATCGGATTTTCTGGGTTTTATCAACAACATGAAACGTTTTATATCAAACATGCTTATGAACTCACCAACATTTCATATGTTGACCATTTTTAAAATAACTTGTATTCTCAGGTAACCGATAAGCAGAAGATGATTATCATGTGTGATTAAGACTTCATGTTTTGTAATTTTCAAACAATATACCGTTGATTATGTAATATTTGGTCAATGTACTTGATGTGAATCATGTAAGTTTTACTATGTAATGTTGGTGATGTATGTGTTTGTTTCGTGTATATTCATTGCTATGGTATTCAATTGTTAGTCACGCAAGCCCTCGGACGTTTCCGCCGTCCGGTACGCGGGTGTGACAGCCTCCACAGATCAAACTCGTCTCTCAAAACCCTAGCCTCCCCTTTGTGTGTTTTAGCTCATTTGGTGTGTTCTTGAGTGTTTAAGAGGAAACCATTGCATCAAAGAGTTGAAGGACGCGACCAAGCTTGTAGATCTAAAGTTATTTCGTGCACAAGAAGCTCCAGAAGGTATAAAGTTTCATCCCTAGGCGCCACTCGACCGATTAGAGGGCGCCTAGTGATTAATCCCTACATACATAATGAGTGAAACAGTATAAAACGATGAAATTTTAACATTTTGAAGAAGTTTTTTTTCTCACTGGATACTATTTGAGGCATGATTAGCGTTGTATTAATCATATTAACTCATCTTGTTATGATATTAGTGGTATTTATGAACTTTAATATGATATTAGTCATATTTAATTTTTTAAAATTCAGCAAATTAGCAATTAATGGTCCCTGATTAATCTCCGCCTAGCCGATTAATGGCTTAACCTCAGTCCACTGACTAGCTAACGTCGAGCGTTTTTTACAACCTTGGTTTTGGACATAAAAGACTGTCCTTTTGGACTTTTGAAGGGACCTTGAGTGATAAAAATGAGGTCTCACTAGTTGATTGTGTCCCATGCATGGAAGGATAAGGTGTTAATGGATTAAGACCAAGCATTTAGAACTATATGGACCTCCAAAGTGATAAAGTTCACGACTTTATGGATCCTAGGCATGTTAGGCCTCTGGATCTGAAGTTTGGGCTTAAGAGCTTAAGCCATTAAGCACTTAATGAGGATTGACAAACTGTCTAGTACGCCCAACGTAAATCCAGTACGCTCAACATATTGGGTCAACCACCCCGATGGTGGCCAACCATTTGGATGATTACACCCCGCGTACCCAGAGGAGTACGCCCCACGTACATCTTCTGATGGGCTATTGACAAATGGGTTTCGGGTTTTGGGTTGTTTATGGATTAATGGGTTTGGGCCTTTGCTGGACTTTGTAAATAAGATGTTTTGGGCCAATTAGTGGTAGTGGATCATGGGGTTAGGCCCAATAAGGAGGTTGGGCCAAATTTAGTAAATTGGGCAAATAGTGGACTTGTGAATATGGACTTTCAAGTTAAGGACTTGGTGTGGGGCTTTGGCCCAAAAAAAGGGAATGGACTTAATGAGTTATGAGGACACTTAATCAAGGGGGTAATATTGGGTATTAACCTAGTATTTATTATTATTTGACAATTCGGGATGCAAACACAAATAAGACATCCCAAAATGTAGAGTCTGAAGATAAATAACAATAATCCGACGAACATATAGTGTGACATCCCTAAAATCACGGCCAGAAAAGACCGGTTTCATTTATACTTTTAAAATAATCTCAGAGTAAATATTTTTGATTTAAAAGAGTTGCGAAATTTGTTCCCAAAACAAAATATGATAAAATAAAGTTTATCAAAACATTTCATCAAGAGATGCATTTTCATTATATAAAAATATTTGGGATGTCATGTTCCGATAAACAGACCAAAAGCAACAACAACAGAAGGTAGACCATACAACAGTTACATATAACAACTGGTCTAATATCAAAAGATCTTGATAAGTCATCCAACTTATGCTCTCGCGCCACTACCTGTAATACAACAAAACTGAGTGGGTCAGGCTTGGGAGCCTGATGAGCATATAGGGTTTTCAACCCACAATAAATAATTATATTTAATTTCACCAACTAACAATAACCCGATTACACATTCCCGTTATCCTCACTTTACGTTCCTAAGACAACATCTATTACCAGGGACCTAATCTAGGATTTTCATCGGGATGGACATTACTGCAAAGGGTTTTCCTCAACAATAGATGTCCTAAAGGCAACTATGAGGGGGATAGAGTACATCAGTGAACACATAGTTCACAACACCTACAGGTTTTGAACCTGTTAGCGCTCCACGGGACTGTCTAGAAAGAGTATGTGGTCGTCATCCATACTCCGCTAGATGACTAGGTCAACAACAACATCGAGGCCTCTCATCTGTTTATCACACATCAACTATCTACCCATGTTCTACCCAACATATTATTAGATAAAAATATATATTTTTATACAGTTTAAAACCTGTATAACATTCTCATTCAATACATATTCCAAACAACAGATGAGACACATACACATAACACGTATTTCATAGAGAATAAATTATATATATGAGATAGAAGAAAGTGAATATACACTCACACATATAACAACAAAATATACACATAACACGTATTTCGTATAAAACACTTCATAACTATGTGTTAGAAGAAAGTGACTACACACTCACTTGATCAGAAGATGATCGGACAGCACTACGACTTGTAGAAGTAGTACTCTTCGGTAGATCTGGAAGATCTTCACAAAAACCGGGCTCTTCGCGGGCAGAGCTTCGGCTCGGAAACTCTTTTTTTCTCGGGATCTTCGGGCTTTGGGACTCGCTTCGGGTCTCGGGATGATACCGGGGCTTAGGGGGTACTTCTTTGCACGTAAATCAAGGTAGAACGAGAGAGAGGAGAGAAAATAGCAACCCTAAACGGCTGGCCCTTCAAATCTATTTATAGGGAAAATTTTGCCATTGCCACATCATGGGACCTTTTTCCACATCGTGGGCTTGGTCGTCACTGCATGCGTCATCGCAAGTTGCGTCTGGGGGACTCCAGGAGGTGTCAGAAGATTTACCACGTCGTGACACTGCTTGCCACGTCATGGTATCTGACAGTTTTGGGGTTTCGCGCCCCGAACTTCATAAATTCATAACTTTCGCATACGAACTTCGTTTTCGACGTTCTTTATATCGACGCGTAGGTGAGATTATGATCTAAAACTCTCGTTTAGTCTCCATTGGCTAATTTTAACTTTATTTTTAATATATTATAAATATATTACTTATATATTATTTTTAGTAGGCCGGGATAGGAAAACTCCGTTATAAATTCATAATGTCTTCACCCGACGTCCGTTTTCGCCTATCTTTTTATCGTTTCACTACTATTAACTAGATCTTCGATTCTCGTTTAGATTGTTTCGGCTAAAAACCGCTTGATCTCAAATCGAGTATTCGGGATGCATATTGCTAAGTCGAAACTTCAGAAAAGCATAACTTCCTCATACGAAGTCAGATTTTGGCGTTCTTTTTATGCACGCTCTCGGTTTAACGAACTCTTCAACTTTCATTTAGATTACTAAGGCTAGATATCGTTCTATCTTAAATTCGTATTTTACATCATTCGACATAGTGTCGGTTCTGTCACGAAAATACAACAGATCATAACTTCTTCGTTATAACTCGGATTTCGGTATTTTTTATATATTTAGAAACCTCTTTTCAACTACTACAACATTATCCAAAGATATCGAGATTATCTTAACATTTTATTTTGACGCTTATCTTTATTCTTAATTCATTTAAGCCACACAACTAAGCACAAAACATATAATACTCAAATAATACATTCTTATTATTTCTAAATATGTTACAAAGGTTAACCTAGACTATTACATTGCTATTAATGACAAGCCCAAAAATACAGACGTTACATATAGTAATGACAAAAAATCGATATGTAAAGATAAAAAATCAGTACCACTTCACATTACTAGATCAATATTCGTTTTCAAATGTCAAAACTCCAATAATAAACTCAAAATGGATGCTCATGATTCTCCTATTATTTTTGATCGAAAATGCGATAAAGATAAAAAATAATCATGAAATCGGGCAAGAGAATACGTCATATATGATGGAGCATCGCACACTCCCCCTTTATGTGAGCATCTACCCGTAAAAACGAGGATATTTTTTTGGGTCATGGATAAACTTGGTGTTGTATTGTCGAACTGAACAAACACTGTAGAATATATGATAAACTCGTTGTTGAAGAACCATAATGTTGAACTGAAATGCAAACCCGAACTCCCGAAGCACAACCAATGATTCGTCAATCAAGGTTAAAGTGAACCGGTCTAGACCTCTAATCGGTCTAAATAATGGTCCGAGATCATATGTAACTAGTCTAAAGGAAGTAAAATGCAAACATCGGAAAAGATCCAAACCTCGGAAAACATTGTTAATCAGACAAGTTTCCGAATGAAAATATGTGGATCTAAATCTCTAAAGCATAAAAATTAAAAGCTGCAAATGTGAGTCGTTCGGTATGAAGAAGAACACACAAACAATAATCTCTAAAATAATTGTGTCTTTACTCATAATTAGTAAGAATAATGAAGCTTTGAACAATGAGATTAAAATTGGTGTTAAAAAAATAATTGGTTTTAATTAAAAAGTTTCTATTAAAAAAATAATGGGTTTAAAAAATTAAGGAATTAATTGGTTTTAAAATAAATGGATAATGGAAAAAAATTAATTGTGAACAAAAAAATAAATTGGTTTTAGAAATAATGGGTAAACAAAAAATTGTTTGGACAAAATTAATTTGAACGAAGATATTTGTATGAACAATGATGAACAAAATATGTGAATAAATTGTGATGAATAGATAGAGAGAAACAACATATTACATTAAGAACACTCATAGACGGGGAGAGACCCCATCCAAATTTTCTCTTGTCTAAAGTCTACATAAGTGCACTCATACATAAATGATCACTCATCTCCACTTTATATATACTAGTGGAAGGAATATATACTCTTATACTAGGGAATATTCTACCAAAACAAAATCATTCATCATTGTAGAACATTTTCATGCTCCAACAACATAAATTTTTGTCGCAAGGGGAGGGGGTACTATTCGATTCATGGTGAATCATGTTTGTCTTACAGCAATGGAATGTTCGAGACCCGGGGGTATTATTCGGTTCGTGGTGAATCATTTTTGTCTTACAACAATGGAATGTTTGAGACCCGACTGTTCTTTTGGTTTGGTGGCCTAAATGAAGACCATGTCGCAAGTAAGATATGTGACACAGTTTTGAGAAGATCGGGTGTATCCGATAAGGGTGAGCAAACCCAAACCAAGAAATCGACGAAAACGAAACCAATAAAACCAAAACCGAAGCATAACCAACGGTTATATTTTCTTTTATATATATATATATATATATATATATATATTATATAACAAAAAACTTCATAAATTGTCCATGTTTTGTGAAATGACGGAAATGTCCTTCTTTTAATGGTCAAAAGATGACGACGTCAGCTAAAAGGATCATTTGTTAAAAGTTTTGAAACCATAGAGACCATTTGTAAGGTTTTCTGAACTTAGGGAGTAAACTTCATATTTTATAAAACCACAGGAACCATTTATGAAGTTTTGTCTTATAAGACTATGTTTAACGTACTAGCTGAAAAGCTAGGTGTAAGCTGAAAAGATAGTTGATAGGTGAAAAACTAACTGTTAAATAAAAAGCTAGCTGATAGCTAAAAAGATAGATGATAAAAAATAACGTTTGGTAAAACTAGCTGAAATATATAAAATTACATAAAAAGACATGTAAGAGTGTGTGGTTTTATAATTATTTACGGGGTGTATTGGAAAATTTTTAAAAGCTCCTAAAAAGTTAGTCTAAGGCTATGTTTGACTTGCTAGCTGAAAAGCTAACTGTTAGCTAAAAAGCTAGTTGATAGCTGAAAAACTAACTGTTAAATGAAAAGCTAGCTAATAGCTGAAAAGCTAACTGATAAAAAATGACGTTTGGTAAAACTAGCTGAAAAGCTATCTGAAATATATAAAATTACATAAAAGGACATGTAAGAGTATGTGCTTCTATAATTAATTAAGGGGTGTATTTGGAAATTTTTAAAAAAGCTCTTAAAAAGCTAATCTAAGTAGCTTTTCAAAATTCTAGCTTATCAGCTACTTTTTAGCTTACCAAACATGACAACATAAAAAACTCGAAAAATAAGCTAGTTTATCAGCTAGTTATGGCGAGCCAAACACAGCCTAAGTAGCTTTTCAAAAAACTAGTCTAAGGTTGTGTTTGGCGCGTCACAGCTAGTTGATTAGCTTATCTTTCTAGCTTTTTTAATTTGTCATGTTTGGCAAGCCAAATAGTAGCAGATAAACTAGTTCTTTTAAAAAAAACTACTTTGAGTAGCTTTTTAAAAAACTACTTTGAGTAGCTTTTTAGGAGGTTTTTAAAAATTCTCAAATATACCCTTATTTAATTCCAAAAAACGTATTTTTTTAAATATCCTTTTATGTTATGTTATATATCTTTTAGCTAGTTTGTTAACTAATTTTTACCAAACGTTATGTTTTGTCAGCTAGCTTTTCAGCTAGTCTGTCAAACATAGCTTAAGTAACTTCTTAAAAAGTTAGTTTATAAGCTACTTTTTAGCTTATCAAAACACTACAACATAAAAATAAATAAATAAATAAATAAAAAGAAAAAAATTAATTTATCAGCTTACTGTGACTTACCAAACACAACCTAAATATAATTAAATAGACAAGTTAAATAACCTAAATATAATTAAATGGACAAGTTAAATAGACATATGATTTTACCGTTAAATGAAGTTATAATAATGCCAAGACAAAATTTTTACATACACAACAATTTGTGCTTTAAATTGTTGTATTGTACAACTCTATTAAGCATAAAATGTTGTGTACGGATAAAAACTGTTGTGTACGAATCATTTCCTATTGAAAAAGTATATACTGAACATGAGCATGACAGCATATGACGTCACAAAACAACACGTCACCAAGTATGCAGCAATAATTTTCAAGCTCTCTCTCTTTCTCTCTCCTGCCCAGACTGCCCGCTTTTCCCACTTCCTCTCACGATACTGACCGCTTTGTTTTATGCTGTTCCTATTAACTCCTTCCTGGCCACCTGCATTACCCTTCGTAGTCGAGGGTATAATTGGAAATTTCAGCTCCGGTTCCTGTCATATGGGCAACAACACTCCATTTAGCATTTCTAAAGTAATATTATAATGTACCTCCTTTTATTTTTAAATATGCTCCACTTATCCTATTTCAACATCTATCAATTTATAAAATCAAAAATACATTGTTAGAATTACTTTTACTTTGTCAAATGGACGAGACAAAGTTTGCAATTTATATGTTCAAACTAAACATCATACCAAAAGTAAGCTATAATAATAAATTATTATTATTATTATTATTATTATTATTATTAACGAAATCAACTATAAATAATAATAATATATTTATAATTTATACGGTGAAATTATAAAATAAAGTAAATTTATTATAACTAAAACTAAAATAGTAATTTCTCTATTCTCTATTATTATTATAATTTTTGTTAATAATATATATATATATATATATATATATATATATATATATATATATATATATATATGGGAAAATGACTTATTAAGGTAACTAACTATTTCAATTGTCCATATATAGGTAATGTTCTTTTTTTTGTACATATTAAGGTAACTAACTTGTTTTGTTTGTTCACATTTAGGTAATATGACCGGCTATCACCTGTTTTTGCTTATGTGGCATCCACCTGGCATTACGTGGCATGGTGCATATATGGGAAAATGACTTATTAAGGTAACTAACTATTTCAATTGTCCATATATAGGTAATGTTCTTTTTTTTTTATACACATTAAGGTAACTAACTTGTTTTGTTTGTTCACATTTAGGTAATATGACCGACTATCACATGTTTTTGCTTATGTGACATCCACCTGGCATATGACTTGAATACGTTACACCTACGTGGCATCCACCTGACATATGACTTGTTTTGTTTCTTCTTCCTCATCTTATTCTTCAAAACAAGATGAATTTCAAGCTGATCATCCATGTGATTGCGGTTTACCATCTCGTGTGAAGATTTCAAGAACTCCTGACAACCATGGAAGAAAATTTAGAGTTCGTTAAAACTCAATGGTAAATCAATATTGTTGAATATGTTGCAGGAGTTCTTGAAATCTTCACACGAGATGGTAAACCGCAATCGATAATCAGCTTGAAATTCATCTTGTCATTTTGAAGAATAAGATGAGGAAGAAGAAGCCATCATCGATCGATCTAGGGTTTAGAATTAGGGGTGGAATCGTATGACACAGTTATAGTGTAATCGAATGAAGACAAAATATGCACCATGCCACGTAGGTGTAACGTATTCAAGTCATATGCCAGGTGGATGTCACATAAGTAAAAACATGTGATAGCCGGTCATATTACCTAAATGTGAACAAACAAAACAAGTTAGTTACCTTAATGTGTACAAAAAAAAGAACATTACCTATATATGGACAATTGAAATAGTTAGTTACCTTAATAAGTCATTTTCCTATATATATATATATATATATATATATATATATATATATATATATATATATATATATATATATATATATATATATATATATATTAGCATTCTTATTATTTCAGTTTATAATATATTAGCATATATAATTAATATTTCTGATAGCTATTAAAAAATAGGTAATTTGTATCCCAATAAGAGAGTACATTTAGCTTCACCTTCATGGCTTCATATAATTACAAAACTATATAATTAATATTTGCGATGGATATATAACACATTCAATTAAAAACTACTTATATTAAAGATATTTTAAATAGAAAAAATATATATATATCTTTAGATGAAAACAACAACAAATTCCAAATCATATTAACGTTGTAAGAAATGTAGATGTGGGGCAAACATATGAGAGTAAATCAAAGTTAGCAACAGACACAAATATATGTAAATCAAATTAGAAGCATATAGATTTGACTTTTAAGAGCCAACAAAATAGAACAATTATCTAATTCAAAACCATCATCTCATTAAAAAATACTAGAAAAAACCTTAGAAAACAAAATATATTATCTCTTGATGCTTAAAATAACCATCACGTTATATATTTAAATCGTTAAAACCATTTTAGTCATATTTTTGTTCAATAAAAGCATTTTTTTTTCTCAATGTTTCGTGACTATTTTATGTTTTTGTTTTTAAAAATTTCTACAATCAAACTTATGAAGTTATTATACTGGTTTCAATGGGTAGTTGAATAAAAATACCTTTCTGTATTATAGTTGTATTGAAATCAAAATGCTATAAAAGTCATAAAATATTAATTTAGATAAAATCAAACATAACATGATATTTTAATAGTTTAAAAAAAATGATATATTCTTTTAGATATTTATATTGATTTTTTTGAGATTTTCCCAAAACTTGATTACAACAGTAATTGCGTAATTGGTCCATGTTAACTGCTATGATTGAATTTTAGGGATTTTATTCTTTTTTCTTGGGTTGAACGAGTCAGCCATTTTGTGAGATTTCAAATCTTTATTTTGAGTACTTCATCACATATACACATTGCTAGGTGGTGGGTGCTTTTGAACGCAAGAGTATATCTGAATCTGATACAGCTTGCACTCTCTTTCTCTATCGTCTTCCATCTCCATTTCCATTTTTTTATGCGATCTGAATCTCTTTTTGTTCCTACAAAATTAATTTTATAAAAAGTTGCAATCTTTTTTAAAAATTCTCAACTTGGCCTTTTCAATTCCCACTTAAAACCTCCATTTTGGTGGAGTTTTGAGGGAATTTTCTGTTGTATGCAAGTCAAAGACCCTTTTTCTCTTCCTTTTCGAGGTGAGTGTCATCAATCATCATTTTCTACTTTTCATCTCAAATGGGTTTTGATTTTTACATCTAATTTCTTCATCTTCAACCAAGAACAACTGCTTAAACGACAAGTATAGCAAAACTTCCGATCTTTTCGGTTTCTGGGTTTGATTTATGATATCCAATTACCCACCAGTTTGATTTTTAGGGTTTGTATTAAAATGATGACGTCTAGTAATCAAGAAGCTGTAAAAAAATTGGAGTCTTTACATGTTATGAAATCAAAAGGGAACAAGAAAAAGTGGAAAAACGATGAAGGTTCCGTTGGGTGTTGGAATAAATGGGGGTGTCTCGGCAGCTGTGTTTCTTCACGATCTAAAGTCGATAGCTCCACAAGTGGCATCAGCTCTCAATTCGGTAAATCATTTCTCCTTTTTCGTTTCATTTAACAAGATTATCATAATTGAAGTTGGAATCGTTATTATCGCAGAAAGTAAATCAGATAACGATACAAGCAAAGATCAAACGGTGGTGGCTCCGATAGTATCTCCGACCACCAGTGGCGGAAACAATTTGTCGAGTCCAAAACCAGAAGACGCAATCAAAGTTGCTTCCCAACTTCGAAAATTTGCTTTCAATGATCTTAAAATGGCGACAAGAAATTTCAGACCCGAAAGTCTTCTCGGTGAAGGTGGTTTTGGGTGTGTGTTTAAAGGCTGGATTGAAGAGAACGGCACCGCTCCGGTGAAGCCCGGCACCGGACTTACAGTCGCCGTGAAAACGCTGAATCAGGACGGACTTCAGGGTCATAAAGAATGGCTGGTTCGATTCTATTACTATCCAATTTCCATCTAATAATAATACAAATATATCAATATCATCGAATGATTCGAATCACTTTAATTCTATATCTGGAAATCTGAAAAAACGAAGATGTTTTTGACAGGCAGAAGTGGATTTTCTAGGTGATCTTGTGAATCCGAATTTGGTTAAATTGATCGGTTATTGCAACGAAGATGATCAACGGTTGTTAGTTTACGAGTTCTTGCCTCGTGGGAGCTTGGAAAATCACTTGTTCAGAAGTATCTTATTGCTCCTTCATCTTTTGGCAAAAAAAAAAAAAAAAAAAAAGAACCCCAGACTTTTAACATTTTTTCTATTTAGACCCTGAACTTTTTTTTTGTTAATTGTAGGATCATTGCCTCTTCCATGGTCTATTAGGATGAAAATCGCTCTTGGTGCTGCAAAGGGGCTTGCATTCCTTCATGAAGAAGCGAAAAGACCAGTGATTTATCGTGATTTTAAAACCTCCAACATTTTGTTAGATGCGGTATGCAACAAGAAGATTTGTGTTTTAATTTTGCTTTAAGAGTATTATTACTAACTATTAAATCATATAGTATTATTATTTATTTCTAATGATTTGTTTTTATAATCAGGAATATAACGCCAAACTTTCCGATTTTGGCCTTGCTAAAGATGGACCGGAAGGTGATAAAACTCACATATCGACACGTGTTATGGGAACTTACGGTTATGCCGCCCCAGAATATGTCATGACAGGTCTTTATCCTTTTTATGCATTACTTATTTTCTGTTTATTTTTTTACTTAATTCCGGTCTTTACTATCATTCAACATTAATTTAAAAAAAAAAAAAAAAAAAAAAAAAGGTCCTTTTTGTTGTCATTCAACATTAGGTATAGACAAAAAAAAATTATAAAATGGCCATTTACTATCATGGGAGGCTATGCATATGGAAGGTGAATGACCCATTTAATTTTTCTCTTATGTAAAATTTCTATAGAAATTTTTTTGATCTAAGGAAAAATTTAGGATCTTACCAATAAAATCTTTGAATTTATATAGAAAAATTAACCAACCATATGATTTTTTATACTAAACTGCCACTGTTTACTACTATCATTACTTTCAAACCAAAAAACAACAAAAAAAAAAAAACAAAGCAAAAAAAGATAAAATGGTCCATTTACTGACAAAAAGGTAAAATAGTTATCACATATCATATTTTAAAACAACACTTTATACGGACAACATTTGATTTGATGTAAAAAAAACAAACATGCCCTAATTTTTTTCTTGTTTTATGTTGGTGTGTGTTTTAGGACATCTGAGTATAAGAAGTGACGTATATAGCTTCGGTGTTGTTTTACTCGAAATGTTGACCGGGCGAAGGTCAATGGACAAAAACCGTCCAAATGGGGAACACAATCTTGTTGAGTGGGCCCGGCCGCATTTATTAGAAAGAAGACGGTTCTACCGGTTAATCGATCCGCGGTTAGAAGGCCATTTCTCAATAAAAGGGGCCCAAAAGGCTGCACAACTTGCGTCCCGCTGTCTTAGCCGTGACCCAAAAGCCCGACCCTTAATGAGTGAAGTGGTTGAATGTCTTGAACCATTACCGGCCCTTAAAGACATGGCGGGCTCTTCTTATTATCTTCAAACGGTTCAATCCGAACGGGTCGGGTCGGGTTCGGATGGGTCTCAGGCACGGGGCGGGTCGTTTTCAAGAAACGGTCAGCAACAGCCACGGACCTTGTCGATACCTCGGGCATCGCCTCATCACCATCAGTTTATTAAGGACTCACCGAAGCCGCATGAGAAGCAATAACAAAGGGCACAATTGGTGTTAAATTTGTTGTAACAAATTCCCAATTTGGAAGAATGTAATTTATGATATGACATTTTTATTAACATTGTATCATATTTTGTTGTTTAATTAGTACGATGAATTGATCATATTGGCATGTTGTTTAATGTTGACACATGATTTGTGTGATGTATAATACTAGAGATATAAAGAAATATCGACCACAATGATTATTGATTATTGTATCATGTCTTTTTATCGCTAATATGATACAAAGAAAGTACATTTGATTATGAAACCATTCCAAACTCAAACTTGTCCTATGTCTTAACCTTGTCCTAAATCGGTCCTAAAATACTTTACATTGATTATGAAACCAGCATAAAACCAGGCCAAATAAGTCTTAAACTACTAGAGTGTTTTAATATCTTTTTAACTATGGGCTGGGCTTACATTGTATTTCACGATTCGCATCTAACAACTTTTGGCCCATAATTAAATTATGGTACCACGTCATGAATAACATGATTATTCGGTCCAACCTATCGGACCAAATCGAGTTTTTGAATTTAGACTTTGGCATAGTCCCCAAAAAAAAAAAAAAAACAGTTTTCAAAAGTCACCTACCTACCTACCTACATTATTTATCTTCACCCATACAAAAACCAACATACCAAAATATCATGAAAACTAGACACAAGTATTGTTTCGGGTGAATCCCATCTTCATTTCCAAAATTCAAGGCTTGAAAGCAAGAGCCAAACCAACCTTAGCACTCTTTTCAATAGCCCTTGTATCCACTTCCCCCGAGATAGTAAAAACCGATTTCGGGCGCCATTCATGCTGAAGAAGACCACTTGCAATTCCAAAATTATTGACCCGAGCCTTGACCATAGTCAACGGGTCCAACGAGTGCTGTGTCCCAAAAGTCAACGAGTTTTCATTACTCGAAAACCCATGAGTCAACTCACCACCCACAGCCGTATTAGTCAACGGACTTACAGTGTGGTAGTAGGAAGCAGTAATCGTGTCACCTTTATCATTCCTATAAATAAATAAATAACTATCCAATTATAACAGTGAAAATTATTTTATTTTTTTATTTACTTAACCAGAAAATAAAAAATAAAAAAATAACAACCCACAGTGTCAAAGATGCAATGAGGTCAGAAGTTGAGAAACTGAGTCCCGCATTGTATTTGGTGAAGTTTCCGGAAGCAGTGTCGAAGGAAATATCGGTCCCGACTGCAACCGTGTTGTTTCCAGCCACACCAGAGAAGTTGACTATGGGACTTGCGGTCAAACCGATGCTTGTACTGATTCCTGCATGTTCGTGCAAGTATTGAAGTTCCACCTGTACCCAACCTCCAGTATCAGTATCAGTGTCGGTGTCAGTATCAGTAACAGTATCTCAATAAGTACCTTGCCAGATCTCTGATCAGGAACAACAAAGCTGAAGATTGTTTTGAGTCCAGGTGCAGCTTCATCAATGGTGATGGTGGTGAAAACCTGAGTTGTTGCCATATATGCAACAAGATGTTTAATTGCAGTTTAGAAACTAAGTGAAGTTTGTAATAAATCATGTTTATTACCTTAGAGTTGGTGTCGACTTTGACATCGGTTGTGATGTTTTTGTTGATGAGTTTTGTGTTCACATCAGCCAAAAACAAGTCGCCTTTCTTAGCTCCTGATGAGGTGATTGACTGAAATATAGATGAAATTTTCACAGTGGTTAAAAGAGGGACGTGACAGTAGATCAAAGAAACAGAAATAATAATTTGTGCATAGCATAACAAAACACTGAATTTCTTTCCATAATCATACAATTTAATTAGATTGTAGATTATGAGTTCGCTAATTAATGTGAGTTCAAGCAATCTAACAGTTAAATTATCTGTACAGTTAACAGCAATTAACCTACAAAATTTGATTTACAGGGGAGTGAGCAGCAATGACCTAACCCTAGCTTCAGTATCAAATTAGATACAGATAAGTTGTTAATCACCATATGCATGGTGAAATATAGAAATGCGTATGTTCATACTTGATACAGGAATACACGCAAACAGATAGATAGGAAGATAGAGATTAGAGAAAGACTGACAACTCCGTTAGCGGTATATGTTGTGAGAGAAAACTTATGGTCGCCCTGGTAATCTCTGTAAAGAAGATCTGAAAAACACAAAAACGATTATGATATCAAGATTAATCATATTCAAACAATAAAGCAACAAACAACAGTATCGATTGAAGCAGAAGAGACAAAAAAAATACACTCACAATCACACAACACAATCAGACGCGAAGCAAAAAAAAAAAAAATAGCCGTTTAATTTTTTTTGAATGATTATCGAAAGAATCATGCGCAACAGTATCAATCAATTGGAAAACTAATGCAGAAACGAAAACAAGTAAATCGGTACGTAAAATTAAGACAAAAAGGAAGGTAAGAATTGAATCGATGAGTGTTTTTTTGTTTGTTTGTTTGTTACCTCTGGCTTTTTTCCCGATATCGGGGTAGAGACCTGGACCTTTCCCCATCTCTTCTGTTCTTCGTGCTCGAGAAATTGGTGAGTGATTTTTGTGCGAGAGAGAAGGCGTCTTTAAACACAACCTGTTGAAATGAATCGGTGCGGATGAAATATTTTCACATCGAGGACATATAATTTTTATAAGTTGCATTATCGTCCCCTGAATTATAAATATATACAAAAGCAACTTACATAATCTTTCACATATTTAGTGTAGCTAAAAATATAGTTTGTATTGCACAATGTACAACTCGATGTCTCTCAAAAGTGAACCATCGTGACCTCTAGCGTCGGATGCGGTGGAGCAATTTAATAGAATAACGGATCATGCGTAACAATATTATATTTATAGATTTATGAATATAGTCTTCAAAATAATTGACTTTAATATACAAAAAAAAGCTTACTGGCACAACTTGTCCCACTCGTTGTACGATGGTAACTAAGTTTTATTATGTGAGAAAAAGAAATTACACTAAAAACAAATCCACACTTTGTTCTTTCAGTTTTTACTAATAATACTATACTCTATTTAAATTAATTCTATTATTCAACATAAAACCAATTATTTAGAAAATAATTAATAAATTTATTTTTCAACGATTATTTTTAAATTAAACAACAAAATTAAATTTATGTTATTATTTTGTTTTTTAAAATTTCGTGTTTATCCTCTATCCTCATAGTATATATAATTTGATTTTTCATCATCTACTTTTCTAATACGCCACAAAACCTGTAAAAACTCGTGGGAACCCACAAACTTAATTACTAGTTTGATACATCTAGTAACTAGCAAATAAGTTTATTGTGTAAAACTAGGACTTTTTTTATCCGACGACCATAATAATGGATTTAAAAAGTAGTAAAAAGAAGTGGCTATGTAACATTTGGAATTAGGTATTTACCATTTTAACCCTTAGAATGAAACTTATTTGCAAAGTAGGTCCTTATGTACGTTGGGCGTACATATGCGTACACTTAGCGTACTAGGGTGGTTTAGACGCGGACATGCACCATGTACGCGGGGCGTACATTGCCTAGGACAAAAACCCTAATTTTTTGGCATGAACCCTATTTAAACACTCTTATACCATTTGGACCAATCCTAAACAGCCTCCATAGCCTCTTATCGTCCCTAAACCCTAGTTTGTAGGTGATTGTGATTCTTGAGCTTAAAAGTGATTTTGGTGACCATTTTAGTGTGTTTGCAAGAAGGATAAGGTGGCGATCAAGTCTTGTTGTGACTCAATTCTAATTAGGTTAACTTGTGTATATTCAGTGTGAGATATTTAGACTGGTAGTCAAGCAGTATTTTTATCAGCAGTCTGAGGTAAGTCTTCTCACTATATCAATGGGTCGAAGGAACCAATGCCGTACCATTATATGACATATGGATTTACAGTTGTTAGGCAATTAATTGTCTGAAGACCTCGGGGGTATCCTATGGCACTTGTGTGAAGACCATGGGGTAGCCCGTGACACTTGGATATCAAACCATGGGGGTAGCCCATGGTCTTCCAGGTAAAGTCCATGGGGGTAGCCCATGGCAATCTTATGAATTTGGCGTGGAATTTTGTGGTTGTATGTTATGTTATATTTTGGGAACTCACTAAACTTTTGTTTACAGTTTATTTGGGTGTTTTCAGGTACTTCCGGTACTAAGGGAAATGGTCCAACTTAATGGCACAACATTCACTCCCAACAATTTCTGTATTTATCAATATTGATACTTTGATATTTGATATGATATGATGTAATGGATTTTGAGAAACAATTTATGATTGTAATTCCTGTTATAAAAATGAAAAATTTTATTTGGATTTTTGGGTTGTTACACTTTGGTATCGGAGTCTTGGTTTCAGGGATTCGGGCACACTCTTGGGTGCGTCAGAACTCAAACTGAGGAAATGGTAACCCTTTTTAAAAGAAACAAAAGTCAAGTTTTTCGGAAAACGGTTTTCTTAAGTAAAAAAGGAAGAGTGCAATGTGCGCAGTCGGTCGAGCTCAAGTAAGTGTTTCCTAAAATTTAACCATGCTTATGAATTGTAACTAGTATATTTATATTGATAGGTTTAAAGCACATCTACATTCCTATGTGATCAATCAACCCTAATTGCTTTAGATTTAAGTTTTTCACTAATTGAACATGCGCATTGAATTCCAAAGCAATAACCCTATAGACTAGCATACAATTTCGAATATCATATAAAACTAGGGTTAAATAATTACCTCACTTGTTATGTAGCAATAACAAGAACAAGCTTGAAGATCCTTGACTCTTGAAAGCTTAGTGTCACAAGTGTTGCACCTCAAATGAAGTTACAAATACCCAATGCAAGAGGATGAGTTGGAGAGACAAGGAAACCGGCTGGGCTAGGGTTTTCAGGTGGAAACCCTAATACCTTGCTTAGGCACCAAATAGTTGTGGCTATTAGGGTTTTTAGGTGGAAACCCTAATACCTTGCTTAGGCACCAGACAGTTGATGGACACTCCTTTTAGAAGCCCTTGGACGAAATATGTAGGGTCTCCCTATAGGATTTCATCTACTCCTAATTAAAGTAGTCCAATAGCCCAGTTCCGCAACTATCAATGATTTGCAAAATAGCTCCTTCATTATAAATAAGTTCCTTCGATCCCAAATATAATATCAAATTAATTTCTGATTAATTACTAAGTAATAATATGATTTCCAAATATATTAATCTTATAATATATTAATAAAATCATTTTGAGTACCAATTTATTATTTCAAATAATAAATCTTACTCTCTCTCCACTAGTCATCCTATCAAGTTGCATGAGTGAATGCAACCCAAAAGGACTATGCTCCAATCAAATCAAGTACATATCAATTATAGTTATGGGCTTAGACACCTAATCCAATAATCTCCCACTTGGATAAATCTAATAACTATGATTGCAATTATAACTTCAAATTTTGACCAGCAATCGTAACTTTCAAAAGTCGTTGTTGAACTCTGATCTAATCAATGATGTGTGCTTTAGATAAGTTCCATCATTCTACAAGATATCGTATGGACATGAGACATGGATTATAATCATTCTCTCTCTCCAAGGTTTGTATCCCGATTTCTAATTCATGACGACTGACTAATTGAACAAATCCAATCAGTACAGGCTTGGACAAGCGCTTATGGTGTCTTCACTAAATCAGTAAGGGCCCCACAGGTATCACTTTTATCCCATTTAGGGTAAAAGGAACGAATAAACTTCGACTCATATGCTTGTACTATTTACTCATCAAATCACACACAACAATGCATTTTATAACATCAAGTTACTGATGCGTTTATGTATTATCAATGCACACCCGATTCGTAAACAACAACTCGTATGTCTCTGTTTCAAGAATATAAGATATTATCGTCTCAAAATTACTCGTGATAAAATCCACGAAGTAATTCTTGAGCATGGGTTTACCCAATACTCGAATTCTTATTTCAGAAGTACTCATGAACACTACAACAAACATTTGCTATGTCTAAGAACCTAAACAATCTACAGTCGGATTTATGACATTCTTAATTCACTACTTACTTCCAAAAGTATGATCGACTTTGGATATTTGAATAACCTAGTTATCCGGGAAGTAAAACATGTGAAGTGAAACACAAGAATAATCTAATTATCTATGATCTCAATACTTTTGAATATAAATAAAACACTTATTATTTAATCACCATATTAATCAGACTTTATTCATTATATAAATTATCTAGCAATCAACTTAATACTTGAATTAAAACAATAGTCATGACACGCTCCAAGCATGCACACTATGTTTATCTATGGTCCTTTCTTTGTGAAATAGACCAACTGAACACATTTCCAATGATGCTCATTTCACAATTTCAAATCCTTATCACAAGTGTAAGAATACCAAATTATTTCCACTACAAGAATCTGTTAGAGTCTAAGCTTACATGCAATGATCCTTTTATAATGTCAAAGCACCAAAGTCACAAAGACTTTGCCAATGATATTATAAAGCATTCCATTAGAGATTGGTTATAAAACCAATTCAATGGAAACGAATTCTCACATTTAAAGAGCATTTCTTGAACATCCTTCTTGAATTAAAGTTACTAATCTTCTTCTTGCATTAAAGTTACTATTCTTACACACAGATCTTTATAACTAACTTCCACTATGGAAACATTTCCATATTCCCGTATGCTTTTTGAGTTTTGATGTAAAAATATAGTCATTTTACTTTGAACGAGGGTGAAAACGTTACAAAATCCTCAAGTAAGCACCAAAGTAGCAAACGAAAAGTTTTTGGAACCGAAATTACACAATAAAACTTTTTTTGGACTAAAACTGAGAAATTCAGCAAAAAACAAGCCCTTGATGCTTCCGAATTTGATTATAAGATGTGAAAATGGTTACATATACTTCATTATAAAAAACCAAAGCAATTACTTGGCACTCGATACATGGTTCTCTGTCTGTCCGATAGTTATCGATAGCGAATATCGGTAAATAGTGACGGGTCACCTATAAGTTACGTAGCGAATAGCGGTAAATAGCGACCGTTATTTCGTATTTAACGATAGGTATAAAAGTATTAAAAAATATTTATTATGTAACTATTATACGTATTTAGGAATGTTTATACTTATTTAGGAGGTGGACACAAGGATTCAGAGGCAGAGCAAGTCCAAAGCGTAGAGGCAGGAGATGAATGAGACTGGATTTTAGTTAGCGGCAACCCTAATACGTTTATTCCATTTTTTTTAAAAGAAAAAAAAACCCTATCGCTAAAAGTCCCGCTTTCTGTCGCTATTTAGTCCATAGCGGTCGATGACCGCTTCGCCACGCTATTTGCTATAGCGACCGCTATGGTCGCTATTGACAACTATGGTCTGTCCTACTGTTTTCTTCTTCTCCAATGAAGAAATCAGAAGAATCAAGGTCCAAGAATCTTTTTTTTCGTTTCTTTCCGTCTAAACATAAGTTTTTTTTACACTGATTTAATAATTTTATCTCTCTTTTAATGGTTTAATGTGTTGTTACTTATTGTTTTTGTAGGAGAACTTATGGGATCAGGTTTTGCGTTTTGGGGTAGAGGTATGTGGAAATGCCACCATTTATGTTAAATCTTATTACTTTCTTTTATATAGTGTTAGTTACTCATTCGATTTTTGTTAGGTGCATTTCATGCATTCATTTTTTATAGTTTTAGTTCATAAAAGTGCATTACATTTAGGTTTAAACTCATGCATTTTGCATGTTTTTCGGGATTTTTCAAGAGGCAATTTCATTCAAATACTTTTGTGATATTTTAGGGACTTTTGGAGGAAGGATATTTTTGGAGGAGGTAAATAAAAGTTGTGGACAAAATTTCAGGACTTGCGGAGCACCGAGGAGCAAGATATCAAAGAAATGAGAATTTTGGCTTTACAGACGTTTACACGGCCGTGTAAATGGAAGCCTTGCGTTTACGCGGGCCGTGTAAACGTAGATTTCTGCGCAGTATATTTTTGCGTTTACGCGGGCCGTGTAAACGTAAATGCGAGTTTTAAAGCAGTTTTTCACCATTTTTAAAGGGGGGAACCGAATTTTTACTTTAGGGGGTCGACTTTTGGAGTAGAGAAGGCGAATTTCTTGAGGATTTTGAAGTTGATTAACACTTGGGAACATTTGATTTCATTTTGTAAGAACTTTAATTTCATTTTCTAGATTTGTGATCTTGTTCTAGCCATGAGTGGCTAGAACCCTAAATTCTCCAACTTTATGTCTGACATTTGTATGTGATTTCAATCATATGACTTGATGTTTGCTTTCAATTTTCTATCTAGTGAATTTGATTTTGTCTCAATCGAATGTTTGATTCTAATTGTGATTCTTATTGGCCATTTGAATTAGGGTTAGATCATTCAAGTTATCTAATTGCAAAATCCGTAATTGTTTTGTAAATTGGACTAGGTAACAAGCACTAATCTGGTTTCTATTGAATGAAATTAGTGTAAATCTATTCACACATTCTTATGCTCCCGAGCTTATGAGGAGTATTGAGTATTGTTGGGAACATTCACATAAAGTTTAATGCAATCTTTCAACTAGAAAATGAATCTCCGACTCCAAAAATACTTCACGGATAGCATGGGGAGGATGAAGAGGAGGTTCGCACCACAATCGTGAGGCACCAAGAACGATTTGGTAAATTCTTTCCATATCTTTAATCGTTCATATTTTACTTAAAATTCAATTTGTGTGCATTTGTGACTGTTTTGGACCCATTCCCTACCCAGCTACCATCCTCCACCATCCGACTCTCAATAGGCCGGCTATGTCTCTCTCCAAGCATCGAGGACAATGCTTATTTTAAGCTTGGGTAGGGGCATCCATCCATGCATAAATCCCGTTGCATGTAGGTTGCATGTAGTTTTGTACATATTGCATTAATTTTCATTTCATTTTCTTTTTCATTTTTTTTCTGCATGGAAAATTTTTCAAAAACCAAAAAGATTTTCTTTCTATTCTAATTTTTATTATTTTCTTTGCATCTAAATTTTTGCATTGCATTCATTGCATAATTACAAAAAAAAATAAATAAATAAATAAACGATCCAATCCCAAGCAACCGAAGCTTTTCAAAACAGTTAAGCTGGTAAATGAGTCATGTGCCTTGAAATTGGCTTGCTCTTTTTATTGAAAAATCTAAAAGCAAGTTAATCACACACGAACACACCTCCCGAAGCTACTTGTGCAAAACAGAAAATGAGAAGATTGTCAACATTGGAGCATAATAGTAGGTATGAGTCAATTCGTTGGGACATATGACTGGTCTTATGAGTAGTAATGCTCAATTGAACTTAAAATGCCAAATTCAAAATGCAAAATCTCAATGTCCCGTCTTCCAGCGCTCTTAAAAGTCCTTTCTACTCATTCTCTTTTATATACCCTGCTTGGGGACACAGCTTTCAACTATACTTACGGGTTTTTGCATGTTAACATTTAGTCCCCCAAAAAATGTCTTAGAAGTCCTCACGGTAATAGACCGTGAGATGTCCCACAATAGAAAAGTCAAGGACGAAAATATAAAGAAATTGGCCAGATAAATAAATTAATAAGAGTGTTATGTGTTAACTTAGTTATTTGTATATGTGTTACATTAAAAAAAAAAAAAAACTGTTATTAAGTTAATCTGTGACCTTTGGGATTCGATCAAGTAAACTCTAAGGGGTGTTTTACACCTAATCGCCTAAAGCTAAATTGTTTGGGACTGATTGAGATGAAAATTCGTTACATGGGTTCCATAGAAAGTCATGAACTTAATAATAGCAAATAAAGCTAGTCTGTGGCCTTTGAGGTTCGGGCAAGTAAACCTGAGGGATCTCTTTAAATCTAACACACTAAGGTCATTTGATTTGGATGTGTTGGTTGGAAGCCCGTTACACGGATTTCAAAGAAAGCCATGAGCTTTATTTGTAAAAAAATATAATTAAGAAATTTGTATATAATTGTGTTTATAGTTTAATGGAATATTGTGTTTAGGAAAAATACTTGGCTGTCAAAAGATTCCCTTGGAAAATATTATTGCTGATCATGCTGACATCTTAAAGGATTCTTCACTTTCTTCAAAGTTAGTTGTTGACAGGCAATCCAAGTTTGTAGGGTAGATCTTAAATTTACTGTGGCTACTATTTCAGGAAATGTACTATACTTTCACAAAAAAACGACACCTTCCAACCCCCGAAAGGGGGGGGGGGGGGACACCTTTCTAGTTATTGTATTATCCAAACATTGCCATGGTGGATTGTTTCTATTAAAGACAATTTCCTTTGTTAAGACATCTTTAATTTTTGCTATTTGAAATTAGTCTTTTTAAATTATTTCAAGTTTTTATGTTAGTTTGAATTAGTTTTTTTTTTAATTATTTCAAGTTTTTATGTTAATTTGAAGTATAAAAAGAGTATCATATTATGTGAATTGTAAAACAACATAAATGCAATCATATTTATGGAAGTCTAGAAAATGGAAAAAGTATTTCCTTTTATATTTGAGAACATCTATGTTTTAGTTTAATAAATAAGGAAATGTATAATTTATAATCCATGATTTTTAGGCTATGTTTGGCGTACTAGCTGAAAAGCTAGCTGTCATTTGAAAAACTAGTTGATAGCTGAAAAGCTAGCTGTTAAATAAAAAGCTAGTTGATAGCTGAAAAGCTAGCCGATAAAACATGATGTTTGCTAAAACCAGCTGAAAAGCTAGCTGAAATATATAAAATTACATAAAAGGACATGTAAGAGTATGTGTTTCTATAATTAATTATGGGGTGTATTTGGAAAATTTAAAAAAAGCTCCTAAAAAGCTAGCCTTACTAGCTTTTCAAAAAGCTAGCTTATAAGCTCCTTTTTGGCTTACCAAACACGACATGATAAAAAATGTCGAAAAATAAGCTAACTTATCAGCTAGTTGTAGCGTACAAAACACAACCTTACAATACATGTGTGGTTTGTATATGAATGAAATGAACATGTCATATAATTTTGTTTATAAAATTTAACATATTCCAATGAAAAAAACATTAAGATGGCTTGCAACGATATAAGAAAAACTATTATAATCATATATGTTCTAACTATATAATATATTTTTAAAACATGTAATACAATTTATATTTAAGGTGAACTCTTTATCACTTGGTTTATGAAAACCTTTTGGGCAGAAACTATTCATCATAATAAAACTAACTGCACCTATTGCTGCTGGCCTGCTGCTGAAAATAAAATTGTTCATACCCTGTAGAAAAGAAACTAATTTTCGCTTAAAAACGTTATATGCATTAAATATCCGAGTCAAACACCATCAACCAGAATACTATTTATGGCAATTTTATGGTTTTTATAACATTTTAACTTTTTGGATAAAATAATTTAAAACTAGGTGGTGAACCCATGCTACACATGGGTTAGAGGTGTTACATTTTTTTGAATTTTTTTTGTTGGGGTGAAATGCCCATAAAAATGAAGACAATATTTCATCACATATAGTTACTCCTTCTCTTCTACAACTTATGCATATCTTTCTTTTCAACAAAATAACCTATTAGCCGAGATTATAGTATCAACACAGCAATATAATGTTTCCTAGTATTATGGGATATTAGTTAGTAAATATATCGTTCATATCCAGTGTATCACAACCCGTATATATACTTGTATTATTAATGAAATACACACACGCATTGAATAGATTATTAACATGGTATCAGAGCGTATAACCTTCTGAAAACCCTTTCTCAGCCGCCGATCTTCTTTCTTTCTTCTATCTGATCTTCTTCCTCCATGGATCCCAAAAATCACCCAGCCATCATTGTTACAAACATCAGAAACTTCATTCCATTCACTCTTGAAATGGAAAACGGTCAATACACTTCATGGGCTGAGTTGTTCAAAATACACTATCATGCTTTCCAAGTTGAAAATCACATCGACCCTGAAGTCAAGCCACCACCATCCGCCCCCTCTTCCTCAACTGCCACCGAGGCCGAAAAGGCCACAGTAACCTCTGAATCTCAAATCTAGTCTCGTCTAAACGCGAAAGTTCTTCAGTGGATCTATAGTACAATCTCCAATGATCTTCTTCATACCATCCTGAAACCTCAGACTACTGCCTTACAGGCTTGGCAAGCTCTCGAAAATATTTTTCAAGATAATCAAAGTTCAAGGGCTATCTATCTTGACAGCAAGTTCGTTTCCACCCGCCTTGATCATCATCCCAACATCTCCTCCTACTGCCAAGCTATGAAGATGTTGGCGGACCAGCTTGCCAACGTGGGAAACCCGGTGTCCAATCAAAGGCTCGTTTTACAACTAATTTCCGGTCTTAATGAAAGCTACGAAGGTGTTGCCATGCTCATTCAACAAACCACTCCTCTTCCTGATTTTTATGTAGTCCAATCAAAACTAATCATGGAAGAATCTCGCAAAGCTCATCAAGCAGCCACAGCTGCACCTTCACCTCACATCAGCGCCACCGCAACCGGTTTAACAGCATCCACAACACCTGTGAACCCCAAAAACAACGACAACAACAACCGAGTCAATCAACAACAACCTGATTTTACCTCTTTTCGTGGACGAGGTCGTGGCAGAAGAGGTCGTGGTCGGTGTAGATCGAGCAACAATAGGGGACGAGGCTTCCACAACGGTTCACATCAACCTCAACATACTTCCGGTTCTAGTACACGCTCCTATCAACCATGGCTTACACCACCTCTTTGGGCATTCCAAAACTACTCACCATGGGCCTATCCACCGTGCCCTTATCCTACACAGCAACTTGGTAACACCAGACCTCCATCTAATGGACCTGGTCTTCTTGGAAGCCGACCCCAGCAGGCCTATGCAACCTACGACTCCAGCTACATGCCAACTGATTTGGACCAGGCTTTCCACACGATGTCGCTCCACCCACCTGACACAAATTGGTATGCGGACACAGGAGCTACTTCCCATATGACAAATAATTCAGGTAACTTCACGTCTTATCAAAATAATAGCCCTTTTCGGAATATAACTGTCGGTAATGGTTCCACTATTCCAATCCAAGGTATCGGACATCAAACTTTGCCATACCCTTTCCCTCCATTAATTCTCAAAAATGTTCTTCATGCTCCTCATATTATCAAAAATCTTTTATCTGTTCGTCGGTTCACCACTGACAATAATCTTTCTGTGGAGTTTGACCCTTTCGGTTTTGATGTGAAGGATTTCCAGACGCGGACACCACTTCTTTGATGCAATAGTTCTGGCAATCTTTATCCTTTCACACTTCAATCATCATCCCAAGTTACAACACCCTCAACTTTTGCTGCAATAACCAAGGATTTATGGCACCATCGACTCGAACATCCGGGATCTGATATTTTATCTTCTTTACAGTCTACTTTGAAATTTAGTTCTAGTTCTAAAACTTCATCTCCTGTTTGTTCTTCCTGTGTGTTTGGAAAACAATCTAAATTTCCTTTTTATGCTTCAAATTCTATCACACGTTTACCTTTTGATATAATTCACACAGATTTGTGGACATCACCTGTGCTAAGTTCTAGTGGTCATCGATATTATCTCTTATTCTTAGATGACAAAACTAATTTCTTGTGGACATACCCACTTGCACACAAATCTCAAGTTTATTCCACTTTCGTTCAATTTTTCACACTCATCAAAACCCAATTTCACTTTACAATCAAAACAATACAGTGTGATAATGGCCACGAGTATAACAATCATAACTTCCATCAGTTTTGTTCTCAAAATGGCATCCAATTTCGATTCTCTTGTCCACACACATCTCCGCAAAATGGCAAAGCGGAAAGAAAAATCCGTTCAATAAATAATGTGTTGCGGACTCTTCTTGCTCACTCCACGGTACCATTACGCTTTTTGCAACACGATCTTCAACACGCCACTTATCTTCTCAACATTCTTCTGAGTAATCTCTTACATAAACTCACACCTACTCACCTTCTATACAATCTCCAACCCACATATTCTCATTTACGCACTTTTGGATGTCTTTGTTATCCCCTCACCTCTCCTACTACTACACACAAGTTAAACAAACGGTCATCACCATGTGTTTTCTTGGGTTATCCATCCAACCATCGGGGGTATAAATGTTATGACATCCAAACCCGTACCATCATCCTATCCCGCCACGTCATTTTTGACGAAACAATATTCCCATTCTCAAAATTGCCATCTTCACCATTAACTACTTCCACTCAATCCCAAACTGAATCAGATCCCCATCCTTCCTTATGGTCTTCTTCTTCTGAATCCTTGCCAACCACTAATCCCACTCCATCTCCAAAACCTCCCATCCAGTTTACTTATTCACGTCGGTCTAACCAGGCTTCACATCCATCTCTTGTCATACAGCAACCAACAATCCCCCTCCCCCCATGTCACAATCTACCTCCAATCGAACCATCCACACCAGAAGTATGTCCGGCATCTCTAAACCAAAACAACCTTTCATTCTTCATGCTACATCGTCTATTTCACCTTTACCTAAAAAAATTTTGGAAGCTCTCAAAAATCCGGATTGGAATACAGCCATAAACGATGAATTCCAGGCCCTTATTGACAATAATACGTGGAAGTTAGTCCCAAAAACTCCGCATATGAATGTGGTACGGAGTATGTGGATTTATCGCCACAAAACTAAGTCTGATGGTTCTTTAGAGCGATACAAAGCTCGTTTGGTTTGTGATGGCAGGTCTCAAAAGGAAGGAATTGACTGTGGGGAGACATTTAGTCTCGTGGTGAAGCCAACAACAATACAGACAGTTCTTTCCATTGCTCTCTCAAATGCATGGCAAATTCACCAACTTGATGTAAAAAACGCATTTTTACACGGGTACCTACATGAAACTGTGTACATGCACCAACCCCCAAGGTTTCGCGATCCCTCCTATCCGGACCATGTTTGCTTACTCAAGAAATCTTTATACGGCCTCAAACAAGCGCCCCGGGCTTGGTACCAACGATTCGCTGATTACGTGTTCACTTTGGGATTCAAACACAACAAATGTGATCATTCTTTGTTCATTTACAAGAACGGATCACATACGACCTTCCTACTTCTCTACGTAGATGACATCTTGCTCGTGACATCATCACCCCACTTACACCAAAAATTCATGCAACTATTAGCCAAGGAATTTGCAATGAAAGATCTTGGTCCCCTAAGCTACTTTCTTGGTATTTCAGTCACACGAACGAAAAATTCAATTCATCTTTCGCAGCACAAATATGCCACCAAAATCCTAGAAAGAGCCGGCATGAGTTCCTGTCATCCATCCTTCACACCAGTTGACACAAAATCCAAGATAAGTAAAAATGACGACACTCTTTTGACCGATGGAGGCACTCAATACCGTCAATTAGCCGGTGCGCTCCAATATCTAACGTTCACTCGTCCGGATATCTGTTATGCCGTTCAACAAATTTGCATGCACATGCATGCTCCTCGAACAACTCACTTCAATGCTCTTAAAAGGATCTTACGCTACATAAAGGGCACACTCCATCATGGCTTGCACATTACCCGGTCACCCACACACTCCATTATCGCATACACAGATGCTGATTGAGCAGGCTGCCCGGATACAAGACGATCGATGTCAGGATATGCTATCTACACGGGAAACAATCTCGTCTCTTGGTCATCAAAGCGACAACCAACTCTTTCCAGATCAAGTGCCGAGGCGGAGTATAGGGGCGTTGCAAATGTAGTATCTGAAACATGTTGGCTACGAAATCTACTATTAGAACTTAAATTGCCTCAAAATAAAGCCACCTTCGTCTACTGTGACAATGTCAGTGCAATATACCTATCTTGCAATCCTGTTCAACATCAAAGAACAAAACACATCGAGCTTGACATCCACTTTGTTCGGGAAAAAGTTGCTCATGGTCAAATCCGTGTTTCTCACATTCCCTCACGCTATCAGGTCGTCGATATCTTCACCAAAGGTCTACCTCTCGTGCTATTTGATGACTTCAAAAACAGCCTCAACGTCCGTGCTCCTCCCGATTCGACTGTGGGGGTATATTAGCCGAGATTATAGTATCAACACAGCAAGATAATGTTTCCTAGTATTATGGGATATTAGTTAGTAAAGATATTGTTCATATCCAGTGTATCACAGCCTGTATATATACTTGTATTATTAATGAAATACACACGCATTGAATAGATTATTAACATAACCATGACTTTCCTCTTCCAACCACACCTGGATATCCAGATAAAAAAATAAAATAAGAAAAAATAAACAAAATAAGCAATATGAAAATACATTGCCATTTCTTGCATTTATCCTAATCAATGACTTAAATTTCTTGCATTTATCCTAATCAATGACTAAATGCGAGAAGTAGCAATGTACTTTCATTTTACAGTTTAATATACCATGTTAATTTTAAAAAGCAATGCACTTTCATTGCTAAATGAAAGCAAGTTGCTACATTAGAAATTATAGTAATTTAAAAAAAAACAAAATTAAGAAATATAAATCAAAGTAAGATGCTATATTAAACAATAAAATGAAAGTATGTTGCTAATTCTAGCATGTAGCCAGATGAGTTGTATTTATGTGCTTCGCTAGAATAATAGTGAAAAGATTTGTTTCTATTCTGTTTTACCGTGTTTATACATATGTAATATGTTTCACGGTCACTGTCATCATTCCTGCAGGGATGGAATGGTAATTTTTTAAAATAAATGAAATAGCAATCCAAATAAATGTTTTAATTCATCATCAAAAGTTAATAAAATCTGCAACCTCCTGATATTTGTCAAGGCTTTATTTAAACCTAGAAAAATGTCAATTTACTAATTAAGTTTTAAGTTAAGAATCGAAATCCTCCAATATCCAAGGGGAAAACCGTGAAACTCCCTTGAATATAAATTTCACAAATAATACCAATTCCAGAAAGTGAATCAAAGAGGTGGAGTAAAATTAAAATAGAACTCCAAGAAATGTATATCTTACTTTGTAAAGGTGGAAATAACAAATGTACACTTACGACGAATTTAATAAAAAATAACTCAAATAATGCAGAAAATCATAAACCGTCAACCTTTAGTTTTTGATTTGTTGCAGCTAATTGATATTGGAGCATATATATTTGCTCCCTTTGAAATGCTGCAATTATAACTCGTAATTTCTCTATTCCAACCTGCAGAAAACATAGTGTATACATACAGTGAGAGAGAAAAAAAATAAAACAGCAAACAATTTTGCATATAAATTACTTAAAATAATCTATCAGTTCATTCTATTCTTCATATAACTTACCAAATTTTCACAAATACATAAATACTTAATAAGAAATCAATTACCAATATACAAAATTGTTGAAAGAAGATATTTGCTTTTGTATACTTCAGCTTTACCTTCAACGAATACTATTAAATCTCTGTATACACCAACCTGAAACATTACAAAAATCCATTAAAAAATAATACAACTCCTAAGAACAACTTAAAGCAGCATTTACTCAACTTATCTTTATTAAGTTTTCCATAACAATTGTAATGTAATAGAAAAAATAGATGAAAGGTAAAATAGGTTACTAAGTTGTTGCCATTCTTGCCCCACCTTCGGTGGCATATCCAACTTTTTGAACATTACAGGAATGGCACGGAGAACCTCGTAAAGACCGCTAAACAACTCCATTCAAATTTTCCTAAAAGTTCGCCCCCATGCATATTGAAATATCACCACATCTTGCATCTTCAAACCCGCTAGATTATTCAAATCAATTTATTTGATTAAACAACTGTTTCTAATTAAGTCACTCTGTATTGACATTGAAGCTGTTGAAATCTGTTAACAGGAGGTGTACATAGATTTTGTTAGACAACAAAATGAACCACATACATTTTTTACTTCTTATATTATAGTATAACCTATCCCGATATCTGTTCAGTAATGGACATTTTTCATTTTCACCCTTTAAACAGTAAGGCAAAACATTTGGAGATTTGAATATATATATATATATATATATATATATATATATATATATATATATATATATATATATATATATATATATATATATATATATATATGTTTTAAACAATAAACTCCAAAAAAAAAATCACAGTAAACAACTGAAATGTAAACATAGAAACGTTAAGGTCTTTTAAAGCTCTAAGAAATTGAAACAATTATATAATTAGGCAAGCGTCATCTATACCAACGAAAACATTGAGATAAGGTGATTGATGAAATTCACATGGTCATTATCTATAGGGTAATGATATTTTCACTTGTTTTTTTATCCATCCACTTAATAAAATTTTATTTTTCCTTTTATGCCCTTACTCACCGCCCCACATTATGATTTTGTTTGCTGTTTTTTAATTTGACTTTTATGCAATATATTTGGAAACTCACGATCTTGATTTTGGTTTCCTAACATAACCCTTAATTGCTTTTATTTTATAGTTTCGCTTTTATTGTTTTTTCTATTATTATTTCAATTATGATTTTATTATATTTTATTAAAGTAACATATATAATATTTAAATACTTAAGGAAAAAATTAAATAAAAATTCATATTAGATATGATGCAAACAACATACGGACGTATTATTATCATAATATGTTAAATAATTTTGTTTGGTTTATTAAGTTTGTGTATTATAAGCTAAAAACTTTTTTTAATTAGTAGTGTATGGTTACAAATAACATAGCGGTTACGAAACGCAATTTGAAATAATGGTTATCTCGATGTATTGTTTTTTTTTTTTAACATTTTTGGAATATGCATCATTTTGAATATCTTTATTGAGCAACATCTTAATTGAATAGGGCGAATGTTTATTTACCGCTACTATTACTTCATGACAACTGCTATTCATTGCATTCCATGACCATTATTTTCTTTGTGATTGTGATAGTAGTTTAGATTACAACACCAATAAAAAATTATTTCGTTTTAGTAGGGTATGACACTTAATAAATAAACAAAAATCTTTAATTGATTCTGATAATACTATGACCGTACAATTTAGGTATCATACCTATATGATTTTTATTTAATTTTTGTTTAAAAAAATTAAACATTGATGTTATTGTTATATGCTTTATTTTAATAATATATAAAAAATCAAAATTAAGTAAAACAAAAAATAAATATAAAAGTAAAATATAAAAGGAATTAAGGGTCTTTGTCAAACCAAAATGCAAGAGTTTGGTTTCCAAATTAAACGCGTAAAATCAAAATTAAAAACCAAGACAAAATAATAAGGATGACATCAAGTTTGGAGATTGGGTTTTAATGACAGTGATATTTAAAGGGCAAAAGAGGAAAAAGTAAATTTTATCAAGTGGATAAATAAAAATACCAAGTGGAAGTATCACCTCCTTTACACATAATACATGTCGGGTAGAAGATATACAAAGGAAAATCTAGCTATTAAGTGATTTACCTGTCTCTAAATATCTCCCTCTCAATCGATCTCCTCTATCCTTCAATTTCATCTGTCGGTGGTTGGACATAAAAGATGTACACCCAGGCCGGTCCAGACGGTGGGCAACTCGGGCGACCGCCCAGGGCCCACGACTCCTGAGGGCCCAAAATTTATGGGCTATATAGTGTATATATATAAAAAAAATATTAGCAATATGATTTTTAGGACCTAAAGTTGGTTCAAACTCAAACTAGCTCAAAAGATAAATAATTCGGTCTGCTTCTTATTGTTAATTGAATGTGTTTATAGTCAATAATAAATGATATTTTTTTGAATATTTTTTATATTTATCTATAAGAGGCCTTTTTTTTTTCTTTTCGCCCCGGTCCCTATATACATTTGGACCGGCCCTGTGTACACCCATTGGAAGAGGATGGCAGAAGTCGAGAGAATAGTCAGTTTGGAGACAAATTCGATAGTGAATTACTGGCACCTTGTGTGGAACAAAACCTCCAAATCAAACAAAAATTGCTAAAAGAGATCATTAAATATTAGCTTCATATACATTGGTTAGACTATGAACATAAAACCTAGAAAAAAAAAATGAAAGAATAGCAAACCTAGTTATAAACATCTATAATTCGAGAAATCGAATAGCGGCTCCTACTTGTTTATAACGCGATTGGGTAGCAATCAAGGCGCCCTAATCAAATAAATAAAATAAACAAATTAGTTTGAAGTAATCTAGCAAAATATAGTTAAATAAAAAGAGAACATGCTTAGAAGAAACTGATGTCAAACGAATTTGGTTTAATATAAGAGAAAATTATAAACCCATCACTCAGCAAGCAATGAAGTCAGGTTCAAAGGTTAGATAAGAAAAAAAATCCCCAATTTGATCTTCCATTCAAAAAAAATATCGAAAACTTCAAAATCAGAATCGGATCTTCCATAATTGACCTATAGAGCGACAGTTAGGACATGATAGAAACCAGAAAACGCAAGATCAAGGAGTCGTAGACAATGGAAGAGGAATTGCAATGACGGTGTAACACCCGAAATCAAAAAGGTCAAGAAAGGAAAGGAAAACCATAAGTTAAAGGGGGTCGACTCGTCGAGTCCAGGGAGGAACTCGGCGAGTCGGAGCGGGATCCGGGTGTAAAGTAAGTGATCGACTTGGCGAGTCAGCAAGTGGACTCGGCGAGTCTGGTCTGGGTTGGGAAACCCTAATTCCGGGACTTGGTACCCTATTTATGCATCTTATTCTCTCTATTAGGGTTCCTTATAGCCCCTATAGTCTAGGACCCCAAACCCTAGCCACCATAATCGTTTTTTGGAGCAAGATCTACCCTGGTGAAGTAATTTGGAGCTTGGAAGAGAAGATATTCATAGTGGTGCAAGAGGAGACCTTGGATCCAGAGTTGGTGGAACTTTTTAGAGCATTTGGAGGTAATGAATCATTATCCTTGGCTTTCTCCTTTCTAGATCCACCTTTCATGGAGTTTTAGGGTTCCTTTGAGAGTAGGTGATGAGAAATTGGTGCACAAGTTAGATCTGGAGTTGAAACTCCAGATCTGAGGTCTATTTGGACCAAAGATGCAGAAAGCCCTATTAGTTGCTATGCAAAAGCCATTCCCCATGAGTTAAGTTCCTTTCTAGCTTGGTTTTTGGTATTATAAGACAAGAAGCACGTAAAGGTGGCAACTTTATGTTGCTAATGGACTTTAGGAACCCAGATCTATTGTTTGGAGCAAAGGAGAAGCTCTGTGACTCGAAATTATGGAAATGCACGTATGGACTCGGCGAGTCTGGGAGATGACTCGGCGAATCGGGATAAATATCAGACTTGAGTCGCGTAGTAACTCGGCGAGTCACATGGGTGGACTCGACGAGTTGGAAGAACAACTCGGCGAGTCTTTTGAAGATTGCCTTGGACTCGGCGAGCCTGTTCTTGGACTCGGCGAGTAAAGTCGCAAAACCCCAAACCCTTCTAGTTAAGACTCGGATCAGTGACTTGAGTGAAGACTCAGTGAGTTGGACAGGACAGAACTCGGAAATCAGTAGACTGGGCGAGTCATGGTCTGAATCGGCGAGTCGAGTCGTGAATAAAAGGGGTTTCTGAGCTTATGAACTCGGCGACTTAGTAGGCTGACTCGGCGAATAGGGTCAACCTGGAAGGTTAACTGTGACCAGGACTTTGACTTTGACCAGAGTTGACTTAGTTGACTTTTGGAGGACTGTCAGACTAAGTGTCATATTGATATTGGTAGCTCGGAGAGCTAGAGAAGCAGCGACTCAGAGGGGTTGTCGATTAGCAGCCAGAGGGTTATCAGCAGAGCTCAGCAATTCAGGTGAGTTTCCTTCCAGTAGGAATGGGTATACAACCACAATGCCGACCCGTTTGAGTGAATATGAAAAAACTCGATGCCCACAAATGACACGA
This sequence comes from Lactuca saligna, assembly GCF_052625555.1. NCBI lineage: Eukaryota > Viridiplantae > Streptophyta > Magnoliopsida > Asterales > Asteraceae > Lactuca > Lactuca saligna. The sequence goes on from NC_136420.1 coordinate 9,363,421, forward strand.
GTAACTCAATATATATAGGAAAGAATTACATTTACAACCCCTCAACTTAATAAATACTTATATAGTGAACACAAAGTTTTACATAAGTCTAATATCCCCCCTCAAGCGAAACTGGTGGAGGTCCGAGACGGAGCATGTGGCGAAATTGCTCGAATTGGTGTCGAGGGAGACTCTTGGTGAAGATGTCCGCAACCTGAAGCTTGGTCGGCACAAACCTGGTGAGCAGTTTTCCCGATGTAACAAGTTCGCGAACAAAATGATAATCCAGATCAATATGCTTGGCGCGCTTATGACAAACTGGGTGCTGAGTGAGAAACAGAGCACTCTGATTATCACACAGAATGGTTGGACGACCAGTTGGCAGGGCATGAAGCTCACGTAGCAAATGAGTGATCCAAATTAGTTCAGCAGCAGTGTTGGCCATGGCTCGATATTCAGACTCACAGCTGGAGCGAGAGACCGTAGGTTACTTTTTGGCACTCCAGGACACAAGATTACCCCCCAGGAAGATCGAGTATCCATACGTGGATCGACGAGTGTCGAGGCAACGGGCCCAATCAGCATCAGAATACCCCACCAGTTTTGTGAGCTTGGGCCTGGAAAATGTGAGTCCAAAGGACAAAGTGCCTTTGACGTATTGAATAAGACGTTTGACGGCCTGGTAGTGAAGAACCGTTGGAGCTTGCAAGAACTGACTGACTTGATTAACTGCATATGAGATATCCGGTCGAGTGATGGTCAAGTACTGAAGCGCCCCAACAAGAGACCGATAATGAGTAGGATCCGCATATAGCGCCCCAGAAGCAACAAATGAGGTGTTGGCCGCAAGGGGTGTTGAAACCGGCTTGGAATCAAGAAGTCCAGCACGGTCAACAATGGAGTGAGCATATTTGGATTGACCGAGAAAAAGCCCAGAGGGGAGATGCTTGGCCTCAAGACCGAGGAAGTAGTTGAGTTGCCCCAAATCCTTGATCTTGAATTCTGCGTGGAGCTTGTGAATAAACGAACGTATGAGCGATGAATCGGAGCCAGTGAGAATGAGATCATCAACGTAAACAAGCAGGTACAAGACACAGGCACCCCGTTTGAAAATAAACAATGAGGGATCAGCGCGACTACAAACAAATCCATTAGTCACAAGAAAAGAACTTAGCCGATGAAACCACGCCCGAGGGGCCTGTTTAAGACCATAGATGGCCTTATGGAGTTTGCAAACGTGATTGGGGTAGCGAGGATCAATAAAACCAGGCGGTTGCTTCATATAAACAATGTCCGTAAGATTGCCATGTAGGAAAGCATTATTGACATCCAACTGATGTAGCTTCCATTGATTAATAAACGCAAGAGTCAAGACGACGCGAATGGTGGCCGCTTTCACCACCGGGCTAAATGTATGAGAACAATCCAGCCCGGGAACCTGACTGAATCCCTGAGCAACAAGTCGAGCTTTGTGCCGATCAATAGATCCATCGGCAAGGTACTTGGTGCGAAATAGCCACCGACACCCAACAACATTAGTGTTGGGGGGACGTGGAACCAAAGACCAAGTGGCATTACGAGAGAGAGCATGCATTTCGGAGCGCATGGCGGCCACCCACTTAGGATCTCGAAGAGCATCATCATGAGTAGATGGATCAGTCGAGGCAAACAATGCAGAGTATAACCCGTGGTCCGACGTATGTGCCAAATTAGCCCGATGACGAGGCTTAAAAATCCCTACTTTTGCCCTAGTAATCATGGGGTGACCGTCGGGAGATGGATCATGGGGCGTAGGGATCGAAACACTAGGTGCGGGGTTCGGTGATGCGGGTGGATTATCATCACTATCCAATCCAGCGGGCGAGCCAAGGGGCTCAGATGAGGCGTCGGAATCGGAGGGTATAGGTTCATCAGGTTCAGCAGGCGGAGCGTCAGTTGCAGGAGTGGTCACCGGAGCGGGGCAAGGGCGGGGGTCAGCACAGACACCACAGGAGAAGGGACGCGGTTGACAAGGAGATAAAGTAGGAGGCTTTGAACAAGCCCGGGAGACAGGCATAGGTTGTGAGGTATCTTCCAAAAATGAGTGTAAAGGTAAATTATCCAACGAGACTTGCGGAGTGGCACTGCCAAATGGAAAACACATCTCGTCAAAACGAGCATGACGCGTAATGTAAACGCGAGCTGTGCATGGGTCAAGACAAAGATAGCCCTTGTATTGTGAGTGATAACCAAGAAACACACACGGAATGCTCCACGGAGATAGCTTATGCGCCGAATAATCACGTAGATAAGGGTAGACCCGGCACCCAAACGGGCGAAAATTATCATAAGACGGAACATGCCCGAATAATAGCTCGAATGGGGATTTGGAGCCAAGAACCTTTGAAGGTAAGCGATTAATAATGTAAACTGCGGAGCTAAAAGCATGGACCCAATATTTAGCGGGAACATGACCATGAAACATCATAGCAAGCCCAGTTTCAATGATGTAACGGTGCTTACGCTCGACCCGACCGTTTTGTTGCGGGGTGTAGGGACACAAAACCCGATGAAAAATGCCATGCAAATTTAGCAAACTTTTGACCCGATTATTTAGAAACTCTGATCCACCATCACTTTGGAGAACCTTAAGTTTAGTGGAAAATTGGTTTTCCACAAATTTAAAAAAGGATAAAAAAACATCAAAAAAATCCGATTTAGCCTGCATAGGATAAAGCCACGTGAAACGAGAGTGATCATCCACAAATGACACATAATATTGAAACCCATCAACCGAGGGAACTGGCGATGGTCCCCAAAGATCACAGTGCACCAAATCCAAAACATGTAAAGCATGCTTATTATTAATAGGAAAAGACAACCGTCGAGACTTAGCAAGTTCACAAGAAGAACACAAAATTGGTTTCGACAAAACACTAGAAACCATTAATAGTCCAAGTTTATTTAACATAAAAATTGTGTCAAATGACACATGTCCCAAACGGGAATGCCAAAGTTCAAATGACGCACGCGGCTTGGCCCCGGCAAAAAACGCATAGGTTTGAGGAGTGGTGTCCAACACGTAGAGGCCGCGATCACATTTCCTTGTGCTAGAACTTGCCTCGTTGTTCGATCCTGTATAAAAAACACGGATTTGGAAAAAAGAACATCCACAGGATTGTCCCGAGTCAGTTTGCTAATAGATAATAAGTTGTTGGTGAGGCGTGGCACTACCAACACATCACGTAAGTGAATATTAGGAGCAATTTTGGATGAACCAACGGAAGAAATTTTAAGAGTGTTACCATTGCCAAATTTAACGGAAGCATCACCACCATAGGACTCGGAATTAGTAACCGAACCGGTTGAGGAAACCATGTGATCGGAGGCCCCGGAATCGACAAACCAATCCGGGCCGGTGGTGGAAATATTGCACTTGGCTAAGAAAGCCTTGGCGAGATCGACTTCGGTGGAAGATCCGGGTGAGGCAAACGAGGCAAGTTGGGGGAAATGGTTAGCAAAATGACCATTTTGCCTACAAAGTTGACAGTGAGGTGATCGGCAACCACGACCTCGACCACCACCACGGGCCGCACGACCACCGCGACCCCGATCAGATGTCGACCCAGTAGGGGCTGCAGCGGCAGAAAACGCAACAGCAGGGGGTGAAGAAGCTTCGCCATGTATTCAAGAAAAATTCATGACCTTCGGCCTTAGCCAGAAGATCACGCAACTGGTAGGAGGCACCGGAGGTCCGAATGGCTGTGGAAAAGGTTTCAAATGACGCACTGAGGCCGCACAAGAACCAATGAGTCTTATCGGAATCATCGACAACTTGGCCGATAGCAGCGAGTTGATCACACAACAGCTTAAATTTGCGACCAAACTCAGAGACGGAGTCGGTGCCTTTGGTGAGATGGCGAAGGCGGTCACGAATGTTTTGAACACGCTCCAATGAGGAGTTACCGTAGGCAGCTTCAAGAGCATCCCAAATCTCACGAGCGGTGGAGAGTCCCACGATCTCAGAAAAAACCTCTTCAGTGAGTGAAGCTTGAAGGAGAATGAGAGTCTTTTGATCCGATGAGACCCACTCGGCAAAGGCGGGGTTAACAGTGGGCTTATTGTCTACCAGAATAGACGCCGAGGGGCACGGATTGGAGCCGTCAACATGGTCGTAAAGCTGCTGATAGTTCAAGAGAGGAATCATTTGATTCCGCCATAAAAGATAATTTGAGGAGGACAACCGAATGGTGATTAAATGGAGGATTGTGTTCATGGATAGAGAGGAGGAATCGGCTGCCATGGAAGGGTGGTGAAATATGGAAGAAAGCCGATGGGTGGGAGTTAAGGGAAGGAGAAGAGAAAAAGAAGGAGGTTATGGGAGGGAAAAAGATGGGAGTTAATGGCTCTGTGATACCATGAGTGAATATGAAAAAACTCGATGCCCACAAATGACACGAGTAACTCAATATATATATAGAAAAGAATTACATTTACAACCCCTCAACTTAATAAATACTTATATAGTGAACACAAAGTTTTACATAAGTCTAATACCGTTTAGTTAGCAGTAGTTCCGGACTTCGGTCCGATGCAATAGTTCAGTATGCTTGGTGTCTCTGTGACTCAAGCATGTTTATGTGTTATATGTTTTGGGCTTCAGTTCGATGCAGTATGCAGTATATGTGTTTATGCTACTTGATACGTGCTTATGCTATGCTATGTTCAGTTAGTTTCCGAAACTTCGATTCGATGCAGGGGACATGATCCCAGTTAGTTCGGGCTTTGGCCCGATGCAGTTTCCGGATTTTGGTCCGATGCACGGGACATAGTCCCAGTTAGTCCAGGCTTCAGCCCGATGCAGTTTCCGGACTTCGATCTGATGCAGGGGACATGTTCCCAGTTAGTTCGGGCTTCGGCCCGATGCAGTTTCCGGACTTCGGTTAGATGCAGGGGACATGGTCCCAGTTAGTTCGGGCTTCAGCCCGATGCAGTTTCCGGACTTCGGTCCGATGCAGGGGGCAAGGACCCAGTTAGTCTGGGCTTCGGCCCGATGCAGTTTCCGGACTTCGGTCCGATGCAGGGGGCAAGGCACCGGTATGTGCTTTATATGTTATTGTATGGTATGTGGTATATTGGGGGAGCTCACTAACCTTCGTGCTTACAGTTTTCAGTTTTGGTTTCAGGTACTCAGTTTTCAAAAAAGGAGCTCGGGAAGATTGCAGTGCACACACCATAGCTAGTCAGCCTTGGATGTTTTACTATGATAATACGAATATGTTTTGAACTAATACTCCGAATTTACGTTAAGAATTATGTTATGGTTTGACAATCATGGTTTAACTAATGTTATTTAAACGAAATTTTTAGACTGTATTTTTGGGATGTTACAAGTTGGTATCAGAGCCTTGGTTTGAGGGATTCGGATACACTTCGGGTGTGTCTGAACTCAAATAAGGAAATGGTAAAAAGGTTTTCAAAAGAAAAACATTTCCGAAAACAATTTTGAGAAAAGAAAAAAGTTTTAGAAAAAGCGAAAAGAATTTTTAGAAAGAAAGGAACTTTGAAAAGAGAAAAAGGGTGTGGTGTATGCAATCAGTCGAGCTTAAGTAAGTACTCCAAAATTACCCATACAAGTTATGTTATCAGTTTCAGTTTCAGTTTCAGTAGAAAATATGCTAGTATAGGACTAAGGATCTAGGAGGATGCCTTATGTGCCTGCTTTATGTGTTTCAGCTTGTTAAGAACTGCATGCTCGTATTAAGTAGACAGTAGTAGGATAGCTTGTGTAGGTTATGCCTGATATTATGAGCTTAGCATTGTATGCTAGTGCAGTTTCTTGATATGAGGATATAATTGCTTGAGTAGTTTCCTCTGTATGAATGTTTCTTGCTTTGTGCTTTGTGGGGCTCCGAGTGATGGGAGTTATCCATTAGGTGAATACGTCACATCACATGTGATCAGGGTTGAATAATCTCAGAGTGCTGGATTTGGCCCTATTGCACAGTTCTCGTTTGAGTCTAACCGTTGTAGGGACGAGTCTTTTACTTGAAGGATTATTCGAGCCTCATTGCATGTGATGGTATTCGGGTGGTGGCCAATTGGCCTTACAAGGAGGCCTTCAGCAGTTGAGGACTGGTTTGGGTGGAGTCTGAGGTTCCCTAGGGAAAGCCTAGGAAGGTAATAGCAGAGATTAGTAACAGGAGAGTGACTTGGTGGAGTCAAGGCAGTTCTTGAGGAAAGTATGGATAGATGTGGAAGGTAGTATGGGCCCGTAATACTGAAAGCAGAGGATCCGTACTCGAACCGAGGAAGGCTAAGATAAGACCAGGGAACTTGTACTATGTGTGAGATCCCTCGGTAGCAATGAGTACTCTGACAGTTATTGTGTTATGTTATCATCATGGTGACGTTGCGAGAGTTATCAGTTGGCGGTTCAGGTGTCGGGGAGGGATCTGGCTCAAGCTTTAGAGCCGGACAATTTGATGATCAGATGAGGGATTTCATTTCCGCAGAGATTATGTGCAACATCATTGATCAGAATCCAGTGATTTTCGGCTCGGTTAGAGAGGCCATTGTGGAGCTTATGGACAGTCATCTTGAGGATTTTAGGATCGGGATAGTTTCAGGAAAAATTGGGGCTCGTCTAGAGCCCGATGCTTATGGAGTTCAGGGATCCGTCAGGGAGGGAGTTCCCATTTTTAGCTCTTACCATCAGGGATCAAGTGTGAGTGGGGCACCCTGTCTCCAGGAGAGACCTCTGCATGATTGGATAGTCAGGGAGGTTTCGCAAGCCATTCGCGAGGAGTTTCCCGACATTATCGTGACGGTCACTGATAGGTTGACCGCGAAGCTCCAGGATTGGACAGCGGTTGTTCAGATGATGGATGGGGTCGACGAGGTAACGCATGAGCGAGAGACGGGCAGGGAGTCGGAAAGGAAGAGGAAAACGGATGAGACTCAGGTAGCCATAGGTTCAGGCAAGAGGCCCAAGGGGTCGGATTTGAGATCGAGGGACTATCTGAGCCGCAGTCGATGCGGGAAGTGTGGTAGGACACACAAGGGTGCGTGCAGGCATAGAAGTGGTGGCGATGTTGGATGTTTCAAGTGCAGCCGGATTGGCCATTTTAGTAGAGATTGTACTGTTACCATCGCCCATGAACTTGATTCGATATGTTTCCGTTGTAATCATAGGGGCCACAAGAAGGCCCACTGTCCGAGTTTGTATACAGCAAGGCAGGTGCCAGCTCCTGCCCCTGGGACTTCGAGAGCCACCAGCAGACATCAGGGTCGGGCAAGGGCGCCCACGGCTCAGAGCAGAGTATTTCGATTGATTTCAACAAGGATTCGAGCAGCACTGGATGTTGGGGGTACGTATCTTTTACCTTCATGTCGATTACTATTCATGGTATTATTGTTATATTGCTACATCGATATTAATAAGCATATGTGTTGGGATATTATATTACCTGCTTGTGACTGAGTTTTATGCCATCTGCGTACCTTGGAATTAGAATGGTCAATTGGAGGTCGTCCCCTTTAGCTCAGGTTACTTCATATGTGGTGACTGTATCATGTTTGTGTAAATTCAGTAGTGCCTCACTACTTTCGGAAGGTGTCATTCGGATATTGATTAATTATATCCTCAGTAGTGACGATTTAAAGCTTCCAGTGAAGTAGATAGCGGATAGTAGGAAAGTGAGTTGGGGATGTTTACCCTGAACGCAAGTTCTCGGGATGTAATCACCTAAGCAAATTTAGTGAAGGATTGAAGAGTGCTCGGTTAGTTATCAAGAATGGTTCGGATCTGGTAAGGGTTAGTTGGAGCACCAACAGAGGAAAAAGTGGGCAAGCAACGGATCGCCCCTTTTCATGGAAGGAAGGTTGGGGAATCCTTTCGACCAGTGAGTAGTAAGGACTTAGCCGGATCCAAGTGGGGGAGAACCCTCTGAGTATACAAGGGTAAGAGTACGCAGATCTAGAATGAGTACGCAGCCTCTGAGAAGAAAAGATAGTAGCAGCGATTGATGGATCGAGGAGTTCAGGATTGGGAGTTTGAGGAACTTCCCAACAGTTAGTTCATGTATTCGAGATGGTTAGTAGTTGGTTGGGAATCCAGGTTGGAGGACCGCCTGTAGGACTCTAGTGAGTCGGAATGAGGATATTGAGAACAGTTAGCAAGAGATGCTTCCGTGTTAGTAGTCAGTAGCAGAGACAACATGCAGAGCATGGTAGAGCGGCAGGAAGGCCGCAACATTTTTTTTTCAACAGTAGTCAGATAGTAGTAGAGTGTTTTAAGTCTGCGGGGGTAGCCGTAGCATTCACTAGCAGTCAGATAGTAGTAGAGTCTTGTAAGTCTGCGTGGGTAGCCATAGCATTCACTAGCAATCAGATAATGGTAGTGTTTGGAAGTCTGCGAGGGTAGCCACAACATTCACTAGCAACCAGATAGTATTAGGGAGTTGTAAGTCTGCGGATGTAGCCATAGCATTTGTCAGGTTAGTAGTCAGCATGAGCGCGTTGTTTGGACGCGGGGGGAAGCAGTAGTACCCACCAGTTCGGGTGCAGTAGTGAGGATATGGGAATCCACGGGTTGGATTTCGGATTTCCCAAATGGTTCAGTTATGGTTAAGTTGGTGATTTGTCAGTGGATCGTCACCACAGTTATGAGATCAGGGAAGCAATGGATCGCTTGGTTTCGTGTATTTTATGGGCTACCGTTAGTCTGGGAGCCATCATTTTAGTCTTGGATTTGATGATGTCAGGATTCGACGTGGACTCGGTCGGTTGGATCGGGAGGTTGTTAGAGCCATAGTGTCAGGATAACTAGTGGAAACTAGTTCCAGAGAAAGATTTCGTTCAGAACTCGTGGGAGCGACTAATTGAGGAGTCCTTACTCCACAGTTGAGTTGGAACTCGGTGTTGCAGATAACTGATGAATGATTGGAGACCAGGAAGGTCTTAAGATATTTTGGGAAGCAGCCAGTGTTGTAGGCAGTTTAGTGTTTCAGGTAGTTCAGTGTTTCAGGCAGTTCAGTGTTGTAGGCAGTTAGTGTTTTGGATAGTTTTAGAGTTATGGATAGTATTAGTATTTGTGTTGGAATGCAAGTGTTGACGGTATAGTTGGTTGATTTGGAAATGGCAAGTCCCTTTCAGCAGGATCAGTTGAGTCTTCTACCAAGTATAAGTGATCTGCAAGGATAATTAGGCAGGTAGGCTTTCTTTCAGGATGGAAGACTCGAGTTATTGGAAGTTGAGTAGTCAGATGAGAGATAAGCAGGCTAGTTCCAGCAGCATCGATTCAGTATGAGTGGCAGAGTGGATAGAACAGTTATAGATAGTCGAAGTATCATCAGAAGTCGCTGAAAGCGACTAGAAGATTGCGATGGGGTGTAGTGACCGGTAGGAGTCCGGTAACCCAGATATCGGCAGATTAGTTGGACCAGGGTAGTCTCAGTGCATCCGGTAGGCGGATGAGGGGCAACAGAATTTTCAGTCAGAGGCGGTAACGACAAGGGAAGTATGGTAAGAGGCAGCAAATTGACAGAGGGTGCTACGCCTCTCACGGTAGGGTTGGATAATCTCAGAGGGGAGGGTTTGACCTTGTTGCGCAGCTCTCGTATGAGTCTTAACCGTTGCAGGGATGGATCTTTAACTCGAAGGATTATCTGATCCATTCGCTGGGACGGGTGCTCAGCACTAAGTTATGGAAATAAGAGGCATTCAATATGTACCAGCAGTAGTTACCAGCACTGAGAGTGGCTGGAGTGATGGATAAAAGGGTTAAAGTCACCAGGTAGTGTGTTTGAGGCGGATTGCAGGTCAGTTGACCATAGAGAACTTTGAGGATGAAGTTTAGTTTAAATGGGGGAGAGTTGTAACACCCGAAATCAGAAAGGTCATGAAAGGAAAGGAAAACCATAAGTTAAAGGGGGTCGACTCGTCGAGTCCAGGGAGGAACTCAGCGAATCGGAGCGGGATCCAGGTGTAAAGTAAGTGACTGACTCAGCGAGTCGGCAAGTGGACTCGGCAAGTCTAGTCTGGGTTGGGAAACCCTAATTCTGGGACTTGGTACCCTATTTATGCATCTTATTCTCCCCATTAGGGTTCCTTATAGCCCCTATAGTCCAGGACCCCAAACCCTAGCCACCATAATCGTTTTTTGGAGCAAGATCTACCCTGGTGAAGTAATTTGGAGCTTGGAAGAGAAGATATTCATAGTGGTGCAAGAGGAGACCTTGGATCCAGAGTTGGTGGAACTTTTTAGAGCATTTGGAGGTAATGAATCATTATCCTTGGCTTTCTCCTTTCTAGATCCACCTTTCATGGAGTTTTAGGGTTCCTTTGAGAGTAGGTGATGAGAAATTGGTGCACAAGTTAGATCTGGAGTTGAAACTCCAGATCTGAGGTCTATTTGGACCAAAGATGCAGAAAGCCCTATTAGTTGCTATGCAAAAGCCATTCCCCATGAGTTAAGTTCCTTTCTAGCTTGGTTTTTGGTATTATAAGACAAGAAGCACGTAAAGGTGGCAACTTTATGTTGCTAATGGACTTTAGGAACCCAGATCTATTGTTTGGAGCAAAGGAGAAGCTCTGTGACTCGAAATTATGGAAATGCACGTATGGACTCGGCGAGTCTGGGAGATGACTCGGCGAATCGGGATAAATATCAGACTTGAGTCGCGTAGTAACTCGGCGAGTCACATGGGTGGACTCGACGAGTTGGATGAAGATAGGCAGGAACTCGACGAGTTGGAAGAACAACTCGGCGAGTCTGTTGAAGATTGCCTTGGACTCGGCGAGCCTGTTCTTGGACTCGGCGAGTAAAGTCGCAAAACCCAAACCCTTCTAGTTAAGACTCGGATCAGTGACTTGAGTGAAGACTCAGTGAGTTGGACAGGACAGAACTCGGAAATCAAAGACTCGGCGAGTCATGGTCTGAATCGACGAGTCGGGTCGTGAATGAAAGGGGTTTCTGAGCTTATGAACTCGGCGAGTCAGTAGGCTGACTCGGCGAATAGGCTCAACCTGGAAGGTTAACTGTGACCAGGACTTTGACTTTGACCAAAGTTGACTTAGTTGACTTTTAGAGGACTATCAGACTAAGTGTCATATTGATATTGGTAGCTCGGAGAGCTAGAGAAGCAGCGGCTCAGAGGGTTGTCGATTAGCAGCCAAAGGGTTATCAGTAGAGCTCAGCAGTTCAAGTGAGTTTCCTGCCAGTAGGAACGGGTATACAACCACAATGCCGACCCGTTTAGTTAGCAGTAGTTCCGGACTTCGGTCTGATGCAGTAGTTTAGTATGCTTGGTGTCTCTGTGACTCAAGCATGTTTATGCGTTATATGTTCCGGGGTTCAGTCCGATGCAGTATGAAGTATATGTGTTTATGCTACTTGATACGTGCTTATGTTATGCTATGTTCAGTCAGTTTCTGGACTTCGGTCCGATGCAGGGGACATGGTCCCAGTTAGTCTGGGCTTCGGCCCGATGTAGTATCTGGACTTCGGTCCCTGGGCTTCAGCCCAATGCAGTTTCCAGACTTCGGTCTGATGCAGGGGACATGGTCCCAGTTAGTCCTGGCTTTGGCCCGATGCAGGGGACATGGTCCCAGTTATTTCGGGCTTCGGCCCGATGCAGTTTCCGGACTTCGGTCCGATGCAGGGGGCAAGGCCCCAGTTAGTCCGGGCTTCGGCCTGATGCAGTTTCCGAACTTCGATCCGATGCAGGGGGCAAGGCCCCAGTATCTGCTTTATATGTTATTGTATGGTATATGGTAGATTGGGGGAGCTCACTAAGCTTCGTGCTTACAGTTTTCAGTTTTGGTTTCAGGTACTCAGTTTTCAAAAGAGGAGCACGGGAAGATTGCAGTGCACACCATAGCTAGTCAGCCTCGGATGTTTTACTCTGATAATACGAATATGTTTTGAACTAATACTCCGGATTTACGTTAAGAATTATGTTATGGTTTGACAATCATGATTTAAGTAATGTTATTTAAACGAAATTTTTAGACTCTATTTTTGGGATGTTACAGATGGCGACTGTTGGTCCTCCTGCTGGTCGCTCATGGTTATAAAAAACCGATCCAAAACCGCACTCTCTGGTGGTTCTTGGATGTCAATGCGTTTAGAGAGAGACAGTGGGTTTTGGAAAGGCGGTGGACAAAACGTGAGTATCCAAAAGAAACAATCAAGAGAATATGAGAGGGTGAAGAAGAATATATGGTGAAAGATAGATAGACAGAAGCATTAAGAAAGAGACAAACAAATGGAACTAACCCAAAGGACAGTAAAACATCAACGATTGAAGAAGGGAAAGCGGCTAAAACCGAAAAGCCCTTTGTTCTACTAGCTTACCTCCTTGCGTGCCTTATTAACTAACCTCCTAGCGATAGCGACCAACGAAACAGAAAATAGATGAAAAGGAAGTTTCTAGTAGCGAAGTAGAAAATAGATGAAAATGAAGTTTCCAGTAGCTAGAGAGATGAAGCGGTGGATGAAGATCTATCCGGATGAAAACAGAAAAGCCAATGGATTTATCTTGCAATTGATTGTGATGAAATGCCAACCAAAAACAATTGACGAAGAGGGTTGTCAGAGACGGTGGAATTTGGAGTAGAGATAAAAGGAAGATGGTGGAAGGATCGGGAAGTAAAAGGTTTGACCACCGTCTTAAACATCAAATACAGCAAAAGAAATGAAACGATGAACACGTGTGCAAAAGAATCCATATAATTCCAAAAAATTCACCTGTAGAAAAACCAATCCGAAAATGCAACAAAACCTATAGTTAAGGGACTATTTTTTACAAAAAAAACAACAAGTTCATTGTAGCTAACATGAGAGAATTTTAATATATACTAGAGAAGGTCCCCGCGTTGCGGGGGTTGGAAGCCTTCAGTATTTTAGATATGATATCTAGTTTATTTCTTTTTTTTTTATATGAAAGCAATTTATGTGAAAAATAAACCTACATAAAGAAATATTATCCAATTTACAAAGCATTATCATTTCTCTAACTATGTACATTTAGTTTCAGACTTGATCTGCAACATCACATTTGCAAGTGTATAATCAATATTAACACCTTCAACAGAAATGCACTTTCATTCTATAGTTTAGCATGAAAGCATGTTGCTATATTAGACATTAAATTAAATTTTAAAAAAAATTAAGAAATATACCTCCACAAATAACACCCTACCCTTCTGATTGTTTTCTTATTTACGTGTAAAATGTTGGTCCTATTTATCCCCTTGTAAAATTTCCTATTTATCCCCCTTGTAAAATTCCAACAATAGAAAACTTGTAATTATTACATGTCACCAAAATGGTTGTTTTGTTTTGTTCGTCAGTTTATATATATATATATATATATATATATATATATATATATATATATATATATATATATATATATATATATATATATATATATATATTGGAGAAAACAACAAAATTAGTAATTAGTTATATTGTTATAGGGATCCATCAGGCATAAAGACAAATCCAAAAGACATTATAACATAAACATTTATAAGTGCATCAATTACGCCAAATAGAAGGCTATTGGATGGGTTTTGGATCTTTTCAACCATCGTTGAGACATAATCATAGCTAATGTAGCTAAAATAAACGATGGCTGCTCCACCGGTATTGCCTTTGACACCATAAAAATATAAGATTTTTGGTTGGATTATGTTTTTGTGGTTCCTGTAGCATATGCCCATGATTATAATGAACCCAAAGAAAACACATGAAATATTATCATTACAATTTTTAGCATGGAGCCTTCTTTTGTGCATAAATATTCGAAAAAATAACAGAAAGTTATTGACTATTAGTTAAACCAAAAGGAAAATAATAATAATTTGTTTTTTAAGCGACATTAATTATCAATAATATTTTGTATCATTTTCACAAGTCACAATTAAGTTTGCAGTTTATCAAAAATATATATGAAAATGAGAACCATAGTAAAGTTTTAATAAAAATCAACCTTACAAAAATAAAAAATAAAAAATATTTATTTCAAGAATTGTTGTGGGGCAAAGAAGTAAAATGGGAATAAAGAAATGAAATTACCACAATTAATCGAACCTCCTACAGAGGGAAAGAGTAAGAAGAATAATGAGAGCAACAACTGGAACATCCAACAGGTTGTAACCTTTCATTAACCCATATACTTGAACCCGCCATGCGTTTGCATCTTCCTGCCCAAAAGTAGTACAGGCCTCCATTAATATATTTGCCCCAGCAAAATAACTCACAAATTGTCCTCTAGAAAGGAAATGCATTGTTATATAAAAAAGATGCAAAAGAAAGAAAAGTAAAGAAGTGGTGGTGAAGTTATATGCTTTTGGATTTCTAGATAACACATAGTATTAAGTTCATATCTAAATTGACTCTTAGAGACCTGAAGGCATGTTTACGAAGCTTTTGAAGTAGCATATCTTCTACCTTGTACTGCTTGCGGCAAGAAACTCAAATGTTACAAACTCCTGGAGCTTCCTGCAAAACTTGAAAAATTGCACTTCCACATCCACATTGATAAATAAAAAGTTTTGTATCTCAGATGCAAATAAGTGATAACCACAATTTTGTGTAGGTTACTCAAATAGACGAAAATATTTTTTGAAAAAAAAAAAAAAAAAAAAAAACAGATAATGTAAGAAAACTTCACAAATGGAATACCTTTCGCTTATGAAATTAACATCCAATTCTTGTTCTTTTTTACCTAAAAAATAAATGGACAGCTATGATATTAAATTCATATGAGTTTGAATTTGGAAACAACAAAAAATGGAAAAACTGAATATGAATGAACGTTGAGGGTGAACCCGATCTGAGATTGTGATCCAACCTAATTTTTAGACAACCAATGACAGAAACTAAATGAAGCCAAAACTGAATATAGGACCAAAAGATGAACACAAATTTTAGAATGAGAGGTTATATACAGATGCACAATTCAGAATTTTGTGAACATGGAACAATTAGAGTCAGAAGTGATGGAGAACTTAGCGTAATATTCCAGAAATGACATATGAAATAAGAACCATCATTAGAAGTGTTGAGTTGTATGTAGGCACCCAATAAAGTGGAGGGCCTGGAGGCTACCTCCCCCATCCTCTTTTATCTGCCAGTGCCATTACATACACCTTAAATTCCAACACAACAACTTAATCAAATCAATACATAATGAGAAACCGATTGAAGATTCCTAATATTTAAATACAAGCACATTAAAGGCCAAATAAGTTGTTACATTTGCAACCAAACATGGAATTGGAATCAAATTGAATTCCTTCCATGCTTTACTTTCAGTCTCCATTTTCCTTCTCTGACATGTATTATTCATAGAACACCTTCTGTGCATAATTCATTCTCTTCATGATTCCTTCCATAATACAGGTCAACGTATACATCTAAAAGCACACAAAAATCACCAAGAAGAAAATATCAATTATTAATAACAAAAAAACGAAACCTTGTATTAAAAAGTTTCATAGGGTTTAGTGGTTTCATTTTTCGATTGTGCAGGACAACAAATAAAAAGTTGCAGTAAATAATGGCAGAAGAACAAAAGTAGAATATAGAAATCGATCGATAATGGCAAAAGTCGAGATTATAGAGAGCGGATCAATCGATAATTAACCATTAACGTCCCAAGCAACCCCTCAATTTCAGTTTAGATTGTGTAGGTTACGATAAGACCATTGATTTTACCTAGAAATGACGGTCGGTCGATGAAAGCCATCCCCCAAATCAATATCGATATAAATCCTAAATTGCAGAAAACACGGAAGCTTATAACAATAAATAAGGGTCATCTCATCCATCACAAATAAAAAACTAACCACCATAATTCTTGGAAGTGATGTATGAAGCAGGGCAGGAGCATACTACATCATACAACTCGATAAAAATTAAATTTCCCCTTAGATTTGAAGGGTAAAGTAAGTAATTTGGTAAGGTTCTTACAAGTTGCTTTACTTGAGCATCTGGAAGAGCATTTCTTAATTCAGAGGGAGGGTTTCAAAAAGAAAAAGGGAAAATTAGAGGAAGAAGCACCTGCCAGCATCCCAAAAGCACACCTGTTCAAGTCACAACCTATCCAAGACAGTTCTCATTGGACATAGCTTCTCTGCAACTCCTTTTATAGCATTTGTTTCAGCCTCAATCTGCCAATTTTAGGGTGTTTTATAAGGATTTTAAAGATGAAACAACAATCCTTAATTCGACTGGTAAATGTATGCATCTGCCCTTACTTGTCACACCAGATCATTTGGTTGAAAATCAACATACCCTATTTCAAGCATTTCATCGACCAGTTGGGGTGCATAGTCAAATTCTCCTTCAAATCTCATTACAACATCAACGACAATGCAGTGCATCAGGTGGTCAGTGGTGATGATGAAATCCTCCTCGGTCGTAACTTAACTACCAACCACTCGGTGTTCTTTTTCGTGCTCGCATTCTCCAATTGCAGAAACAACAGATATGAAAGTAAACCCAAAAAGCAGCCGACATCAGTTGTTGTAGGCTTCATCACGCCTGATGACAGAAAAAAGAAAAGCAAACAAATGATCTGGTGTGACAGATTCTGCAAACCTAAATTAAAAATCACACATTTGTAGTCGTCTGGTCCAAAATCAAGCACAAATCGGAGAGAGTGAAGTCGTAAGTTGCAAACACATACCCAAATCAGTAATGAACGGCGGGAACAGACGGAAATCGGTGAAGGAAGAACCAAAAAAGACCCAAACCCATAAATAGGGTTTTTTTTTGCCAACCTCTTAGGCCTGTCTTGGACACCATCGATAGTAGCAGAAGAATCTCATTCATGAAGCATCGACAATTTGAAGTTAGAAGGAAGAACATCGAACGTGAAGAGGGAACTGATTTCGTGAGAATCATCAACAAAGAGAAGTAGAGATATCCGCGTATACACCAGTTTCCATCGCCTCCTCCTGAGAGAAGGCGTGTAGACGCCGACGAACTCATCAACGGAGCATGTAGAGAAGGAGGGTAAAGATGATAACCGATGTGAGGAGATCGATAGGAACCTTATGTGATTTCTGAGCGGTTGAGAGAAGAGTGAGAAAGGACGGTAGATGAAGTAGAAGAAATCAGGTTAAAAATTAAATTAGAACAATCGGGAAGATATCGAAGTGGAAGCGGTTTGGAAGAAGGGAAAGAGGGATTACACAGATCCGAATTCAACTGGAGAAAAAAGCGGTGAGAAGCAACACGTATACACAGACAACATAAATATTGACATAAAATGACCTGGAGATAGATCTGAACACATATACATAAATAGAGATAGTAGAAGGGCCGAAATTGGCAAAATAGAGAGGTTTACTGTAGCTAAGCAAAGAAAATTTTAATATATAGTATAATATAATTTTAAAAAAAAGGCAAGAAACTCTTACTTTAATATATCTTTGGAATCGACCCAAATCAAACAATTTTTTTTATACAATGATAGTTATTATTACAATTTTTTGCAAGATTTTTTATGTAGATTATGTAAACATGTTTCATTCTATGATCAAAATATATAAAAAAAAAAGTCAGTGAGTGATGTGTATATTCGATTCTATAGTTTTATCTTTACAATCTATTTTTTCAAAAAGTTTGGAGTCATACTATCTAGGGTGTGTTTGGCGTCGCACAACTAACTTATTTTTCAAATTTTTTTTAAGTTGTCAAGTTTGATAATCCAAAAATTAGATTATAAGTTAGTTTTTTTTTTTTTTTTTTTTTTTTTTTTAAATTTAACTTCTTAGAATAACTTTTTGGAAGCTTTTTTTTTTAATTTACAAATATACCTCTTAATTAATTTTAAAAACACATTCTTTTAAATATCAATTTATGTCATTTCATATTTTTTTTAGTTAGTGTAATCAAACGTCATTTTTTTATCGGCTAGTTTTTCAGCTATCAGCTAGCTTTTTATCAACTAGTTTTTCAACTATCAGATACATTTTTATTTAACAACTAGTTTTTTTTTCCAGCTAGTTAGCCACGATCGTTGCGTCAGGGAAGAAAAGAACCCACCGGACCTCCACTACACTCCTTATTTCCCCTTTTGTTCGCTGCCATGAGGGGTATCGCCCACCACCGTCATCTCGCAACCGGGCCACCGCCACCATTATGATGCGCCAATGACGTCACCGCTACTACTGTTCCATCACTAGCGACTTCAGGAAACTGTGGTGGTTCGGAGATGGACCGCTACCATTTACTCCATTCCTTGTTGCCGATGCGCCACTCCAAGATGATGCAACCAAGACATGCCGTCGCCATCACCTCCTGATGACAGTGATGTTGTTGTTTCTGTCGAAGTTGACTCGTTCCCAGACGTGGGATTGAATGTTCGCGTGTGTGTAGTTGCTGCTTGACGGGGGAACAAGAGACTAAAGGGTTACTACCATTTTCGTTTCTGACATCCCCAATCACCGCCTGCCGCGCCGTGGGGTGGCTGTTTATGTTTACTTCTTGCAGGTGTGTGTGCAATATGGTGTAATTACGTGTGTGTAGTGGCATGATGTTGTAGGGGCGATGCTACACTGGAAAAAGCCATGAAAAGCCCCACCACCACCGTGAGGTGGTGGCTGCCACCATGGGTGGGTGTAGTTTAGTGTGTGTGTGCAGTTATTTTCTTGGGATATTCATTGTAACTGTAACAAATTGGATTAATAAAAGAAAAATCGAAAACCACCACCTTAGGGTGGTGGCTGCCGCCTCCTACCGCCACCGGCCGCCGTGTTGGGTGGCGGTGTGTTTGCCTCATTGTGTTGGTTCGTTTGTGGTGCTTGAAACCCTAGTGGGCCCAAGGAAGCTCAAATGGGCCCAATAAAACTTAATGGACTCTAATGGACCGTAATAAAACCCTAATGGGCTTGATGACATTCTTATGGGCTTGATAGGCCCAATAAAGCCCTAAATGACCTAAAAGCCCAACAAGTTAATAAATGGGCTAGTCTTTGGGTTGGAAAACCTAATTAGGGTTTGGAAAACCCTAATTAGGGTTTGGAAAACCCTAATTAGGGTTTGGAAAACCCTAATGCCATGAAACCCTAATTTGGGGAATTAATCGGAACATTCGAGAATTATTTAATAATTTGGAATATTAAATCATAATCAATGGCAAAAAAATTAATATAAGCAATATTGGACTTAATAGATTAAGTCCTTAGTGGATTACGTCCCTAATGGGTTAAGTGAGAAACACTTAACCCTAATCATCATTTTATGTGAAACCCCAATTTCACTTGGGTTTATTGTTGGGCCTTTCTATTGGGCTTTGCTGATTGGATTATTATTGGGCCATCCAAAGTCAAGCAATTGGACTAGAATAATTAATGGGCTTTGAGGATTTAGGCCCAATTTGGAAAATTGGGCCATAGATGGGCCTTAATGATTACATATGATGTTGGGCCTTAGAATAAGGTTATGTATAGGCTTGGGCCCAATTTGGAAAATTGTGCCATATGTTGGGCTGAGTCCTAGTCGACTTTGGGCCTATGAATTGGGCCTTGGACTGGAATAAGCCAAGCTAGGGGTAATGTAGTAATTACCCAAAGCATGTATTTATGGTTATGTAATGGAACCCAATTATTAATTGGGTAATGTTTTGATATTGACAGATCGGGAATCTGTCCCAACAGCTGGTGTTGAGTCTGCGGGACTTCAGTAGTATGGGGTTGAGTCTTCGGGACTTCAGCAATGCGAGGTGAGTTACCTTCCAGTAGGGGTGGGTCTAAGGCTACAATGTCGGGGCACCAATAGGGGTAGTTGGTAGATAATTGTCTTTATGATAATTATCTTAGTATGTTATGTGATATGCTCATGAGATATGCTTATGTGATATGCTTATGAGATATGTTTATGTGATATGCTTATGTGATATGATATGTGTGTTAGTGGTAGTAACAAGGAATAGTTTTTCCCTGACTCGGTCGTTAGGATCGAAAGGTAGGTCAGTACCCCAGAAATGCCTGACTGTATGATTATATCATGATATTATATGATAGTGGTAGGGGTGAAATAGTCCCAGGTTACCGGTTGAAAGATACCGATGACAATTACCGGTTGAGAGATACCGATGGTGTTATGTGGTATATGGTATGATGGGGAACTCACTAAGCTTCGTGCTTACGGTTTACAGTTTTGGTTTCAGGTACTTTGTTTCAAAGGAAAGGAGTCGGCTTGGTCGCAACTCATCACACTATGTTTTCCGCACACGAGATCCTTGGGATTATTCTCTGATATGGTTTCATAATATTATACTTTGATTATTCACACTTTGGTTTCATGTAATAAGCTAATTAAAAATGAAATTTTTGACCTTGAATTTGGGATGTTACAAAAATAATTCACTTTTAATCCAAAACAACATGCCCAAATAAAATTAATTGGCTCCTAAAAACTATTCATTTAACTATACTATTCATCACTACATCTTCTAATCATTGAAAAAAATTAATAATCGTCCAAAATAACTCGCCGTTGTTTTATGCGAGTACACCACTCATATATGTATAAAAGAAATATGTATTTTGGGGTATTAAATAAGGTAAAAAAAATAATGTCACTATTTGTTTACTTTGGTTTAAAAAGTGGAGATCAAAGAAGTTCTCTTAAAAGATTGAATTATCTATCGTCTCTCTCACGAAATCCGGCGCATAGCTCCAATCTTCCGGCAACGGTTGTGATTGCCTGCGAGGAACACTTTCATCCGTAAACGACCTCTCTTTATACTTGTCCAGGTAACACGTTTTATAATTTTACCTGTCTTAAATTTTTAGTAGGTTAAAATTCAAACCACTGGTCTATCATTGCTTGAATGAAGTCGCTATCGATGATTATTTTGGGGCAAGAAAGTATTTCTTCACTTGAGAAGTAATATCCGCCATAGATGAACTTGAAAAAGCTTTGTGAAAAAAATAGAGTTTCTAAAAAGAGTAAATTTCATATATTTTCTTGCAAACATTAAGAATTACGTGTATAGCCTTCCAAAATTTATAATTACTTATATGTCCTTCTTAACCTATTAAACTTTCATTTATATCCAATTTTATAATTTAATAAAATATGAATCAATTTAATATCAAAAAACGTATTTAAAAATCAAAAACACATATAAAGTTACCAAAAAGTTTTCAGCTTGCACAGAAGGTCCAAAATCAAGGTTTTTTTGGATTTTTGGTCCTAAACTTAAGAAAAATTGTATTTTTGGTCCATGTAGCACTTGAATTGACTGTTTTGCCCTTTAAATTTATTTTTTGTATTTTTTATATTTTTATTTTATAAATATTAATGCAGTTTTATCTTTTTTTTATTTGTTTAAGTACTTAAATAATAATAACAAAATAAATAATAAAATCCCACCCCCTTTGATTATTATAAAAAAGAAAAAATAGAATCACATGCCCTTTCTCTCTCTCTCTCTCTATCTCTCTCTCTCTCTCTCTCATCCCAAATGAAACCACCTACCTGAACTTCATCTTTTCCGGCGGCTCACCCCACCCTCATCGGCACTACATACCTCCCTCATTCCCATCGGAAAAACCCTTCATTCCCCTCTTCCTTTCCATGGATTCCTCATAATACTTGATCTGACAAAGGGTGTCTACTACCCCTGTCTTTTAATACCTCCATCCTTCCCATCGAAAAAACCCCTCATTCCCCTCTTCCTTTCCATGGATTCCTCATAATACCCGATTTGACAGAGGGTTTCTACTCACCTTGCCTTTCCACGCTTGCTTTCCGGTGAGGATCTCGATCATAGTGCATCCCAATTACCTCTAACAACCATTTCCCCTCTTCCCGTATCCATCGCTCTGTCTTCTACGATGACCGGTCTCTTTTCTCCAAAGGACATGAGTCCACATCTTTTAGTGAACAGATTTTGAGATTTAGGTTTGGTTTTTAAACTTATAATTAACGATCTGTAATATCTTTTCTGGTTTTGCTAGTTACCGAATGACATAAGTGGTAGATGGAGGGAGAGGAGGAAGAGTCTGGACAAATTTTGATGGAGACGGTCGGCTATGGCTAATCCGATTTTCATCTTGATGGTTAGTCATGGCTGATCTCTCCAAATTCACATATTTTAACTTTAGGTCACAAGGGGGAATTAAAATGATGTAGGCGACGGATGGAGAGGGAGGTGGATGCATGTCAATTATGAAGATGGTTGAGAGAGGATGGAGGACATGTAGTCGGTTGTGAAGAAGGAAGATGAAGAAGATGAGGTCTAGGGGGTGTGTGTGTGTGTGTGTGTGAGAGAGAGAGAGAGAGAAAGAGAGAGAGAGACAGAGAGAGATAGATAGAGAAAGGATGAGGAAGGTACCGTCGATGGGTCTGGGGTAGGGTCTTTTCTTTTTGCTTTTTCTTTTTTTAATTATTAAAATATATAAGTAAATAAAAAAATTTGAAAAAGGAATAATAAGGACATAATAGTCCTTTCATCCTTTTAGGACCAAAACCAAAGAAAAGTTTTGATTTTGGACTTTCTATGCAAGTTGGAAAGTTTTTAGACCCCATCCAAAGTTTTTTGCAAACCACAGGGATAAATTTTGTAGTCTTGTCATTTTTTTTTTGGCTAGGAATTGTTGATCAAAATTAATCCATCGCAACCATGTTTATGGAGAGCCACTGACAAAACCAAGCTCAATCTCTCCCTCCCTTTTTCTGGTCTCCCTCATTCTCCTTCCCTCTTAGTGCACTGGTAAGCCAGAACACCTAAAAAAAAGTGTGTTGACCATTCCTCATCATTCTGACCTAGCTAGGTTCACCCTCCCTCTGATCAAAAGTAGGACATTTGATGGAAGAATCCCTCGAGTCCGTACAAATCACTCAAGCTAACACTTGTAAGCCACGGGCACACGATTTTTTCATCAGCCCTCTAGTTCATACCTTTTGAAGATAATATGAACTTCAACAAGGTTCAATTTCATTATCCTTACTTGTATTGTAGCCCTAATTTTATTCTATTTCGGGTTTTTGAAATTGTCAACTTTAAAAGAACATCACATGTTTGTTGTGTCTACATTTTGATCTTAGTCCATGGATGGCTTCTTTATTTAGCCGGGAAATGGTAAAAAAACTGTATACTACCTAAATTTTCTCTTTCACTTCTTCTAAATTCAATAATTTCATATCATAACAGTGATGTTACATGGTTTACATACGTGATGTATCTTGCATTTCCGGTATTGCTTTACACAGGGGAAAGAACCCTAAGATTTTTCAGACCATGGCTCTTACAGTGTACGTCTTCTAAAGGCTGCAATTTATCCAAGAAACTTTCTCACATTGCAAATGCCCAAACCTCCATAGTTTCATTACAACAGTAGACAATACATGTTTGTCTAATGCCCAATTGTATCTCCATTTGAATGGTAGTTTTACAATTAATGATTTCCAAAACTATTAATTTTTCATTTATATATATGCTACTAATTCGTATCTATCATGTTTATGCATCCCTTTTCAATCACATCTGCTCCGGACGCCGATCACATAGCCATTCACATAAGGCAGCACACACGATGCAGGACGCCCCAAACTGCAGGTCGACGTATGATCAAGACTAAACATGATGTCCAGGCATGATAAGGAGTCACGATATTAATCATAATTAACAATGATTTAAGTTTTATCTTTTATTTACAAAGGGTATTTTGGTAACTTCATATGTATTTTTTAATTTTTAAACATATATTTTGATATTAAATTGGTTTATATCTTATTAGATTATAAGATTGGATATAAATGAGAGTTTCATAGGTTAAGAAGGATATATAAATAATTATAAACTTTGAAAGGATATATATATATATATATATATATATATATATATATATATATATATATATATATATATATATATATATATATATGACTAAATTGCAATTTTGGTCCCTGTGGTTAGCAAAAAAGTGTGGATAGAGTCCAAAAAGTTTTCAACTTGCACCATTGGTCCAATTTCGGATATTTTTGGTGATTTTGGTCCCTGCGGTTGGCATGTTTTTATGGTTTTGGTCCACTCCCAAACTAAAATGACTAATATGCCCTTAACTAATTATTTTTGAATTTATTTTATTTCATTTCTTATTCTTTTAATTAAAAAAAGCAAAAAGAAAATCACACCACCCAACCTCTTCTACTCTCCCTCTCTCACTCTCGGAAAAGCACACCTTCATTTTCTCGTCTTCTTCCGGCCACCAGCACATGGATTATCACCATTTTTCTACATCTTCAAGCATCATTCTAAAACCCACCACCACAACCATTATACATACCATCAAAACCCATGTTCATCATCTTCAATCTAACAACCACATTTACTTCATCGGACCGCCGACTACCATCAACTCTTCAACATCTCTAAATCAACAAACCCAATATCATCAGTCACCAGGAACCATTTTTATATTCATTCCATGTTCTAATTTAGATGCCCTCATTAACATAAAGATCACCATTAATGTATTGTATTCTTCTCAAATTCTTGATTTTAGGGTTCATGTTCTCAATTTTAGGGTTCCAATTTTTGAGTTCTAATTGAGTATCGTCTTCTTCCCCAGCCTTTGATGCTTATATAATCGATGGTGTTGGTATGCTGAGATGATGCAAAAATGATGGTGCTATTATGATGGTTTTAGTCTGAGAGGTGATTGTTCGGTGTGTTTTAGATATCATTCAACTAATTTATTGTATTGGTGGTTGGATGATGTTCGTCAGGTCAGAAAAATGAGAAAAACGGTGAAGATATTGAAGATGGACCAGGTAGTAGTCTGCGATGGGGGAGATGAAGTGGGGGCGAAGTTATAGTTGTAGAATGAAGTGGAGATGGTGGTGGGAGAGATAACACTGTGAAGTGGGAGAGGTGTGGGAGGCGGCAGCTCCGACAAACCATGGTTGATTTCATCTCCGGCTTTGGCGATTCCTCTCTGGTTAGAAGGCATGGGCTCCAACGTGATGTTGCCGGCAGAAGAGAGTATGCATAATAAGTGACTGTGAGGAGTTAAGGATTGAGGATGGGGTCGGGTTGGAGGGTTGGGTGGGTGCGTTTTTGTTTAGTTTTTAATTAAATAATAATAATAAAACGGATTTTAGAAAATGAAAAACAAATAAAAAGGGTAAAATAGTCATTCAAATTGTTCAGGGACCAAATCCACGAAAAGTTTGTGATTTTAGACTAGTGGTGGAAGTTGAAAACTTTCTGTACTCTATCGACACTTTTTTGCTAACCACAAGGACCAAAATTGCAGTTTAGTCTATATATATATATATATATATATATATATATATATATATATATATATATATATATATATATATATATATATATATATATAAGCGTTCAATTGAGAACATTTCTTATCGCGAGAACATTTGAGAACAAATTTAGTCTACAAAATTTTTTTAATTAAAATTATAAAATAATATTCATATAAATAAAAAAAGTAACAATAATTAAAAAGCTCACTAACTAACACCACTCACCACCCAACCAACACCACTCACCACCACCCATCACTAACCACCACCACCACCCACCAACCATCACTACCCACCAACTCCACTTCCCACCACCCCAACCACCACCCGCCACCACCATCACCACCAACCACCATCATTACCCAACCACCACCACCTACCAACATCACCACCTCCACCACCCATTACCACCACCCACAACCACTACCTACCACCCATCACCACTACCCACCCGTCACAACCCACCACCACCAACCACTACCCACCACCACAACCTGCCACCACCACCCATAACTAACCACCACTACCAACCACCACCCACCACCCATTACTACCTACCACCCACCTCCACCAACAACAACCACTACCCACAACTGTCACCACCACCCCACCGCCGCCACCCACATCCAGCACCCATCACCACCGCCTACCACCACCACCAACAACCACTACCTACCACTGATGGGCACCAACCGCTACTGCTACCCATAACTACCCATCACCACCAACCATTACCCACCACCCATCACTACCCACCACCTACCACGACCCGCCACCACCAACCTCCACCCGCCACGACCACCCATCACTTCCCACCCACCCACCACCACCTGCCATCACTGTCACCACTCACCACCATTACCATCCAACCACCACCACCCACCTCCACCGCCCATCACCACTACCCGCTACCACCACCACCAACCACTACCTACCACCCATCACCACCACCCACCACCACAACCACCCACCACTACTTACCACCCATCACTACCCACCACCACCCACCCACTACCACCACCACCAACAACCACCATTCGTCACTACCACCCATCACTACCCACCACCAACATCACCACCAACCACCACCCACCACCTATCACCCATCACTACCCACCACCCACCACCGACTACCACCCGCTGCCACCATCACCACCCAACCAACACCACTTACCACCACCTGCCACCACCACTCACCACCATCACCACCTAACTACCACTATCCGCCACCACCACTCATCACTACCCACCACCCATCACCACCCACCACCACCTGAAACCCCACTACAACCACCACCAACAACAAACCACCACCCATCACTACCCACCACCACCAACCACTACCCACCACACATCATTATCCACCACCCACTACCACCTGCCACCACCACCACCCACCCACCACAACCACTACCCGCCATCATCACCACTCGCCACCACCACCCACCAAAACCATCACTCATCACTATCACCACCACTTGCAACCACCCACCACCACCCATAACCACACACCACCACCACCCCTACCCCCACTTACAAAGATTTGTTATTGTGTTTTAGATTCATTAGGTTTTCTCTTGTATATAATCACATGTGATTATATGTATCGAGTCAATTGTGATTATATGTATCGTATCATATATGATTTATATGTTATTAAATATATATAGTCGCATGTGATTAAATACACGTGAAAAACTAGTGAATCGAGAACGCAAAAATGAATATTATCCACGTAAATCAAATGTGATTAGATACAAATAACTACACATGATTATATGTATTTAATAAAATAGTATTTATGTGGGTCATATTTATTTTCATGTTTTAGATTTAATAATTGGCATTGTGTATTAAATCATATGTGATTATATTTATTTAATCGCATATGATTTACATGAACAATATTTGTTTTCAGGTGTTGATTCAATAGTTGTTCTTGTGTATTTAATAACATGTGATTATATATATTTAATTACATATGATTGGTATGGAAAATATTTATTCTTGCGTTGATTCAATAATTGTTATAATATATTTAATCACATGTGATTATATGTATTTAATCACATATGATTTAAGTGGACAAGATTCATTATTTCTTTCTCAATTCAATAGTTATACTCATGTAATTAATCACATGTGATTATATGTATCAAATCACATATGATTTATATTGATAATATTCATGACTCAATATTTTTTCTTATGTATTTAATCACATGTGATTGTATGTATTAATCACGTATGATTAATGTGGAAAAAGAAAAACTATTTAATAAAAAACGATAAAATTAATCTTGTATACAGAAATCATATGTGACCAAATGTACAAGAATGCATATTGAAAAAGAATGTCAAAATGAATATTGTCCAAATAAATCATATCTAATTAGATACATATAATCTCATGTAATTAAGCACACAAGAACAACAACTGAATCGAGAAAGCAAAAATGAATATTTTCCAAAAAATTCTATGTGATTACATACATATAATCACATGTGATTATATGCATTTAATCACATATGATATATATGGACAATATTTGTCTTTGTGTTCTCGATTCAATAGTTGTTCTTGTTTATATAATCATATGTGATTATATGTATCTAATCACATATGATTTATATAGACATCATTATTTTTTTTCTGTATATATCATTTGTGATTAGATACATATAATCGCATATGATTATATATATATATATATATATATATATATATATATATATATATACATATATATAATCACATATGATTACAGTGGAAAAAGAACAATTATTGAATCGAGAATATAACAATGAATCTTATCCACATAAATCATATATGATTGGATACATACAATCACATGTGATTATATGTATTTAATCAGATATGATTTATGCATACAATATTTATTTTTGCGGTTTCGACTGAATAATTGCTTTTGTGTAATTAATCACATGTGATTATATGTATATAATCATATATGATTTGAGGTGGACAAGCTTCATTTTTTCCTTCTCGATTCAATAGTTGTGCTCATGTACTTAATCACATACGATTATACATATAATCACATGTGATAAAATACATGAAAACAATTGTTGAATCGACAAATCAAAAATAAATGATGTACACATAAATCATATGTGATTAGATTCATATAATCACATGTGATTATATGTATTTAATCACATATGAATTATTTGGATAAGGATTTTTTTTCGCGTTCTTGGTTCAATATTTGTTATCGTGTATATAATTACATGTGATTGAATGTATCTAATTACATATGATTTAAATAGACAAGATTTGTTTTTTCCAAATAAAATCATATGTGATTAGAAACATAATCACATATGATTAAATGTATTTAATTACATATGATTAAGGTGGAAAAAAACAATTATTGAATCAAAAACGCGAAAAAGAATCTTAGCTATATAAATCATATGTGATTAGATATACATAATCACATGTTATTAGAGTCTCTGTTAACAATAACATTAACAAGTAATGCCTACATAATAGGGGAGTTAGTACTCACCTCCTTGATCTTAAAAATTAGCTAGCATGAGCAAGATGGATCCTTTCCTTTCCGAGAACCTACACATAATAGGAGAGTTAGTACTCACCTCCTTGATTACATACATATAATTACATATGATTATATGTATATAATCACATATGAATATATACCTATTTAATCACATATGATTTATATCAGAAATATTTGTTTTCATGTTCTTAATTTAATATTTGTTCTCGTGTATAATCACATGTGATGATATGTATCTAATCATATATGATTTATATAGACATGATTTGATTTTGTCCATATAAATCATATGTGTTTAGATACATATAATCAAATATGACTTAATACATTTAATCACATATGATTAAATTTGCTAAAGAAAAACTATTGAATTAATAACACGATAATGAATCTTATCCTTATAAATCAAATATGATTAGACATATGTTACCGCATGTGATTCTATCTATCTAATCACATATGACTTATGTGGACAAGATAAGTTTTCGTATTATCGATTCAATAGTTGTCCTTGTGTATTTAATCACATGTGATTATATGTATCTAATCACATATGATTTATGTCAAAAAGATGCAATTTCGCATTCTCGATTCAATAGTTGTTTTTATTTATTTAATCACATGCAGTTTTATGTATTTAATCACATATAATTAATATGAATTATATGAACAATGAACAAGTATTAAATCGAGAACGCCAAATTAATCTTGTTTATAAAAATCATTCATGATTAAATAGATAAGAACAATTATTGTATCAATAACACAAAACAAATATTGTCCATATAAATCGTATGTGATTAGATACATGTAATCATATATGATTATATATATATATATATATATATATATATATATATATATATATATATATAATCACATAAGATTATGTAGACAATGCAATTTAATGTTATCAATTTCACGTTTGTATGTTTAAGTGTTATATGTAAACAAGAAAACAACAATTACTTGCTTGAAAATAATTCTACTTCATTCGAATAATTTAATTTTTTACAAATCATTAATTATATATATATATATATATATATATATATATATATATATAAAATAATTTGAATATGAAATAGGCTTGTTTCAATTTGTTTTCAGCTCGTCATATAATATCATCACATATGATTTATATGGACAATATTCGTTTTCATGATTCAATAATAGTTAGTATGTATTTAATATAAGAATATTTATTACAAAATAGTTATTAAAACCTTTTAATTTAAAAAATAAATAAATAAAATATACATCAAAAAAATGTATTTTTAGAGCCAATTGTCTTAGTACATTTGAATAAAAAAATCCAGATAACGAGTAATGTATAAATAGTTTAAAAACAAATGTTACTATTTAAATTAAAAAAATGTTTTTAAAAATAAACTTTTTTAAGGTATCTAGTTTGGTTAACCCAAATAAATTGGCGTGTTTTTCTATGATGTATGAATGAAAAATTAGACATTTATACATTGTGCAAATTATGTCATGTAGAGTTTATAGCATTGTACGAATTATGTCTATTACTTTATATTTATTACATAACAGTACTATAAAAAATTACTTTATGATTTGATTGGCTACAACAAACTTTTCAAACCTATTTTTATGAGTTATTTATCGAGAGTCTTTATTCTCATCCACTTCCTTTTTTCTTTAGGATGGTGATATATCCATAAGCTCATATTTTGAGGTAAAATCATATTAACGATGTAAATGAAATGTAAAAAAACAATGAGATAGAAAAAGAAACTCACCGATCGGCTATCCTCGGTTCCGGTCATTTCTTTTTTTCCTCCTCCACCAAGATATAGAACAACTTTGATCCATGTACACCTTTATAGCTTTGTTCAGATTGAGTGTCAACAAAGGTGGAGGAGGTGCCCGACGAAACCAGATCTGGTGGTCGGAAAAACGACAGTGACTCCATGATTTCCGGTAAGATCTGTTGGTGATTTTAGTGTCACAATGTCATTTTAAGTAACTGGAACTAACATGTGAGCTAAGGGGCTTCATGATTTGTACTCTAATATATGTACGAGGTTGTGCGGAGTGCACACATGTATAAGATCGAGTCAGAAGCCAGTTCGACGACTAGTCGGGGGTCTAGGGGCAGCGCCCCCAATTCCGGGGTTTCCAAAGGGGAAGCGCCCTTTGGCGGGGTATAGGGGCAGCGCCCCTAGCAAGGTCCAAGGGGCAGAGCCCCTGGCTGGGGTCCCACTGAACCTCATCGAATTTTGCATGTGGGAACATAATGGAAAATTCAATTTCTTGAGGGTGATTATGGTAAAACTAACCAAACTCGTTAGTTTTGGTAACCCTAATCCAGATTAATATTACTGGCTTCCAATGCAACTAAGGACGGCCCAACCCTAATGAAACCCTAATCTTGTTTAATATATAAACGACTCTTTTTATACAGAAGGGGGTTACGTTCCTTAGCTCTCGTTTTCATCATACATTCACAGAACCCTTCTGTGCCTAGAAACGTAAGTGTCCACTTGGATTATCTTAGGTTGGATTTCTTGTAACCCAGGCATAGGGTAGAAATATCAGTTCGGAAAGTGATATCACGACCCAAGTTGGTATCCATATATCATCTACAAACCCTAATTTTCCCAACAATCGAACTGATATTCACTGTTTCTGGAAATGGGTGACTCAATCCGCAAGATGGCCACTAAGTTAGCCAAGTTGGACAAGTTTGAAGGCGTCGATTCCAGGCGCTGGAAAAAAAGATGCACTTCATGCTGACCACTCTGAAAGCAGCATACGTGGTGACTACTCCAAGGCTAGTAGAGCCTACAGAAGGTGTTGTTGAGACGGATGAAGAGACAAGAAAGAGATAAAAGTTGGACAATGATGACTACATATGCAAAGGTCACATTCTGAACGGTATGTCTGATGCTTTATTTGATATCCATAGTGAAGCCTTGTATGCCAAGGAGTTGTGGGATACCCTTGAACTGAAATACATTACTGAGGATGCTTTTAGCAAGAAGTTTTTGGTTAGTGACTTTAATGATTATAAGATGGAAGATTCAAGGCCTGTCACTAAATAGTACAATGAACTCCTTAGCATATACGGGCAGTTTAAATTGCACAAAATGAATATGGATGAATCTATAGATGTGTCCACTATTATTGACAAACTACCTTTGTCATGGAAAGACTTCAAACATAACTTGAAACATCAAAAGGAGGAACTGTCATTGGTTCAACTTGCTAGTCACATTCGTATTGAAGAATCTCTTCGTGCGAAGGAAAGTGACAAATCTGAAAAAACCA
Source organism: Lactuca saligna (assembly GCF_052625555.1). Taxonomy (NCBI): domain Eukaryota; kingdom Viridiplantae; phylum Streptophyta; class Magnoliopsida; order Asterales; family Asteraceae; genus Lactuca; species Lactuca saligna. The sequence continues at coordinate 9,395,521 of NC_136420.1, forward strand.
AAGGAAAAGTTGAACCTGGACAGCCCTCAGTTCATATGGTTGAAAACAAACCAAGGACCAGAACCACAAAGGACATGGATAACGTAAGCAGGAACATGTCCCAAGCAACTCCAACAAAAAGAGAAAGGATCTGGTTTGTTGGAGGTGCAATCAAGTTGGACATTGCAAGCATGATTGTTGTGTGAATTTGGGCAACAATGGTGCTGGAAACAGTGGAGCTAACGGGGAAGTGAACGGGTATTTGGCCCAAGTTAAAGGAGGTCAGTTTTTACTAACTTTGATAATTCTAATCAGAATTATGTTTATTATGTTTCATTTATCCCTGGATCATTCTATGTGCAAGATGATGATGTTGCTTGGTGGATCGACTCCGGAGCAACAAACCATGTATGCAAGGATAAACGGATGTTTGAAACATTAACTCCGCTTGAAGATGGCTCGGTGATGAAAATGGGAGACGATTCTTTTATTCCTATTTGTGGTTTAGGTGTCGCGTGTCTTGAATTTCCTTCTGGAAAGACAATTAGGTTATTTGATGTTTTGTTTGTTCCCAAGATTCGCAAGAATCTTGTTAGCTCTAGTTGTTTGAATTCTGATGGTTTTAAACAAGTTATTGAGTCGGATAAGTTTGTTGTGTCTAAGGGTGGAATGTTTGTTGGCTTTGGATATTTAAATAATAGAATGTTTCGTTTGAATATTGTTGACAAATTATTACCTCTTCAGAATTCTGAATTTGTATCTTCTGCTTCTAATGTTGATAAATCTATGCTTTGGCATGTAAGATTAGGTCATGTCAACTTTAGAAGGATGCATGAGATGTCAAAAGATGGATTAATTCCATCCTTTGATGAGACATCTGATAAATGTAAAACATGCATGCTTACAAAAGTGACAAAACAACCCTTTCCTAGTGTCACTAGAAATTCAGCTGTTGTGGAGCTTGTACACAGTGACCTATGTGATTTTCATTCCACTCCTTCTTTGGGGAATGAAAAGTATGTAGTCACCTTTATTGATGACTGCACTCGGTTTTGATATGTGTATTTTTTGCACTCTAAGGATGAAGCCTTAGAAAAATTCAAAATATACAAAACTGAGGTGGAATTGCAATTGGGCATTCCGGTTAAATGTCTCAAGACTGATAGGGGAGGTGAATATATGGATCCCATATACTTCCAATCAGTGGGTATCATTCATGAGACCACGGCACCTTACACGCCTCAACAGAATGGCATTGCTGAACGTAAAAATCGAGTTTTAAAGGAAATGGTAAACTCGATGTTGTCTTACTCGGGATTGAGTGAAGGATTATGGGGAGAAGCCATGTTAACAGCTTGCTATTTGTTAAATGGGGTTCCAAATAAAAGGAACAAAATAGTCCCATGTGAACTTTGGTTCAAGAAAAAGCCAAATTTGAGTTATTTTCGGGTTTGGGGATGTCGGGCAGTTGTAAGACTTACCGAGCCCAAAAAGAAAATTTTGGGAGAACATGGAATTTATTGCATATTCATTCAATATGCTAAACATTCCAAGGAATATAGGTTTTATGTTATAGAACCTAATGATTCAGTTTCAATTAACGCTGTTATCGAAACGTGGGATGAAATTTTTGATGAGATGAGGTTTTCATCGATTCAAAGGCCTAAGGATCTGACTTTTGATGCTAATAAAGAGCAAAATTCAGAAAGTCAAGATGGTGGTATCGTGAAAGAACCACAAGATATTCGTAGAAGCAAAAGAGGCCAAATTGCTAAGAATTTCGGATCCGACTTCCAACTGTACTTGGTGGAAAGTTCAAGGGATGAAATTAATCTTGAATACTATTATTGTTATAGTATTGAAGATGACCCTAAGACTTATCAAGAGGCCATGGAGTCTCGTGATAGTGCCTTTTGGAAGAAAGCAATTGATGATGAAATGTCATCAATTCTTGAGAACAATACATGGGTGTTGTCTGATTTGAATCCGGGTTCTAAACCTCTTGGTTGCAAATGGATTTTCAAAAAGAAAATGAATGTTAATGGGACTATTGAGAAATTCAAATCCAGGTTAGTCATTCAAGGCTTTAGACCAAAAGTCGGTATTGACTATTTTGATACGTATGCTCCGGTTGCACATATTTCTACTATTAGATTGTTGGTTGCCTTGGAAAGTATCCACAATCTGGTTATTCACCAAATGGATGTGAAAACAACCTTTTTAAATGGTGATCTTGACGAGGAAGTTTACATGAAACAACCAGAAGGTTTCATTATGCCCGGTAAAGAGCTTATGGTTTGTAAACTTGTCAAATCTTTGTATGGGCTGAAACAAGCACCTAAACAATGGCATCAAAATTTTGATGAGGTGATTTTGTCTTTTGGTTTCAAAACAAACCAATGTGACAAATGTTTTTATAGTAGATTTGATGATGCTACTAGAGCTGGAGTTATCATTTGCTTATATGTAGATGACATGTTGATTTTTGGTACCGACCAAAATCAAGTGGATGAAACAAATAAATTGTTGTCATCCAAGTTCTCCATGAAAGATTTAGGAGAGGCTGATGTAATTCTTAGAATAAGAATTAAGAGGATGAACAAAGGATTGGTAATGACTCAAAGTCATTATATTGAGAAAATTCTCAAGCGGTTTAATTTTACCGAGTGTTCTCCTGTGAGTACTCCTATGGATCCTAGTGTGAAATTAATGCCAAATAATGGTATTCCCATTTCATAATTGGAATAATCTAAGGCTATTGGTAGCTTGATGTATGCCATGACAAGTACCAGACCTGATATTACATTTGTTGTGGGTAAGTTGAGCAGGTACACTAGTAATCCTAGTGCTCAACATTGGCAAGTAGTGAATAGAGTGTTTAAGTATCTCAAGGGAACCATGAATTATGGTTTGAGTTACTTGGGGAGTCCTTCGGTTTTAGAAGGCCATTCAGATGCAAGTTGGATTACCAACATGGAGTACCATTCCTCAACTTCTGGTTGGGTATTCTTGCTTGGGGGAGGTGCCATTTCTTGGGCTTCCAAGAAGCAATCTTGCATTACAAACTCGACAATGGAATCTGAGTTTGTTGCGTTAGCAGCTGCTGGTAAAGAAGCAGAATAGCTAAGGAATTTAGTCTATGAGATTCCTTTGTGGTCTAAACCGATAACACCTATTTCTATCCTTTGTGATAGTGTTGCCGCTTTGGATAAGGCATATAGCCAGGTTTATAATGGCAAGTCTAGACACTTAGGTGTTAAAAATAATATGATTAGAGAACTAATCATGAATGGTGTGATTTCAGTTGAGTTTGTGAAATCGCAACAAAATTTGGCAGATCACTTGACTAAAGGTCTGACAAGAGACTTAGTGCACAAGTATGTAATCGGGATGGGATTAAAGTCCATTTAATTCTATAACGAAAAGACACCCAATTCCCTCCTAATATAACGTTAGGAGTTGAATTCAATGTGGAAAGCTCATACTTATAGATTGGAACACATGAAGTATTCATCCTAGGTATGTGTTCGGTTCTACAAGTTAGCCAGGTTGAAGTTTAACTTCTTAATAATTCCTTTGATAAATGTATGTGCAGATACATGGAAAGGAGTTACCTACGTGATTGTGAAGTGTAGTCGCATTTCAAGAGGTTGTGGACTTGGCCTTGATACGATCATGAGAGGATTGGGACACACGACTTTATAATAGTGTCAAGTTGTATTATGTTAGAAATTTAATAAACTAGTACGTATTTTACTTTCTGGTATTCAAATGGGTTGATGGGTTCAATTCTTAGAACACACTGATTCTCGAGTATTTGCAAGTGTATGATACTAAGTGGAAATTCAATCGTTTCGATATTTTCATTATGTACTAGTTTGGTTTGTTTTGATAAGGTTATGTTTGTTCAAGGGTTACACTAAAATGAGGGAGGATTGTTGGTGATTTTAGTGTCACCATGTCATTTTAAGTAACTGGAACTAACATGTGAGCTAAGGGGATTCATGATTTGTACTTTAATATATGTACGGGGTTGTGAGGAGTGCACATATGTATAAGATCGAGTCAGACGCCGGTTCGACGACTAGTCGGGGGTCCGGGGGTAGCGCCCCCGGTTCCAGGGTTTCCAAAGGGGCAGCGCCCCTTTGGGGGGGTCTAGGGGCAGCGCCCTTAGCGGGATCCAAGGGGCAGAGCCCCTGGATGGGGTCCGGCTAAACCTCACCGAATTTTGCATGTGGGAATATAATGGAAAATTCAATTTCTTGAGGGTGATTATGGTAAAAGTAACGAAACTCGTTAGTTTTGGTAACGCTAATCCACATTAACATTACTTACTTCCAAAGCAACTAATAACGGCCTAACCCTAATGAAACCCTAATCTTGTTTAATATATAAACGACTCTTCCTCTACAGAAGAGGGTTACGATCTTAAGCTCTCGTTTTTCATCATACATTCACAGAATCCTCTAGCACTGGTTGGGGTCCCGCTGAACCTCACCGAATTTTGCATGTGGGAACATAATGGAAAATTCAATTTCTTGAGGGTGATTATGGTAAAACTAACGAAACTCGTTAGTTTTGGTAACCCTAATCCGGATTAACATTACTTACTTCCAAAGCAACTAATGACGGCCCAACCCTAATGAAACCCTAATCTTGTTTAATATATAAACGACTCTTCCTCTACAGAAGAGGGTTACGATCTTAAGCTCTCGTTTTTCATCATACATTCACATAATCCTCTAGCATATTGGCTTACGTTTTCTGTGCCTAGAAACGTAAGTGTCCACTTGGATTATCCTAGGCTGAATTTCTTGTAACTCAGGCATAGGGTAGAAATATCAGTTCAGAAAGTGATATCATGATCCAAGTTGGTATCCAGATCTCCACCACAAACCCTAAATTTTCCTATATCAATTCATACTGGGGGCTGACGACATGCATATGGTGGAGTCGTACGGACATAAGTGACAGATAGAAGTCACATATAGAAATAACGAACAAAAATACATCTCCCAACGACCATGGCCCAAAGTGCAAGCCCAAAATGCATATCGACCCAAAATGCATGGCCCTCTCATTTTACTTTTATATTTAATTGTGTCACACTCATACAATATATATATATATATATATATATATATATATATATATATATATATATATATATATATATATATATATATATAACTTGTTGTTCAAAACGTGTTGGTAGAGCATATCATAATATCTTGAGCTAAAAGATGATCACGATTCTAATTGGTTTTTTTGGAAACGACAAATATATTAAAAAAGAACCACCGCCAAGCAAGTAACTAGCGGAGGATCAGCAACAAAAACATAAAAAAAGTACAAAAGTAAGAAGAACAGATACAAAGTTAACATATATGGAATGGGGATGACACCCAATCACTTCATTTACAGATTTAACCTCTACCCATACTTTTGATCCATAAGTACACCGATGATTTAATGAAGTCCACACCTTTGGAAGGGCTAGTGAATATCGATTTGAATAGTCTATCATTTCGATATTTATATAGATTCCATATCATTCCATTACTGATAGCAATGGACCAACTACTCTTTTTAGGGTTGTTCCCCAGGTATTAATAAAACTGATTGTATCGCCAAGATTTTTAAATGAGCTCTGAGATGTACCACACGATTTGAATATTTCGCTTCTTATCTCGCATGCGAATGGGCATTGCATCAGAATGTGGTCAACACAATCGAAACCAGAGATGCAAGATCCATAGCCTGATGATTCGATTAACACGCCCCTCTCTTGTAGTGCCTTTACTATCGGAATTCTCTTATGTACCGCTCTCCAGATAAAACATATTACTTTTTTTGGAATTCCGTTGTTCCACATGTGTTGTCACGTGTTGGTCAAATCTCCTTCTTAACGCTCCAACTGTGAACTTTCCATCAACATCAAGTAAGTTGCTCCACCTATCTTCACCGCTTGAAAATTGGATTGACTTCAGAACCCTTTGAAGATTGGGTAGATCTTGTGCTAATCTAGCAATTCCCAAGCGTGTATTCCAGTTGCCCAGGAATTCAGCTTCGTAAAATCTATCTGCAATTGCATATTTTTTCCTTGATTATAAGTTAAAGAGACTTCTTAATTCGGATGACAAAAAGGCAAAAAAACTCTAACACCCTACTTTCAGATTTGACCGATATTTCTCGTTGAAAACAAACTTTACCACTGGAGTGTGATCTTGGGTCCCCACCTGAGATTGTTTAGGTATCACTGTAGTCAAAGTTGAGCGAAGGACAAAGCGAAGATTCGTGGCAGGTCTCTTTATCTTAACCGTCTCGTGAACCCAAATATTCATCAATCTTATTATATACATTGATGATACGACAACACATACGAAATATCAAAGGGGCTACTCAACATTGGACACACTACACACTACGCTATATCATACTTCCTTCTCATACCAACTCCATGATTCTACCTAACTTGATCGTCGATGCGTATCCTCATACCACTATTTAGATACTACAAACGATATTTATCTTAGCAATAGATAACTTTCCCTCCATCATCGAATCACCAAGGCGAAACCAAACATCATCAATTTCCACTCTATTTTTTTATTACATTAGTATAGTTGTGATTATTTTAGATCACCGTTGTTTAGTATGCTGCTTAGATTTGGCAAATCGGTATGGAATTTGAAGAAAATCACACATAGTATGTCTATTATGAAACCAAACATCATCAATTGCCACTCTATTTTTTTTTATCATATTATTATATTTGTGATTATCTTAGATCACCGTCGTTTAGTATGCTGCTCATATTTGAAAAATCGATATGGAATTTGAAGAAAATCGCACATAGTATGTCTATTATAGAAACCAAACATCATCAATTGCCACTCTATTTTTTTTATCATATTAGTATAGTTGTGATTATCTTAGATCACCGTCGTTTAGTATGCTGCTCGTATTTGAAAAATCGATATGGAATTTGAAGAAAATCGCACATAGTATGTCTATTATAGAAACCAAATTTTCAGTCCTTGATTTAGTGCTTAACTAGGCTATAACCCGTGAAAACCACTGTTAATATGTATAAAAGGCTAATTCCAAAAAAACTCTTTTATTTTCATATTGTATTTTGAAGAAAAATAAATACAAATTATACCATTGTAATTTTAAATTATTTACCTTATTAATATGTTTGTTGTCTAAGTAAGTTAGCCTTGTTCCTTTTATTTAGGCAATTATATATTTATATTAGAGAGAGTTCACCGCAAATGTGGCATTGCATTTAAGAAACACCCTTTTGTCTTGCATTTATAGATGATAGTTTTGCTTTAAAACTGAAAATATTTAGCAAACCTTGATGATAAAACCAAAATTGAAAAAATTTCAATTATTGGACAAAACACATAAAATATAAAACCACAAGGACAATTTTTGTAATTTACATAAAATATATTAAAATAAAAAATAGTATTTGTTCTTTCTGAGTTATACTATGTTTAATCTAAAAGAAAAAAAAAATGGTCCATTATCAAGGTTTCAAATCTCTAACCGACTACTTTGCATGTAGGTTCATTATAGCTTCCATTTCATATTCTCCCCCTGTTTACACAACCAAAATGGTTTTCAGAATTTTAAATTTCTTTAAAAAAAAAGGTAGAATTAATCAATATTCCAAGTAAACATACCATGATTCCTGGTACTACAGGCAGTACCCATTTCTTGAGTATGGTGAGGGTATATTTGACAATATTGTAAGGGGGAGACTTTTCCTTGTGATAGTCCCTAGTGTAACCATGATGCGCTTGAGAAAAACTCTAACAACTTTCTTGAAACTTTGTAAACAACTCTACATGTCTTTTCATGAATAACAATCTTTTTCTTTCACATAAAACACCTTTAAAAATACATGGATTACAACATATTGTCTTATAGTCGTCCTTGCAATCATGAATTGTGAGTTAAATAATGTCATTACATGAATATAAAGCCTTACAAGTTTCAAAATGTGTTTGGCCATACAATGCATACCGAGAACAATCAAGAATTTGATTAACTTCCATCACTATATCAATAACATTTGTTGTTGGAAATTTCTTAAGAATGCCACATGGTGAAATCGAGTAAAAAAACTCATCCAATGAAACGATAAATATATAAATATCCAACCATTGACATCAACAACTGGTACAATTCCAACATATAAACACGAAAAACAATGGCTCTATGTAATAGCATGACATACAATTTCCCATTATTTCTAGAGGTAATAATAAAAATGTTCCCTAATCAGTTAAGATCTTGAATTGCCATTGATTCTAGAGGTAGTAATAAAACGATCCCCCTTGATTACTCAACACCTGTAATTGTCAATATAAGAATTCAAGTAAGAAAAAGATCAAAGAAAGAGAGCTGATATCTCCTGTACTACCAAAACAGAATAGAACCACAATGATCCACGACATGGACTGAAAAGCATGTGATGTTTTTCCTACAAACACAAATAAACCGCTCTTTTATACACACAAGATGCTCTCGATGAATGTATGAAACAGTTGAATAAAGAAAAGCTGGTAGTAAGAATAGAAATTCAAATACATACCAGGAAGAAAGACCACCTGACCTCTATTCAGGTCAATTTGGGAAACCATTTGGTCCATTTTATGCAAAATGGTCACCATTATAAGAGTTCTAACATACCGAGTCCTTATTTTCGATGCCCATCCCAGATCTTGATATCTGAAAATGAAAGTAAATATGGACATAGCTTTATAAAAGGACTTCACATATGTAAAAGATCAAAAGTAACAAAGAGGCATTCTCACTACCCACCACCCATCACCACCCACCACCACCTGAAACCCCACTACAACCACCACCAACAACAAACCACCACCCATCACTACCCACCACCACCAACCACTACCCACCACACATCACTATCCACCACCCAATACCACCTGCCACCACCACCACCCACCCACCACAACCACTACCACCAACCACCACCCGCCGTCATCACCACTCGCCACCACCACCCACCAAAACCATCACTCATCACTATCACCACCACTTGCAACCACCCACCACCACCCATAACCACACACCACCACGACCCCTACCCCCACCTACAAAGATTTGTTATTGTGTTTTAGATTCATTAGGTTTTCTATTGTATATAATCACATGTGATTATATGTATCGAGTCAATTGTGATTATATGTATCGTATCATATATGATTTATATGTTATTAAATATATATAGTCGCATGTGATTAAATACACGTGAAAAACTAGTGAATCGAGAACGCAAAAATGAATATTATCCACGTAAATCAAATGTGATTAGATACAAATAACTACACATGATTATATGTATTTAATAAAATAATATTTATGTGGGTCATATTTATTTTCATGTTTTAGATTTAATAATTGGCATTGTGTATTAAATCATATGTGATTATATTTATTTAATCGCATATGATTTACATGAACAATATTTGTTTTCACGTGTTGATTCAATAGTTGTTCTTGTGTATTTAATAACATGTGATTATATATTTAATTACATATGATTGGTATGGAAAATATTTATTCTTGCGTTGATTCAATAATTGTTATAATATATTTAATCACATGTGATTATATGTATTTAATCACATGTGATTTATGTGGACAAGATTCATTATTTCTTTCTCAATTCAATAGTTATACTCATGTAATTAATCACATGTGATTATATGTATCAAATCACATATGAATTATATTGATAATATTCATGAGTTAATATTTTTTCTTATGTATTTAATCACATGTGATCGTATGTATTAATCACGTATGATTAATGTGGAAAAAGAAAAACTATTTAATAAAAAACGATAAAATTAATCTTGTATATAGAAATCATATGTGACTAAATATACAAGAACGCATATTGAAAAAGAATGTCAAAATGAATATTGTTCAAATAAATCATATCTAATTAGATACATATAATCTCATGTAATTAAGCACACAAGAACAACAACTGAATCGAGAAAGCAAAAATGAATATTTTCCAAAAAATTCTAAGTGACTACATACATATAATCACATGTGATTATATGCATTTAATCACATATGATATATATGGACAATATTTGTCTTTGTGTTCTCGATTCAATAGTTGTTCTTGTGTATATAATCATATGTGATTATATGTATCTAATCACATATGATTTATATAGACATCATCATTTTTTTCTGTATAAATCATTTGTGATTAGATACATATAATCACATATGATTATATGTATATATAATCACATATGATTACAGTGGAAAAAGAACAATTATTGAATCGAGAATATAACAATGAATCTTATCCACATAAATCATATATGATTTGATACATACAATCACATGTGATTATATGTATTTAATCAGATATGATTTATGCATACATTATTTATTTTTGCAGTTTCGACTGAATAATTGCTTTTGTGTAATTAATCACATGTGATTATATGTATATAATCATATATGATTTGAGGTGGACAAGCTTCATTTTCTCCTTTTCGATTCAATAGTTGTGCTCATGTACTTAATCACATACGATTATACACATAATCACATGTGACTCATGATTTGTACTTTAATATATGTACGGGGTTGTGTGGAGTGCACATATGTATAAGATCGAGTCAGACGCCGGTTCGACGACTAGTCGGGGGTCCGGGGGTAGCGCCCCCGGTTCCAGGGTTTCCAAAGGGGCAGCGCCCCTTTGGGGGGGTCTAGGGGCAGCGCCCTTAGCGGGATCCAAGGGGCAGAGCCCCTGGATGGGGTCCCGCTAAACCTCACCGAATTTTGCATGTGGGAATATAATGGAAAATTCAATTTCTTGAGGGTGATTATGGTAAAAGTAACGAAACTCGTTAGTTTTGGTAACGCTAATCCAGATTAACATTACTTACTTCCAAAGCAACTAATAACGGCCTAACCCTAATGAAACCCTAATCTTGTTTAATATATAAACGACTCTTCCTCTATAGAAGAGGGTTACGATCTTAAGCTCTCGATTTTCATCATACATTCACAGAATCCTCTAGCACTGGTTGGGGTCCCGCTGAACCTCACAGAATTTTGCATGTGGGAACATAATGGAAAATTCAATTTCTTGAGGGTGATTATGGTAAAACTAACGAAACTCGTTAGTTTTGGTAACCCTAATTCGGATTAACATTACTTACTTCCAAAGCAACTAATGACGGCCCAACCCTAATGAAACCCTAATCTTGTTTAATATATAAACGACTCTTCCTCTACAGAAGAGGGTTACGATCTTAAGCTCTCGTTTTTCATCATACATTCACAGAATCCTCTAGCATATTGGCTTACGTTTTCTGTGCCTAGAAACGTAAGTGTCCACTTGGATTATCCTAGGCTGAATTTCTTGTAACCCAGGCATAGGGTAGAAATATCAGTTCGGAAAGTGATATCATGATCCAAGTTGGTATCCAGATCTCCACCACAAACCCTAAATTTTCCTATATCAATTGATACTGGGGGCCGACGACATGCATATGGTGCAGTCGTACGGACATAAGTGACGGATAGAAGTGACATATAAAAATCATGAACAAAAATACATCTCCCAACGAGCATGGCCCAAAGTGCAAGCCCAAAATCCATAAGTACATCGATGATTTAATGAAGTCCACACCTTTGGAAGGGCTAGTGAATATCGATTTGAATAGTCTATCATTTCGATATTTATATAGATTCCATATCATTCCATAACTGATAGCAATGGACCAACTATTCTTTTTAGGGTTGTTCCCCAGGTATTAATAAAACTGATTGTATCGCCAAGATTTTTAAATGAGCTCTGAGATGTACCACACGATTTGAATATTTCGCTTCTTATCTCGCATGCGAATGGGCATTGCATCAGAATGTGCTCAACACAATCGAAACCAGAGATGCAAGATCCATAGCCTGATGATTCGATTAACACGCCCCTCTCTTGTAGTGCCTTTACTATCGGAATTCTCTTATGTACCGCTCTCCAGATAAAACATATTACTTTTATTCTAATTTTGTTGTTCCACATGTGTTGTCACGTGTTGGTCAAATCTCCTTCTTAACGCTCCAACTGTGAACTTTCCATCAACATCAAGTAAGTTGCTCCACCTATCTTCACCGCTTGAAAGTTGGATTGACTTTAGATCCCTTTGATGATTGGGTAGATCTTGTGCTAATCTAGCAATTCCCAAGCATGTATTCCAGTTGCCCAGGAATTCACCTTCGTAAAATCTATTTGCAATTGCATATTTTTTCCTTGATTATAAGTTAAAGAGACTTCTTAATTCTGATGACAAAAAGGCAAAAAAACTCTAATACCCTACTTTCAGCTTTGACCGATTTTTCTCGTTGAAAACAAACTTTACCACTGGAGTGTGATCTTGGGTCCCCACCTGAGATTGTTTAGGTATCACCGTAGTCAAAGTTGAGCGAAGGACAAAGCGAAGATTCGTGGCAGGTCTCTTTATCTTAACCATCTCGTGAACCCAGATATTCATCAATCTTATTATATACATTGATGATACGACAACACATACGAAATATCAAAGGGGCTACTCAACATTGGACACACTACACACTACGCTATATCATACTTCCTTCTCATACCAACTCCATGATTCTTCCTAACTTGATCGTCGATGCGTATCCTCATACCACTATTTAGATACTACAAACGATATTTATCTTAGCAATAGATAACTTGCCCTCCATCATCGAATCACCAAGGCGAAACCAAACATCATCAATTGCCACTCTATTTTTTTTATTACATTAGTATAGTTGTGATTATTTTAGATCACCGTTGTTTAGTATGCTGCTTAGATTTGGCAAATCGGTATGGAATTTGAAGAAAATCACACATAGTATGTGTATTATGAAACCAAACATCATCAATTGCCACTCTATTTTTTTTTTATCATATTATTATATTTGTGATTATCTTAGATCACCGTCGTTTAGTATGCTGCTCATATTTGAAAAATCGATATGGAATTTGAAGAAAATCGCACATAGTATGTCTATTATAGAAACCAAACATCATCAATTGCCACTCTATTTTTTTTTATCATATTAGTATAGTTGTGATTATCTTAGATCACCGTCGTTTAGTATGCTGCTCGTATTTGAAAAATCGATATGGAATTTGAAGAAAATCGCACATAGTATGTCTATTATAGAAACCAAATTTTCAGTCCTTGATTTAGTGCTTAACTAGGCTATAACCCGTGAAAACCACTGTTAATATGTATAAAAGGCTAATTCCAAAAAAACTCTTTTATTTTCATATTGTATTTTGAAGAAAAATAAATACAAATTATACCATTGTAATTTTAAATTATTTACCTTATTAATATGTTTGTTGTCTAAGTAAGTTAGCCTTGTTCCTTTTATTTAGGCAATTATATATTTATATTAGAGAGAGTTCACGGCAAATGTGGCAATGCATTTAAGAAACACCCTCTTGTCTTACATTTATAGATGATAGTTTTGCTTTAAAACTGAAAATATTTAGCAAACCTTGATGATAAAACCAAAATTGAAAAAATTTCAATTATTAGACAAAACACATAAAATATAAAACCACAAGGACAATTTTTGTAATTTACATAAAATATATTAAAATAAAAAATAGTATTTGTTCTTTCTGAGTTATACTATGTTTAATCTAAAAGAAAAAAAAAATGGTCCATTATCAAGGTTTCAAATCTCTAACCGATTACTTTGCATGTAGGTTTATTATAGCTTCCATTTCATATTCTCCCCCTGTTTACACAACCAAAATGGTTTTCAGAAGTTTAGATTTCTTAAAAAAAATAATAAATAAATAAAAAAGGTAGAATTAATCAATATTCCAAGTAAACATACCATGATTCCTGGTACTACAGGGAGTACCCATTTCTTGAGTATGGTGAGGGTATATTTGACAATATTGTAAGGGGGAGACTTTTCCTTGTGATAGTCCCTAGTGTAACCATGATGCGCTTGAGAAAAACTCTAACAACTTTCTTGAAACTTTGTAAACAACTCTACATGTCTTTTCATGAATAACAATCTTTTTCTTTCACATAAAACACCTTTAAAAATACATGGATTACAACATATTGTCTTATAGTCGTCCTTGCAATCATGAATTGTGAGTTAAATAATGTCATTACATGAATATAAAGCCTTACAAGTTTCAAAATGTGTTTGGCCATACAATGCATACCGAGAACAATCAAGAATTTGATTAACTTCCATCACTATATCAATAACATTTGTTGTTGGAAATTTCTTAAGAATGCCACATGGTGAAATCGAGTAAAAAAACTCATCCAATGAAACGATAAATATATAAATATCCAACCATTGACATCAACAACTGGTACAATTCCAACATATAAACACGAAAAACAATGGCTCTATGTAATAGCATGACATACAATTTCCCATTATTTCTAGAGGTAATAATAAAAATGTTCCCTAATCAGTTAAGATCTTGAATTGCCATTGATTCTAGAGGTAGTAATAAAACGATCCCCCTTGATTACTCAACACCTGTAATTGTCAATATAAGAATTCAAGTAAGAAAAAGATCAAAGAAAGAGAGTTGATATCTCTTGTACTACCAAAACAGAATAGAACCACAATGATCCACGACATGGACTGAAAAGCATGTGATGTTTTTCCTACAAACACAAATAAACCGCTCTTTTATACACACAAGATGCTCTCGATGAATGTATGAAACAGTTGAATAAAGAAAAGCTGGTAGTAAGAATAGAAATTCAAATACATACCAGGAAGAAAGACCACCTGACCTCTATTCAAGTCAATTTGGGAAACCATTTGGTCCATTTTATGCAAAATGGTCACCATTATAAGAGTTCTAACATACCGAGTCCTTATTTTCGATGCCCATCCTAGATCTTGATATCTGAAAATGAAAGTAAATATGGACATAGCTTTATAAAAGGACTTCACATATGTAAAAGATCAAAAGTAACAAAGACGCATTCTCATTAGCATGTAAATATATCAATAAATCTGTTTATGGAAAAAACCAAGATATGAAGATACATAAGTTGCCTCAAACTTTCTTTGAGAAATTTCATCGAACACCTGATATGAAGGGGATGTTGGGTGCTCTGCCCTACATCAGTTTATTATAACCCTACAAAAAGACGTTTTCAAATGACAGTCACAAGATTAAATCCAAAATAATGTTATGGTTGGAGATTTCTAAATTGAAAAGACACAAAACACAGAATGGTAGGAAATAAGAGCCATGCAAAACAAAATACTTTTGTCACCTATTTTGTCGAACACCTTACGTGCATATTCCAAATAACCGCAATTCATATACATATTGATTATATGGTTGCTTATGTAAGGGTTTGGCAATAATAACATTTCAATTGTTCTTGTCAAACATGTAGGTTGTAGCCATATATACATTGGCTTTGAGATAGGCAACCATGGCATGCACACTTCTGGAAGAAAGTAACTTATGTTTATTGGATATGATCGATGTCATGAATATTTGAGAATATATATCAGAAATTTTGGAGGAAGAAAGACACATATCAACATCGATGAACTGATTACAAATTTAGGTTGAAAACATTTGTTGTTTCCATATTTATTGCAGTTATTTTGGTATAAGATAAAACTATTCAAAATTGAAATGCTCGTTTATATGGAAATCAATTTATGAGCAAAAGAGCGGGAAATCAATTTATGAGCAACGCTGGGGGGAATTGCCATGTGGAAAAATACAGATTTAAAAGCGGAACATGTGGCAAGTTTTTATTACGAAGAGAGATATGAGATATCCGATCATAAATATAACAAAATGATGACAATTCTAGATAGCACAATTGGGCTACCAGATGGGCAGGCCGGACTTGCATGCTTCGTGATTGCGTACCAAGCC
Organism: Lactuca saligna; assembly: GCF_052625555.1. Lineage (NCBI taxonomy): Eukaryota > Viridiplantae > Streptophyta > Magnoliopsida > Asterales > Asteraceae > Lactuca > Lactuca saligna. Next base: position 9,411,488 of record NC_136420.1, read on the forward strand.
CAAGACGGCATAGTTTACTTTCCATATATTCAAATTGGGTTTGATTTAATTCCCATAAATATTAATTATTTAACTTAGATTTGATAGTTACATTATTTCCAAAAATGTACTTTTTTATTTTAATGATTACTGATCTTCATAAATTTACATTTAAGCCGTGAACTTCCTATATATACGTTCTGAGTCATGAGCTGGTGTGTTCATTTTTTATTTTAATTTTATAATTATAAATTGTTCTAGATCAAAAAATGCTATAAATTTCATATATTTAGCACGATTAATTATTAATCTTTCTGAGAATTTTGATAATACCGCTAAGCGAAATATCATGATGAACTTAACTTTATATTAGCCGTTAATAAGCTTTCTTTCGAGATTTGGCTCCATAATGTAATGAATCCACACATTTTGCCTACTATAGTTGAATATTTTATATTTATTTTTACGATAACAAAAAAGTAATTATTGATCGGATCTTTTGTAAAATCTGTTTCTGATTAATTATCATTTTGAAAATAAAGGGGTATATATATATATATATATATATATATATATATATATATATATATATATATATATATATATATACTAGCCGTTACCCGCGCACAGCAGCGGGGACAAATAGTTTCTTTCAACGATATTTTTTTTAAAGAAAAATGTTATGTTCCAAAAGAAAGTTCATGTCGTGGGTGAGAGGAAGGGCGGTAGTCATGATAGTTGTTAGTTGAAGGCGGAAGTAGGCAGAGCGGCTGTGGTGGTGGTGGTTATACTGTCTTGGTTACTGGTTAGGGTTCTTACAGAGAGTGTGCGTATATTTCTTACTTTGAAGGGATTACGAAGATAGATATTATGAGATGGCTTGTTATCAATGTGAGAGAAGAGATCCTCTATAAATTGTTGATATTGACCGCTTTAAATGGCTGAAGTGTTGAGATTGGCGGGTTCAATTTACAAATGAATTCTTATATTAATTTGATACCAGATTTTTAGGGGATAAAAGATAGGGTTAATGTTTTAATATTATTATATTATAAATGGGTTGTACTTCAAGCTTAATAGTTTGGACGTCTTAAAAAAATAATATTATTATATTCAATCTATTTATAGAAATAGTTAGATTTCTTTTATAAGTAGTAAAGATATATATATATATATATATATATATATATATATATATATATATATATATATATATATATATATATATATATTAGTTTATAACCCGTGGGAACTACGGTTACAAAACTAATTAAACTTTCAAAATGAAAATTCAAAATTGTTATTCAATTATTTTAAATAAATTATTAATTAATAGATATTTTTTAATTATATAAAATTATAATCGTTAATTTAAATAAATATGTAAATTATATCACCTTATAATTTGTATTAATTTTATTTTATTTATAATGTTATTAATTTAATATAATTAGAGTGGTAAATTTAAATTTTAAAATTTGAAATGTACAATTAATATGTTGACAAGTGTCATGCATTAATTAGAATACTAATAGGGTGACACATGGGAAAAGAAAAATAAAATATGTATTAATTAGGACCTAATTGGATGACGCATGTCAAAATAAGATTAAAACTACTTTTTTATTAAAATAGGGATATATATATATATATATACACACACACAGAGTCACATTTACATAAAAGTTGCTGATAATTCTACAACATTTTTTTATACATCCACGGAGTTTTAAAGTAAATTGACAGTTGTGCCCTTCATCATTTATCTTTAGAATGCAATTAATTTATTCAAAGGCAAACGTTCATTTTTGATAAACCATTACACCAAATGAACTCATACCTCGTCTCACTGTGTTGGAGATCCCTTTGAACCACAATCTCCAACAGAATCCTATCACCTCCAACCATCATTTTCACCTAAATATGCTCTTTTTCTATTGCATTTCTAGTAATAAGCCATGCTGTTCCAATTCCCCATTTTAGATCCTTTGTACACAAAAAGGAAGATAGCAATTAAGAGGGGAAGAGAGACTTGCACCAACGGACTGGAATCGATGAGGACAAACCAATTGTTGTCAACATCTGGAATTGTGATCATAAGCAAGCACCAAAACCATACTTGCGAGGCTAATACAGGTGCAAAATGTGAGCAACACCGCTTTCTCTCTTCATGGAACCATAGTGCCTTCGAACTTGTTGCAAATTGCATTAAATCAAAAATACAATAAAGAGCATTGAAGTATCGAGTTCCAATGTATGACAGATAAACGTAACGATCGTTCTCAGCTGAAACCATTGTACTTGGCACATCTTCCTCACTCACTTAGGTCTCACTTCTAACTTCAGTTTCAATCTCAAAATCCACAAAAAATATATGACCAAAATCAAACTTAATCTTCATAAATTTAAACAATCAAAGCATCTGACATGATGTCTGTACCTCATTCCAGTAAATTACGAAGGGGGACTGATTTCTAAACAGTAAACTTCAAACATCAACAAAATTCGCCATATAAATCTGCAAATTATGAAATTTGCATACAATTCCACAAAAAACTTAGTTTAATTTACATTCACTATTTACATTCACTATTTACATACAAATTAAGAAATTTACATACAATTTCACAAAAAACTTAGTTTAATTGCAGATAGATATACAATAGCCAGAGATGAGATGACGAATAAACCGAAGTGTAACAACTAGCCTTAGAATAGCCGACGACAGCATCTGCAAACACAAACAGAGGGTCATGAGCGATGATTGTTGAAGCCTTATGAATCGATATGGAGATCCAATCTGGTGATTTTTACTTTTGGTGGAAGATTGAGAGAAGGGAAAGGTCATATAAATGAGGGGCAAAATAGTCGATATAGTTTAAAATCCGTGGATGAATTTACATAAAGCCTAAAACCCTCCTTTAATTACCTCCCAGAGATTATAAAACCGATTAAAGGGCCCCAAGAACACCCAAGAAAATCTTATTACAAGTTATAAATGGCGGCAATATTGTTCAAGAATCAATCTTTCTTCTTGCTCATTACTAGTTTCTCTCTCCTCCATCTTTGTCTCGCCGATCACCATCATCACCACCGCCACCACCATCATCATTTTCATCTCCATCGACACCACCGAGGCCATACTCATATTCATACTCCACCTCCTCCTCCGCCTATACCCCCAACACCACCCACACTGCCTACACCGCCCATACCACCGCCCATACCACCGCCTACACCACCTCCCACACAGTCTACAACGCCGATAATGGCGCCTACACCATCCACAGTAGTGCCTACGCAGCCAACACCGGCGATACTGGCTACACCGCCCATGCCGGCTGCAGGGCCTACACAGATCATTGTCAGCGGACGCGATGACCCTTTCTTGCCACCCAAGATTAGAAGAGCGATTGAACCCAAAAAACCGTTGGGAAATTGGGTTCTTCTGCAAAGAAGTATAGGGATTTCTGCCATGCACTTGCAGCTTCTACACAATAACAAAGTCGTTATCTTTGATCGGACCGATTTTGGACCATCAAATCTCAGTCTCCCGTTCGGAGAACCTTGCCGGATCAACGACGAAGTGGTTAGACCTGATTGCACCGCTCACTCCATCCTCTACGACGTTCCTTCAAATACATTCCGACCACTTACTGTACAAACCGATATATGGTGTTCATCAGGCTCCGTCGATCCCAGCGGCACACTTGTGCAAACAGGAGGCTACCACGCCGGCGACCACAAAATACGTCTCTTCACTCCATGCCGAGATAATTCTTGTGATTGGGTTGAATTGGAAAGGAATTTAACTGTTCAACGTTGGTATGCGTCAAATCATATTCTCCCCGACGGAAACATTATCATCGTCGGTGGCCGGAGAGCTTACAGCTATGAGTTTTATCCAAGAAACCCAATTGGGTCTTCTTCTTTAAATTTGTTTAATCTCACGTTCTTGATAGAAACAACAGATTTTCAAGAAGAGAACAATCTGTATCCGTTTCTTCACCTCTTGCCGGACGGAAATCTGTTTATCTTTGCGAATCAACGTTCGATATCGTTGGATTACGTGCACGGCCGAGTCGTTCGCGAGTTTCCGCCGATTCCCGGAGAAAAAAGATCGTACCCATCAACCGGTTCATCAGTTCTGATACCGATTTCGCTCAACGAAAATGTCCGATCGCCGCCGGTGGAGGTTATGATTTGCGGCGGCGCAAGAGGAGGGTCTTTTCCGATGGCGGAGCAAGGTGTGTACATGGCAGCTGCAAGAACCTGCGGACGTATGGACCTCAATGCTCCTCAGCCCAGTTGGACCATGGAGATGATGCCCCTCCGCCGGGTAATGCCGGATATGATCGTTTTACCGACCGGCGACATCATCATCATTAACGGAGCGGCGAGAGGTACCGCCGGTTGGGAGAACGCGGTTGAACCGATTTTGCACCCGATTCTTTACGAGCCAAGAAAGAGACTATTTACTGTGCTCACCCCCACCAAAAGACCCAGGATGTACCACTCAGCAGCCACGTTACTTCCAGATGGCAGAATCTTAGTCGGTGGAAGTAACCCACACGTGTCATACGAGTTCACCGGAAACTACCCAACTGATTTGAGTTTGGAGGCCTTTTCGCCGCCGTACATGGACGGGAGATTCGCTTATTACAGGCCTTCAATCTTGTCCGTTGAATATGGTATCGATGAAGGTATAATCTACGGTCAATATTTCACCATAACGTTGACTATGTCCTTGACTGGTTTAGATCTAAGGGTTATCGTATCGTTGGTTGCACCCTCATTTGCGACTCACTCATTCGCGATGAATCAACGAGTGCTATTTTTACACGTGGCTTCCGTTGAACAATATTCTGTGTTTGGGTATAGGGTTACGGTACGTGCGCCTTCATCACCAAATGTTGCACCGCCGGGGTATTATATGTTGTTTGTGGTACACGATGGGGTACCAGGTCAATCCGTTTGGGTCAATTTACAATCGAATTAGTTTTGGAAAATTCTTTTTGTTTTCATTTTGAATTCTTTGATGTTCTAAGTGAAGTTGATGAAAATATACTAATTAGTTTTGAAATTAGTTTCTCTATTCTAATTAATCAAACTTTAACGTGATTTCAATTTGTTTTGTGTTAATAATTGGTTTTCGGTTTTTCAAAATCGTACTCTTAACTTGGTTCAAAATAAAAGCAAATAAAACTCATATCTTCCATATAAATTAACACCGGAATGGTATCAATCGATTTAATTATCGGGTTGATTGCTTTTTATTTTGTTTTCTTCCGATCAAATTCCAAGTAGATACATATCCTTAGAAAGTACTAATGTGAATAGAGAATAATTTCCAAGGTTAAAAAATAAATTACAACTTGTAGAAAGCATTTTGTTTCCCAGTATTACGTGTCATTAATCATTATCATTTATATAGCTAAAGTTATGTTTTGACGTACTATCGTAAACCCGAACAACAAAAAGAAAATAACAAATCATAAGAATCAATGCAAAATTGTCTTTAAAATTTGAAACTTTGATTTGGAAAACTCGGGTGTTTGGCTTAGCTTTTTCTATGCTAAAAATTTTTTATGCTAAAAGTCATTTTAGGAAAAGATAAAAGCTAAAAGATGCTTGGCAAAAACCTTTTAAAAGCAATTTTTGGATTTTGGATATAAGAAAAATCAACTTTTTGGAAAAGTCATGAAAATCTGACTTTTTGTAACTTTTTGGAAGAAGACTTTTAGTCTCTAAAATGCTAAACCAAACACCCCCTGAGTGTGAAGACATAAATGAACGGCTAAGATAGTTATTTTATAAGATTCCAGAGATATCTTATTAAAAAAATTATTTTATAAGATTTTAGAGATATCTTAGGGCTTGTTTGATTTTGGTTTGAGTATGATGAGACATTCTTTTCTGACTCATTGGTAAGCAAAAACCTTTGACTCACATGAGAGATTAATAGTTGATTCGGTCCATGTGTGTTTCTTTCAAATTTTGCCATTTACTTTGATATCGTATATAACTTCCTCCATGGAACACACCCTTCTAAGCTTGCAAGTTGCAATCGTCCCCTTTCCGACTCCCTTGATGATCTTTGCATACAATTTTCATTTCCCATATTTTGTATTTTTTTATAATTATTTAATATATTTGTTAACATATTTTATAAAATAAATGAATACATTTTATTCGATACATATAGCAAAATGACAATATGATAATATCACTATATTACTATTTTCATCGTTCAACACACCTTATACAAAATCAAACTACAAAGTTTCGTAACTCAGTCGATCTTCTCACTAGTAACAACTATTAGGCATTCCGGTATGGGGCATCACCTTACGCGTGATGTCCTATGTGGTATGGAAAGCCACGCGTGAACACCGCCCTAAAGATGGGTGGGTGTCCTGTGGTGTGATACCTGCTACGGAAGAAGCTGGAGGCCATGATTGGTGGAGCTTTTATTTGTGTCTATCTCTCTCTACAATCTGTCTCTTCTTCTCTACCCATTCACTAGTGAACACCATTTCCATAACCTAGTAGCTTGGTTGTGGAATGGTTAAAATAATGACGTGACCTCTTTTTATTCTATTCTCACGTGTGAGGATACCCCTCAGCCTTAGGCTAAAGGGTATGGTCACATCCAACCTACCGAAAAAGTGATGCCACCTCATCGCCATGTCAACTCCACTACAAACCGACTAACCCTTGGAAATGGTTACCACTCCATATCATTTTTTTTTTAATTTTTTTTACAATATTAGATTAAATTAAAAAAATAATTCAAATAAAACACACATTAAAAACATTAAATTAAAACACATTGCATTAATTTTAAAACACACAAATATAAGTCCTAAATTACTTAAAAACAACAAAAAAAATTCTAAATTACTTATTTATCATAAAATACTTTAAAAAAAAAATCCTAAATTACTTATTTATTCTAAATTACTTAAAAAAACACACACAACATAACAACTAAAACATAAATATTAGAACCTAATCGTCATATTTAGCACGTACACGTTGTTAGATTTTCACAAATATCGCGAGATTTTCGGGGTCGAGATCCGGTTGGGGTTTGGTGTTTATGATTTGAAGATTGGTATGTGACATCCCCATTTTCACGGCCAGAAAAGACCGATTTTGTTTATGATTTATAAAAATCAGAGTACCTCTTTTAATAAAAATGTTGCGGAATTTGTTCCCAGTAAAACATGATAAATACATTATCAAAGCATTTCCGAATAAAAAATAGTTTTATTCATTTTAAAAATTTTGGGATGGCATCGTTAATACCGAAACATAAGCATAAACAGAACTTACATTCATTATCACTAGTGATTTATATCTCCTTAATCTCTCAGTGTAATGTGACTTATCAACACCTATAATATAAATAAACTAAGTGGGTCAGGTTGGGAAACCTGGTAAGTACATAGGGTTTTCAACCCACAATAAATAAGTTTATTAACTTTATCAAACCAAACAAACCCGATTACCCATTCCTGTTATCCTCACTTTATGTCCCTAAAACATCTAACACAAGGGACCTAGTCTAAGGACTTTCATCGGGGTGACAACACATGTTTCAGGGGTTCCTCAGCAATTCATGTCAAATAAGGCAACCATGTGGGGGATGGAGTATTGCTGGTGAGCACACAGTTCAAATAAGCACCTACAGGTTGCGAGCCTGCTAGCGTTCCACTGGACTGTCTAGAATAGTTCGTGGGTGTCATCTATACTCCGCTAAATGACTGGATCATTAATAACATCTATATCCAGGCCTCTCATTATTTTATTTGGTCACACAACAACTATTACATCTACCAATGTTTACCCAACACCTTTTGTAGATATAAAATATATGTACAGTTTAAATCATTTAAAACTTGTATAAAAATATTTCACCCAGCATAGACAGCAAGTATTTAGACAATATGCACACATAACATGTAATTTATATTAAATACTTTATATCTATGTGTAAGATGAAAAGAATCATGCACTCACTTGAAAGGTGGTGATTCCAAACTTAGACAGCGCTTCGCTTCTTAAAAATAATTTCTTTCGATGAAACCTAGTATTATTACCACTAGAGTTTAATATATTATTCGCCGAGACAAATTAATAGTCTAGCTATTATTACTATTATATATGCGTTAAACAATACTTATATAACCCAAAATAATAGCTCAAGTACTTATTATAAGTTCCTAATAACGTTACTATAATTAAATAAAAGCTATATTAAAAAATAGCGTAGACGTAGCTCACTTACAACGGGTTTTATAGAAAATCGGCTTTGCTTGGAGCAGTGTTCCTGAGCCGAAAAGCTCTTCTTCTCGGAGCCGTCGAGCACTCCAGGGATTTCGCCTCGTGCTAGGGATGTTTCCTAGGCTTTTGGGGGGGGGGGGGGTTCGGTTCTAGAGAGAGAGAGAGTAAAGAGAAGAAAGAACGGGAAATGTGTGAAGAAAATGAGGGTGAGAGAGGTTCTATTTATAGGGTGAAAAATGGTTGAACTTGGTGCCGCATTTCACCATCTAGTGACAAGACTTTGGAAGAAAGCAGTGACCAAGATTGTGCCACATCACCAATTCCGTACAACACACTTCCGACTTCTAAAATCCGTAACTTTCACATACGACCTCCATTTTTGATGTTATTTATATCCACACGTAGGTAAAAATAAGATCTACAACTTTCATTTTGACTCTGTTGACTAATTCTCGACCGATCTTAAATTTAACAGTACGAGGAGATTATATTGTTAAATGTCCGCATAAAAATTCATAACTTCTACATACGGACTCTGTTTTCGTCTGTCTTTTTACCATTGAGTTCCTATTAACGAGATCTTCAATTCTCATTTAGGTCGCGTAGGCCAAAAAAACGCTCAATCTAAAATTCGAGTTTCGGACTGTGCAATGTTAAGTCAAATCTTAGAAAATTCATAACTTCCTCATACGAAGTCAGATTTGGGCATTTTTTTTTGAATGTTCTCGGTTTAACATATACTACAACTTTTGTTTATATTTCTAAGGCTAAAAAGTCCTCCATCGTAAATTCACTATTTATATCTCCCGGTGTCATGCTGGTTTTGCCGTAAAACTTCGACGGACCATAACTTCTTCGTTATAACTCAGATTTCAACGTTCTTTATATGTACGAAACCCTTGAGACGTATTCTACAACTTGGTTAAGATTATTTATTCTAAATAATCTTTTGTCAAAAAGTCATTTTCGACCTCTATTATCTCTAATGGAAAAACTCAATTTCTTGAGGGTAGTTATGGTAAAACTAACGAAAGTCGTTAGTTTTGGTAACCCTAATCCGGATTAATATTACTGGCTTCCAATGCAACTAAGGACGGCCCAACCCTAATGAAACCCTAATCTTGTTCAATATATAAACGACTCTTTTTATACAGAAGGGGGTTACCTTCTTTAGCTCTCGTTTTCATCATACATTCACGGAACCCTTTAGCATATTGGCTTACGTTTTCTGTGCCTAGAAACGTAAGTGCCCACTTAGATTATCCTAGGCTGAATTTCTTGTAACCCAGGCATAAGGTAGAAATATCAGTTCAGAAAGTGATATCACGACCCAAGTTGGTATCCAGATCTCCTCCACAAACCCTAATTTTCCCACTAAGATCTTAGAACTGATAGCCACGCAGTGCGATTCGATGTCGACGACGAAGGTGGCCGATGAAACCAAATCTTATGCCTTTCTTCAGATCTGGTCATTATCGTTGGTGGCTTTGAGCGACTGTCTGGTCGCAGAGTTTATTATCTTCGCAGAGCCAAACGTCCGCTCCTTCCTTTCTTCTACTCATAGCTCAAACATAGGGATATCATGATAAGTAAAGAGTAAGAGGAGGTGGTTTCCGATCGTAGGAGGCGGAGGGAGACGACAACAAGTAGATCGGAGGTGGTGAAGAGGCGTCTGTGCGGTGATCCGGCAACGTTCTGCTGATAGTTCTAGCAGAGTCTGGTGCTCCAAATCTAAGTTAAATGAGAAAGAAAGGGTGGAGAGAGAGAGAGAGAGAGAGAGAGAGAGAGAATGTGTACCGGTGTGTATCAGAAAAATAAATAAAAATATTTATTAAAACTAGTGATTAAAATTTGTTTTCAAACGTAAAAATAAAAATGTTCTCATTGGAATATATATATATATATATATATATATATATATATATATATATATATATATATATATATATACTCTTTTAATTTCCCATTTTATAGAATATTAATAAAAATTTTCAAACAAATACTCTGTTTCAACAACACATTCCATTTTATAGAATGTTGTATCATAGTATACATCTCCTTTGGCGTTTTCCTACACACTCCATTTTCAACATTTTAATCTAATATTTTGTAGCATCAAAACCTTGGATTCGGAGCCTAAAAGTCTGCAAATGGCCACTCGCTACCAGCCTTCTTTCTTGAAGATCTTGCAGGACCCATCCGCTGCCTCTTACATAGTACTCATCTTCTTCTACTGCGATTTAATTTCAGTTTTTTCTGTTCTGTTGATTCCATTCATGAAATCGTGGTATTTTGCAGGCACTACCACCTGATTTTGTCCGTGATCACATGGAGAACAAGATCCCTGAGAGCTCGATAATCCGATCTGTAACTGGAGAGCATTCATGGAGTGTGAAGCTCAAAAACATTGATGGAATCCACTGTTTTGCAGATGGATGGAACAGTGTAGTTGCAGATAGCCAGTTGGGTTTATGGGATTTTCTTGTATTTTCGCTAGTTGATGAATCCACCTTCACACTTACAAGTTTCGGTCCCAATGGGTGTGAAAAATTTTTGCCCTCAGAAATCCCTGAAAAGAATGGTAAAGAAGAAGAAGAAGAAGAAGAAGAAGAAGAAGAAGAAGAAGATAATAATGGTGCTGGTGATCATGGTGTTTGTCGTGATGGCGATGAAGAAGATGATGAAGATGACTGCGGTGAGATCGGCGGGGATGATGATGATGGTGTTGGAGATCCTCTCTTTAAGATGATTATATCTCAAGGCCACAAATGTTGTATGGTAAGATTCGTTGTGCTATAACTAACATAAATTCTTCTTAATCCTTCAGATTTATGGGTTCTAAAAAGAGAATGTAACTTGTGTTTGCATATATCAGCGGGTCCCATCGGAATTTGTGCGGTTGGCCGGAATCGAGGCGGGAAGAAGAAGTATAATCATGAGGAATCCTGCCGGAAAAGAGTGGCAGATGAGTTTTCGTTCAGAGAGCAAGGTGTGTACAAGGTACTATTTGTCTTCAGTTTGGAGTGATTTCTGGCGACTGAATAACTTATCAGAAGGAGATGAATGCGTCTTCAAGTTCATAAAGAACGAAGACAAATTACTTCTAGAAACCATAACCAAGAAACACCCAGCCGGAAAAGTTCAGGCAGCTGAGGTCCCGGCGACTGTGGTTTTGAAGAGACCGGTAGGGCGGCCGCCGCGTGTGGAGGTGGACAAGGAGGTGCGGGCCAAGAAGCCAGCTGGCAAAGTTCAGGCGGCTGAGGTTAGGAAACCGGTAAGACGGCCGCCGCGTGCAGAGGTGGTGAGAGAAGAGGTGGGGAAGAGATCAGTTGGAAGACCACGTAAGAGGAAGTAGAAGAGTACAGCTGGCCTCTGATGTTACTTTTACATTTTTAGAAGGTTTAGTGGGCTAACTTTAATTGTTGCGTATATGTAAAATGTTTGGCTTTATGTGAAACATTTTTTTGGCCCTGTTTAACAGTTAGACTTAATTGGTATGTAATGTAGGGGTGTCAAATATATGCTAAAGAAAATCAATGAATATGCTACCAATCGAACCAATTAAGTTGGTTACCGATATGTTTGGTAGTCAATATATTTGGTTGGTAATACCATACTAATTGAGTAATCTTGTTACGGTAATGGTATAGAATTGGGATAATGACTTGGGAGGGTAATAAGGTTTCCAGCTTGTCCGTATTAGATAACTAAAGTTTTTTTTGTGCATATTAGACCAATATGGTTGTTAATAGAAACCATATTGGTCTAATACGCATAAAAAACCTTAGTGACCTAATACGGACAAACTGGAAATCTTATTACCCTCCTAAGTCATTAACGCTAATTATTTAGAAAACATGCTTACTAATCAATGTGACTGATTTTTTTGACTGAAAATAGTTGGTTCCATTTAAACTTATCTCACAACCCTTCCAGAACTTCTAAGTCCAGAAACTCATATGATTGATGATCTTCATTACACAAATATGCAACATTTTATCAATAACTTCTTTTTTGTCATTTAAATGTTTACATGAACACATCCATATGTACAAAAACAAAATATCACTTTGATACCTCCCATCAATGTCTATATTTGATAACGAATGGAAATATAAAACCAACAGGAACTTGCAGATGATCCCTATTATCAATTATTTTATAAAAAGCAAAACCACAACATGAAGTAAGAAATTGAAGTTTCAAAATTAATCAAAATCAGCACATAAACAAACACATACATATTATATACAACACATAAACGAAAGTTTATAAAGCATGAAACTTAATGATAGGAAAAGTAAAAAGCTTAAATGAGACTTTATAGAAAGAAAGATCACTCTTACTTGCCACAAATTGTTGAAGACATCAACAAGAAGATCAATCTGATCATAGAATCCACATGTTGTCTGATTATGACTTCAGTAGATGAACTACTGAAACGTAAGAATTGGAATTGAACTCTATTAGCATTTGAAAAGGGAACTAGGGTTAAAAAAAAATTTGGACCATTTCTTGATTTGTATGTGTCATCCTTGCGCAGGGGCCATGCTAATCTTCTCTGTATCGTTCCAATTTTATCGGATGTCCCCAAAGGGACGACTATAGATGAAGAGCTTCGTCATATAGATGAGTAGCAGGTTATATGGGACGACGCGAGTTCTAAACGAAGTAGTTTACTGTTGATGGTCATATATTCTCAATGTCTTTAAAAATAGGGTTAATGAATTAGGAGGGTAATAAGGTTTCCAGTTTGTCAGTATTATGTCACTAAGGTTTTATTGTGCGTGTTAGACCAACATGGTTGTTATTACCGTTTAGAAATAGTCCTTTTTACCCATTAAAACCGGTAAAAGGACTATTTCTAAACGGTAATAACAACCATATTGGTCTAATACGTACAAAAAAAACCTTAGTGACCTAATACGGACAAGCTGGAAACCTTATTACCCTCCCAAGTCATTACCCCTATAGAATTTCGAATACCACGGTAATACCGTACCAACCAATTATATATATATATATATATATATATATATATATATATATATATATATATATATATATATATATCATTTTAAAAATGAATGTTGGTTATAATTTAAGGCTTGGATGATTACCCGATGTTCACAAATAGGAACTTAGTAAAAGACAAATTAATTTATGCAAGTTCGGAAAACTTCCGAACCACGGGTGATGATTATATATATATATATATATATATATATATATATATATATATATATATATATATATATATATATATTTCATAAATTAATTTGCTTATTTTGTTTTCAAGTTCGGAAAACTTCCGAACCACGGGTGATTGATTATAATTTGAAGATTTATATAGATTATCAACGATTAAAATCTTCAAATTCATAATAGTTTGAGTTTTTGGTATATACCAATATCAATATATACCAACCAAAATTGTTGGTAACCAACAAGTTAGTACCAAGTAAAAAGACAAATTAATTTATGCAAGTTCGGAAAACTTCCGAACCACAGGTGATGATTATATATATATATATATATATATATATATATATATATATATATATATATATATATATATATATATCATAAATTAATTTGCTTATTTTGTTTTCAAGTTCGGAAAACTTCCGAACCACGGGTGATTGATTATAATTTGAAGACTTATATAGATTATCAACGATTAAAATCTTCAAATTCATAATAGTTTGAGTTTTTGGTATATACCAATATCAATATATACCAACCAAAATTGTTGGTAACCAACAAGTTAGTACCAAGTATATTTGGTACGTTAATGGTAGCTAAATTTCACTACCAACTATAGTTGGTACAATTATTTATAAACTTTTTTTTATAAAAATTTTAAAATGTTTCATAGATTTTGTATGACAATTTATTATTTTTTTTATAACATTTTAAAATATTTTCGTAAAATACAAGTTTAAAATGTTGTATTAAAAAAATTAAAAGTTTATAAACTTCAAATTAAAAGGTATTAAAAAGATGAAATAATTTTAAAACATTTACATTATATAGATTTATTTTTGTTTATTTATTTGCTATGTAATATTTGTTTTAGAAGACCCTCCATACTTATTATTACATATTTAATTAATTTAATTTTGTTGTTAGATACTATTTATTTTAAAAATATTGTATATGCTTAAAAACAAAAGAAAATAAAACATAAAAGACTATATAAAGTATTTCACAAAACAAAAACATATTTATTAATTAAAAAGTAAAATTTGGAATCAATCAATATTCAATTAATATTTACGATATTACGGATATTTTAAAAATAATATTTGAAAAAATAATACAAAAAAATGAAAAATAAAAAGAAAATGACTTATTATGGTAATTAACTTTTCGTTTTATTCATATTTAGACAACTTTCTATTTTTTGTATGCATTTGACCATTTAACTTGTTAAATGTATTCATATATTATTATTATCACCTGTTATAGTCGGTGACAACGGTAATATATGAACAAATATAACAAGCTAAATGGGTAAATGTGTACAAAAAAAGTTGTCCAAATATGAACAAAATGACAAAGATAATTACCATGGTAAGTCATCTCGAATATAACCTAAGTCCATTGACTTAAATGTTTAACGACATCTTAACATTCATATTCCATTAAACTTTATACAGTTTAATGAAATTCCACATCATCATCATTATATTTTTAAACATAATTATAAATTTAAAAATAAAAAAGACAAAATTACAAAAATGGTCCCTATGGTATGCATTTTTTTGGGGGTTTTAGTCCAAACCACAACTTTTTTGGATTGATGGTCCTTTTGAGGTAGTTTCGTTGCGTTTTTGGTCCCTCGGTAAAGTGAAATGACTGTAATACCCTTTGGACATTTATTTTACATTTTTCTTTCAATTTTTTAAATCTAATAGTTATTTTAATAATTAAAAAAAAAGAGGCTCATCTCTCTCTCTCTCTCTCTCTCACACACACACACACACACTCTCTCTCTCTCTCCACATGAGTTTCTTCATCCTTCAACCTTTAAGCATACCGATAATCTGCAATTAAAAACGTATACATCGGTCCACACGATTGTTAAAACCACTCAACCCCAAATGATTACCTTCAATTTCTTTCTGTACAAATCATGAAGAATCAAGAAACTTGTGCAAGAAACTTGTTACAGAAGAGACCATTTTGGGGAAGATTGGGGAAGAGACCATTTTCAGATCGTTGATTTAGATTAAGAAACAAACTTGTGCAAGAAACTTGTTACAGAAGAGACCATTTTCACTCCAGCAAATCGCACCCTTACTTCTTTTGAAATATATCGATTTCTCTTATTTATTCTTTCTTTATGATCGCAGATCCCATCTCTATGCTTGTATGTCTGGCACATCATAGAAATAGGAAAATTGAACCCCTTCTTCAATCGTCGATGAGAAATTAGGAACCAGGATAAGAAGGGGTTGCACTCTTTTTCTCCTTCTCATGCAGGTATCATATCTAATTTTTTGTTCGTCCAATCACAATCCTGTATAGATCTGATATCAATGGGTTTGTGATCGGGTTCGACAGTCCATGTTGGGAAAGCACACATGAAGCTGCTTCATAGACATCTCATGTTGTTTCAGCTCTTGTCGATGGATGAGCCACTTTAAAATCATTGTCTCCATTCCAATCAAATGGGTTTCACACCCTTTTTGTGTTCTTCACTGTATGTGAGAGTGTGTTTTTCAAATTTCCAATGTGTGTATTAAACCCCAATCAAGTGTGTATGTATCGAATCTAGCAATTGAACCCTAATCAAGTGTGTATCAATCGAGCATGTTTGAACATTGTAGAATACAGAAATAGGAATCTATGGTCTCCACAGGTGGGTATATGACTGTGTGTGTGTGTGTGTGAGAGAGAGAGAGAGAGAGAGAGAGAGAAATGACCCTCTTTTTTTTAATTATTAAAATAACTACTAGATTTAAAAAAATTGAAAGGAAATGTAAAATAAATGTCTCAAGGGTATTGCAATCATTTTACTTTACCGAGGGACCAAAAACGCAATGAAACTACCTCAAAATGACCATCAATCCAAAAAAGTCGTGGTTTGGACTAAAACCCCAAAAAAATACATACCATAGGGACCGTTTTTGCAATTTTATAATAGTTAAAAAAAAGGAGTAAATTACATGAATGGTCCCTATGGTTTGAGCTAATTTGCATGTTTGGTCCCTAACTTATTTTTTTAACTCTGAAGGTCGTTACTATTAGTTTTTGTTGCGTGCTTGGTCCCGTTCATACCTAAAAAGACTATTTTACCTTTGATTTTTTAATTTATTTAAATAAACACACACCTAACCTCACTTCCACCTCACTTTACATTACCTTACCTACCTCATCTTATTTAAATAAACTAAAAAAATCAAGGGCAAAATAGTCTTTTTAGGTAAGACAAGGACCAAATGTGCAACAAAAACAAATTGTAGGGACCTTCCGAGTTAAAAAGTAAGTTAGGGACCAAACATTCAAATTACCCCAAACCATAGGGACCATTCGTGTAATTTACTCTAAAAAAATATAATACTTAAAAATACATTAATTAAAAATTACGAAACCTAAAACATTTAATACCTGAAAATACATTAACTAAAAAACATGAAACCTAAAAATACATTAATAAAAAAATAGCACCTAGAAATTATATTTTATCTTGAACTTTTCACAACCGTTCATCCAATTTTTTCGTCCTGTCTCTGACATGCTACTCAGATCTATGACAATCGAAAATAACATGTGATAGTTCGGTTAATGTAATATTTTATTGAAATTAGTTTGTATTAGATTTGTAAGGGATATATTTCTTTTTATGAGAATTTTTATTTTTAAACACTTCATTTATGTTATTTATTTAAAAACAAATAAGACCTAAAACTGATATATTAAATAATACAATACTTAAGAATATGGTTAATTTTATTTATGGTTTAATTAAAAAATATAAAAATACAAAAGAATATGATTACCTATATATTTGGTTTGAAATTTAATTGAAAAATAATAGTTTAATTTCATTCAGCTACTTAATCATCATACAACTCTTCCATTCAACCTCTATTCAATCCTAATCACCATCTATTTAACTCTTATTAAACTCTCATCATGGATTCTCTAAGTACTATATTTTCCAACTTAAATCACCTGTGCAACATTAACAGTTTTACCCCTATGGATTTTGGATGTCTAAATTGGATTTAATTTGAATTTTAGTTTTCTTGTTGCACTTTCTAAGTAGTTGGTGTTTCTGTGTAACACCTATGTTCCAGATTGGTTAATCTTGCTTTTATAGGGGACCAAAGATTAAGGTTTGGAGGAAATCATGGGCCATGACGTGGAAATTGTTTAATGAACTGTGTGTGATATTGGATCGCCACGGCGTGACCCAAGGTTGCCACAACATGACAACTGTCTTGGCCCAAGCACATGATTATGTTAGGGTTTGCTTCGTATTTAAACCCCTCTAAGTAATTTATGGGTTCCTTATCAGCCTCCATCATCCTCAAGTTTCAGAAACCCTAACCGTAATTCCTACTTGAGAGGTGTGAGTCTATTTTGGTGATCTTGGTTGCTTGGAAAGAAAGAAAAGGCATTGGAAAGGTTATATTGCTTATTGGCTGAAGTGAAGATTTTTTTATGCGTCTCTAGACCTTTATAAGTGTCTAAGTTTCTTGTTTTATGGCTTAAAGTGGTTATATGTTGAATATTATCCCATGTTCTTCATACTTGAGCAAGTTTGGAAGGAAGGAACAAATAAAGTTGGCAACTTTATGACTCTCCTGAGTCTCATGAGCAACATATATTGTAATTCTAGGTTTTGGTTGAAGGTTCTTGATCTTACAAGAGTTTTGGTCATTTTTAGCCTATTTTTACCTAAAATGGACTCTAGACATGTATTGGTATGCATGTACATAAAGCTTCCACGTTTGTGATGATATGGTATTAGAAAACCCTTATTGGGTGGTTAGGTTAAGGACTTTTCATATTAAGGGCTTAATGGTTAAGATATTATGGTATTTGGCTTTATTTGGACCTAGGGTTGGAGATCTTAACCTCTTTGGGTGTTTTAATGGATAAAGTTGGAACCTTTCTCCATTTAGAGCATAGAATAGACCATATATGAGCTTTGGAGCTCTTGGAATCGCAGAAAACAAATTAATCCATTAAGTTGTTGGAATCTTAGCTCCCACGGTGTGGCCATAGGTCGCCATGGCATGGCGATTGGGAATTTCATGTATGTTTGATCGCATAAGGGCCATGATGTAGACAAGGAAGCACACGACGTGGTGGTTGACTAAAGGCAACATCGGCTGATGACTTTGATCGTTGACATTTTGACTAGTTTGAATTTTGTTCAAACTTGGGTGGAATTGAATAATTGTCTAAGGATTGGTCTCATCTTGGTTTTAGGAAGATTGAATTGGCTGTGTTGTTGCTGAGGTAGTTGTTGAGCTTCTGTTGAGTTGTTCAAGTAACTTTTCCTCACTGCACTCGTTGGTCGAAGGCACCAATATCGGGCCACTAGGTTATCTATCCTGGTATATATGATGAAGTTATGCTTGTTATATGTTAGATTAGTAGATTTGTATGATAGGTTATCTATCCTGGTATATATGTTGAAGTTATGCTTGTTATATGTTAGATTAGTAGATTTTTATGATTACCTATTTCCTGGTTATATGTTTATTTATTGCATATGTCGACATAGTGTGGTTAGGTTGAGGCGGTACTGCTTTGTGTTGTACGCCAACAAACTCGGGAGCAATCCAGTCATAAGTTGAGGGTCGGAAAGGGCATTACAGTCTTATATTGTGGGCTTGGGAGCAATCTAGTCATAAGCTAAGGTCCGAGAAGGGCATTCCGGTCTTATGACATCGGCTCGGGAGTAGGCGAGTCATGGGCTGTGGGCTCGATGGTAATCTGGTCCGATGACTATGGACCCATTAAACATATTGTTATATGTTTGTGTGTGTGGTATTTTGAGAGAACTCACTAAGCTTTGACTTACAGTTTTATTTCATGGTTTCAGGTACATCAGATGATCGAGACAAGGCAAAGGCAAGATTTGCACATCATCCTTGGATATTTTGTTGATTAATGATTTTGGGATACTTTGAATTTAATTATGTTCTTGAAAACAATGTTTTTGTATGGTTTATGAATTATTAAAGGGTTTTAACAATGAAAATTTTTACTACGATTTTTGGGATATTACATTCTGAGAAGTTTCTTCCTACAAATCTTGTTACTTCCACATTTTCAAAAGCTTCCTACACATTTTTTTTGTGCAGCATGACACCAAAAAAGGAGAAGTTTATGTGTTAGAAACTAAAGGGGGCAATTTTGACATATATCTTTAAAAAGGGGGTCAAAAGGTTGTGATTCAAAAAAGTTAGCTAAAAAGAGAACGACTTAAATGGGTTGAACACTCAAAAGTCACCCAAAGTATACTCAAATGTTGGCAGTATCTAAATAGTAGTTCAAGAATTAACTTTTTTATTTTAAGGGCTAAACATTCATTTATTTGTGAACGATAACCTCCTAACCTCACTCTTTGAAAAATTAGTCTATTCTAAAAAAAATATGGAAATCTAAAATTTTTTAAATATTTTAAAGGCTAAACATTCAAATGATCACTAGTTGTGAGATCTACGTATTACACGGGTTTATTCTAAAAAAATATGAAAATCTAAAATTTAGAAAATTTGAATTTATAAGAAAAAAGAATGAAAAATATTGAACTATTGAAATTTAATTTTTAATTTGTTATTTTAACTATTTTATTTCTCTTTTAAATTTAAACAAATAATTTAAATAAATAAACAAATAAAAATAATTGGATTCAATTTATAAATTTAGAAATTAAATGAAAGTTGCATTAATGAAATTGAGATGTATTTATTATTACATTTATTAAAATTATTATATTTGAATATTATGTGGAATTTAATAAAGTGGAAAAAACCATAAAATGACAAGTGAAAAAAAAATAAAAAAAAACTTAGAAAATGTAATATATCAAATGCAATGAGAGTATCACATGTGGCAAAAAGATCTTTACTTATTAGGTTACTAGACGAATGCTCGCGCGTTGCGTAGAAACACCTATAAAGTTGAAATCGTTACAAATATATGTTTTTTTTTTAAATATAACAATAACATTGTTATTAAATTTGATATAATAAGTCGTATACTAAGTTGGTATAATATATTGATTATTTTGAGTTATATGATAATATATATATCTATTAAAACCAGATAAAAAAATATTCGTTTGAATGACCTACACCTACGGGTTACTCATTAATGAAAATAAAAAATAATATATGATTTAATGCTATTTATAGTTGTTATTGTTAATAAAAATTTTAAAATTTATTTGTTTAACGTTTTAATTTCTATCATTGTAATTATTTAAAACATCAAACATTGTTTTTTGCTTTTAAACATAATAATCATTTATATATAGTTAGTTTAACTATTGTTATTATAAGTTATTTTAAACTACTTATTTGAAAACATTTAATGGTTATAGAAAATGTCTTTGAGAAATATTTTAGTTAAATTGATATTACAATTTAGTTTTTGCATTTAGCACTACCATTTATCATTTTTAACTATTCATGAAATATTCTTTGGGTTTTTTAAGTGGAACTGAAATTTATATTTAAGTTGACCATTAATGTTATATTTAAATTAACAATTAAAGTATTTTATTAAAATTGTTCAAAAGTTGTAGCTTTAAACTGATAATGGTTTACATACAAAAACATATTAAATCTAATAAGTTAAGTATAATATATTAAAATTTAAAGATATAACTTTATAAGTAGTAGTAAATATACTATTTTAATATTGGAATTTAGTTTATTTATGAATACACTTTACCTTTGATATGTATTTAACTTTATTAACCAACTTATAATCATTATTAGAAAGACACTACAATTTATTACTTGTAACTATTTATAAAATATTTTTGGGTTGTTTAAGTTGAACTAAAATTTATAAGTAAGTTGACCATGTAATGTTATATTTAAATTAATAATTTAAATATTTTATCAAAACTGTTCAAAAGTTGTAGCTTTAAAATGATAATAGTTTACATACAACAACATTTTAAAATTAATAAATTAAGTATAATATGTTAAAACTTAAAGATATAACTTTATAAATAAAAGTAAAGATATTATTTTAATATTGAAATTTAGTTTATATATGATTACACTTTATGTTTGATATTTATTTAATCTTATTAACCAACTTATAATCATTATTATAAAGAAATTGAAAAATCATGAGAGTTTCAATTGAATGTGGTGAAATGAAAAATTCTTCTTTTATAAGTATACTAGGCGAATGTTCGCACGTTGTGCAAAAACACCTATATAATTAAAATCTTTACAAATATATATTTTTTTAAATATAACAAAAAACATTGTTTTTAAATTTGATATAATAATTTGTATACTAAATTGATATAATATATTGACTATTTTCAATTACATGAAAATATATACATCTATTATAATTGCATAATCTCAATCGTTTCAATGACTTTTACCTTCGAGCTACTCATGAATAAAATTAAATATAATATATGGTTTAATGTTATTTATAGTTGTTGTTATAACTGCATAATTTTAATCGTTTGAATGACTTCTACCCATAAGTTACACATGAATAAAATTAAATATAATATATGGTTTAATGTTTTTTTTATAGTTGTTGTTATTGTTAATAATTTTTTAAAATTTATTTGCTTAATGTTTTAATTTCTATCATTATAATTATTTAAAACATCAAACATTGTTTTTAATTTCAAAAGTAACAATATAATAATTTATATAGAGTTATTTTTAACTATTGTTATTGTAAATTATTTTAAGCTACTTCTTTGAAAACTTTTGACGATTTTAAAAATATCTTTAGGAAATATTTTAGTTAAATTAACATTACATTTTAGTTTTTGCATTTATCACTACAATTGATCACATTTAACTATATACATAATATTCTTTGGATTTTTAAGTAGAACTAAAATTTATATTTAAGTTGACACTGTAATGTTATATTTAAATTAACAACTCAGGTATTTTGTCCAAACTGTTCAAAATTTGTAGCTTTAAACTGATAATGGTTTACATACAACATATTAAATCTAATTAATTAAGTATAATATGTTAAAAGTTAAAGACATAACTTTAAAAATAAGGGTAAATATATTATTTTAAATTTGAAATTTAGTATATTTATGATTGCACTTTAAGTTTGATATTTATTTAACCTTATTAGCCAACTTATAATCATTATTAGAAAGACACTACAATTTATCACTTTCAACTATTTACAAAATATTTTTTGGGTTGTTTAAGTTAAACTAAAATTTATATTTAAGTTGACCATATAATGTTATATTTAAATTAATAATTTTAGTATTTTATACAAATTGTTCCAAAATTGTATCTTTAAAATGATAATGGTTTACATCCAACAATATATTAAAACTAATAAATTACGTAAATTGTTAAAAGTTAAAAACATAACTTTATAAGTAGAAGTAATATATTATTTTAATATTGAAATTTAGTTTATATATGATTACACTTGAGGTTTGATATTTATTTAACCTTATTAACCAACTTATAATTATTATTAGAAAGAAACTGAAAAGTAATAGGAGTTTCAAATGAATGTGGTGAAAGGAAAAATGCATGAGAGTTTCAAATGTATGTGATGAAAGAAAAAATGATTCCTTTATAAGTATAGTATGCGAATGTCAGCGCGTTGCACAGAAACACCTATATAGTTTGACTAGTTTACCAATATATGTTTTTTTATACATATATCAATAACGTTGTTGTTAAATTTGATATGATAATTTGTATACTAATTTGATATAATATTATAATTTCAATCGTTTGAATGACTTCTACCCGCAAGTTACACATGAATAAATTTAATATAACACACGGTTTAATGTTATTTATAGTTGTTGTTATTGTTAATTAATTTTTTAAAATTTATTTGCTTAATGTTTTAATTTATTTCATTATAATTATTTAAAACATTAAACATTGTTTTTTTATTTTAAATGTAACAATATAATAATTTATATAGAGTTATTTTGTATGATTGTTAATGTAAGTTATTTTAAGCTACTTATTTGAAAACTTTTAACGATTATAAAAATATATTTTGAAAATATTTTAGTTAAATTGAGATACCAATTTAGTTTTTTCAGTTACCACTACAATTTATCACTTTTAATTATTTACAAATATTCTTTGGTTTTTAAGTGGAACTGAAATTTATATTTAAGTTTACACTGTAATGTTATAATTAGATTAGTAATTTAAGTATTTTGTCTAAATTGTTCAAAAGTTGTTGCTTGAAACTCATAATGGTTTGCATACAAAAACATATTAAATCTAATAAATTAAGTATAATATGTTGAAAGTTAAAGACATAACTTTATAAGTAGAAGTAAATATATTATTTTAAAACTCAAATTTAGTTTATTTATGATTACACTTTAGGTTTGATATTTATTTAACCTTATTAACCAACTTATAAACATTATTAGAAAGATAATACAATTTATTACTTTTAAATATTTAAAGAGTATTTTTGGGTTATTTAAGTTAAACAAAAAATTATATTTAAGTTGACCCTGTAATATTATATTTAAATTAATAATTTAAGTATTTTATACAATTTGTTCCAAAGTTGTATCTTTAAAATGATAATGGTTTACATCCAACAATATATTAAAACTAATAAATTAAGTATATTATGTTTGAAGTTAAAAAACATAACTTTATAAGTAGAAGTAAAAGATATTATTTTAATATTGAAATTTATTTTATATATGATTACACTTTAAGTTTGATATTTATTTAACCTTATTAACCAACTTATAATTATTATTAAAAAGAAATTGAAAAGTCGTGGGAGTTTCAAATAAATATGGTAAAAGGAAAAATGTATAGGAATCTCAGAATGTGGTGAAAGGAAAAATGCTTCATTTATACGTATACTAGGCGATCTGTCCGCCCGTTGCGCAGAATCACCTATATAGTGGAAGTCTTTACAAATATTTTTTTAATATAACAATAAATTTGTTGTTAAATTTGATATAATAATTCATATAATAAATTGATATAGTATATTGATTATTTTGAATTATATGATAATATGTACATCTATTATAACTGCATAATCTCAATCGTTTGAATGACTTCTACATGTGAGTTAGATATGAATATAATTAAATATAATATATGGTTTAATTTTATTTATAGTTGTTGTTATTGTTAATTAATTTTTTAAAATTTATTTACTTAATGCTTTAATTTCTATCATTATAATTACTTAAAACATCAAACATTTTTTTTTTATTTTAAAGGTAACAATATAAGCATTCATATAGAGTTATTTTTTACTATGGTTATTGTAAGTTATTTTAAGTTACTGATTTGAAAACTTTTAACGATTATAAAAATATCTTTTCGATATATTTTAGTTAAATTGAGATTACAATATATTTTTTGCATTTATCACTTTTAATTATTTACAAATTTTTCTTCGGTTTTTTAAGTGGAAATTAAATTTATATTTAAGTTGACATTATAATGTTATATTTAAAGTAACAATTTAAGTAATTTGTCCAAACTGTTAAAAAGTTCTAGGTTTAAACTAATAATGAGTTACATAAAACAACATATTAAATCTAAAAAATTTAGTATAATATGTTAAAATTTAAAGACATAACTTTATAAGTAGAAGTCAAGATATTATTTTAAATTTGAAATTTTGTATATTTATGATTACACTTTAGGTTTGATATTTATTTAACCTTATTAACCAACTTATAATCATTATTAGAAAAGCACTACAATTTATCACTTTTAACTATTTACAAAATATTCTTTGGGTTGTTTAAGTTAAACTAAAATTTATATTTAAGTTGACCCTGTAATGTTATATTTAAATTAATAATTTATGTATTTTATATAAATTGTTCCAAAGTTGTATCTTTAAAATGATAATGGTTTACATTCAATAATATATTAAAACTAATAAATTAATTATAATATGTTAAAAGTTAAAAAACATCATTTAATAAGTAGAAGTAAAGATATTATTTTAATAATGAAATTTATTTTATATATTATGACACTTTAGGTTTGATATTTATTTAACCGTATTAACCAACTTATAATTATTATTAGTAAGAAATTGAAAAGTCATGGGAGTTTCAAATGAATGTGGTGAAAGGAAAAATGCTTCCTTTATAATATAGTACTAGGTGAATGTCCGCACGTTGCGCAGTGGGATACTTATGTAGTTTAATATGGTTATATATGGTTTATTGTATTGTGAATAAGCCATACATAAAACTTGTATGCGATTAAATAACATGTATATTTTTTGATTTATAGATTTTTTATCATAATAAATAATGATTTTTTTACTATTAGTTTAAAATTTTAAATGTAATTTTTATGTACACATTAGTATCTGATTTAATTAGTTGATGATTGATTAGATGTAGATTCTCATTTGTGGTCGTCTATTTATGTTGAACCTCATAAAAATACATATTTAACGACTTTTGTTAGTTTTTACTATTGAATAGAAAATGATGCCGTATTTTAAGTAAATATAAAAAATCTCATTCTCAATTTATTTTGAGATAGTAACATATTTTAAGTTAATATAAAAAATCATATTCTATAACTAATGAAAAGAAAAAACGGAGCCAAAATTTTTAACTATAATAAAGTTAATTTCAATTAAAAAGTGTTCAATCGAAGATAATATCATTCAATAAACATCATAAGATATTACGTTATATTCAAATTACATGCATCATTTTTGGAAGAGTCATTCAAAATATATGAGACTATAGTGCCTAATACAACAATGTAATAACCAAATGACCCTAACATATTTTAAATGAAATATAATTATAATATATTATCTATGCAACTAAATTTCTGCACAACATGTGAGATTCGTCTACTATATGGTATTCTTCTATTATATTATATTATAGTATAAACATTATATTTGGAAAACCACTTTGAGTTTTATTGTAGTTTATAACATTAAATTTGTGATGGGCTGTATTTGACACATATTTGTGTATTTATATCTATATTATATATTTAAAACAAATCTTATATAAACATCCAACCTAAATATTCATCTTCAAGTTTTCTTTCTTCGGCACGTAAACAAACTTTTGTTATAAAGTCAAAAATTGAATAAAAGACACTTAATTGTATGATCATGATATATTGTATTTTGATTTTGGCTTATACAAAACATGCATGAGCATATATTAATAATTTATCTCTTGTTTTGGGTAATTCGAATAAGATAGCTTCAAATCCAACGTATCAAATGGATTACCCATTTACTAAAGTCTAAAACCTAAAAACTCAAACATGTTCTAATACCATACAAATGCATGAGGTTTTAGCAACTTATTATCTCATATGAATTACAATTGATTATGTGTGATTAATTATTAAGAAGGTGAAAAGGTTTGGGGGTTTCAAATGCATGAGGTTTTAGCAAATTATTGTGGGGGGTTTCAAATGCATGACAATCAAGGGAAAATGCATGCTTTATAAATATGTAAGATTATATGATATAGACTAGGGCTTCCCATGGCCACTTCTTTCCAATCTAAGGACCAAGAATGATATAATTAAAACCCAAAGGACGAATTCGATATTACCTGAAAGCTGAGGTGTTACCTTTAAGCTATTTATTTGAAAACTTTAATGATTATAAAAATATATTTTAAAAATATTTTAGTTAAATTGAGATTACCGTTTAGTTTTTGCATTTAACACTACAATTTATCACTTTTAACTATTCATAAAATATTCATTGAGTTTTTTAAGTGGAACTAAAATTTATTTAAGTTGACAATATAATGTTATATTTAAATTAACAAATTATGTTTTGTATCCAAACTGTTAAAAAGTTTTATCTTTAAATTAATAATGGTTTACATACAACAACATATTAAATCTAATAAATTAAGTATAATATTTTAAAAGTTAAAGACATAACTTTATAAGTAGAAGTAAAGATATTATTTTAATATTAAAATTTAGTTTATCTATAATTACACTTTAGGTTTGATATTTATTTAACCTTATTAACAACGATATAATCATTATTAAAAAGATACTACAATTTATCACTTTTAACTATTTATAAAATATTCTTTGGGTTGTTTATGTTGAACTAAAATTTATATTTAAGGTAACTCTGTAATATTATATTTGAAATAACAATTTAAGTATTTTATCCAAATTGTTCAAAAGTTGTTGCTTTAAAATCATAATGGTTTGCATACAACAATATTTTAAAACTAATAAATTAAGTATAATATGTTAAAAGTTAAAAACATAACTTTATAAGTAAAAATAATGGTATTATTTTAATATTGAAATTTAGTTTATGTAATTACACTTTAGGTTAGATATTTATTTAACTTTATTAACCAATTTATAATCATTAATAGAAAGAAATTGAGAAGTCATGAGAGTTTCAAATGAATGTGGTGTAATGAAAAACGTTTCCTTTATAAGTATACTAGGCGAATGTCCACACGTTGCGCAGAAACACATGTATAGTTGAAGTCTTTACAAATATATGATTTTTTTAATATAAGAATAACTTTGTTGTTAAATTTGATTTAATAATTCGTATATACTAAATTTATACTAGTATAATGTATTGATTATTTTGAATTATATGATAATATATATACATCTATTATAACTGCATAATCTCAATCGTTTGAATAATTTCTACCCGCGAGTTATACATGAATAAAATTAAATATAATATATGGTTTAATGTTAATTATAGTTGTTGTTATTGTTAATTAATTTTTTTAAATTATTTTCTTAATGTTTTAATTTTAATCATTATAATTATTTAAAACATGAAACATTGTTTTTTAATTTTAAAGTTAATAATATAATCATTTATATAGAGTTATTTTTAACTATTGTTATTGTAAGTTATTTTAAGCAATTATTTGAAAACCTTTAAAGATTATAAAAATATATTTAGGAATTATTTTAGTTAAATTGAGATAACAATTTAATTTTTGCATTTATTACTAAAATTTATCACTTTTAACTATTTACAAAATATTCTTTGGTTTTTAAGCGGAATTGAGATTTATATTTAAGTTGACATTGTAATGTTATATTTAAAATAACAATTCAAGTATTTTGTTCAAAGTGTTCAAAATTTGTAGTTTAAACTGATAATGGTTTACATACAACAACATATTAAATCTAATTAATTAAGTATAATATGTTAAAATTTAAAGACATAACTTTATAAGTAGAAGTAAATATATCATTTGAAAATTGAAATTTAGTATATTTATGATTGCACTTTAGGTTTGATATTTATTTAACCTTATTAACCAACTTATAATCATTATTAGAAAAACATCACAATTAATCACTTTTAACTATTTACAAAATATTATTTGGGTTGTTTAAGTTAAACTATAATTTATATTTAAGTTGACCTTGTAATGTTATATTCAAATTAATAATTGAAGTATTTTATACAAGTTGTTCGAAATTGTATCTTTAAAATGGTAATGGTTTATATCCAACAATATATTAAAATTAATAAATTATGTATCATATGTTAAAAGTTAAAAAAAATCACTTAATAAGTAGAAGTAATATATTATTTTAATATTTAAATTTAGTTTATATGTAATTACACTTTATGTTTCATATTTATTTAACCTTATTAACCAACTTATAATTATTAGAAAGAAATTGAAAAGTCATGGGAGTTTTAAATGAAATTGCTGAAAGGAAAAATACATGAGAGTTTCAAATTAATGTGGTGAAAAAAAATGTTTCCTTTATAATATAGTATGATATGATATGATGATATGATGATATAGATGTAGATAGTTGTAACACCATGGTTTCAAGGTATTTACACTTTTAACCTTGTTGTGTGAATTTTTTGGCACTTTGGTCCAAAACGCCAGACATTTTGCATAGAATGCTCGACGTTCAAACGTCAGGCGTTTTATAATGGACATCAGACATTCGCACGTAGAGTCCAAACCCTTATTTTTAGGGTTTGGACCCTATTTTAAGAATATTATGGCCTCAAATGACGTCGAATATGAAGTCAACAACCCTGCAATCTCCTTTGAAGATTTCAGAACAATCTTGAGTAAAGCTAGAGCGGCATGCCCAGAAGATCTTATCCACGAAAGATTTTTCACAACAGATAAGACCAAAAGTCTATACAACTTCCTAGAAGGAGCAGATTCAAGATTAATCCGACAAGCCTTTTCGGCAGGATTAAAAGACAATATCTATCAAAGCTGCAATTTGCAAGAACTAAAATTCTTCCCAACCAGTATGATAGAAACCATTAAGAATTTCCAAAAGAAAGTTCTCAAAGCAAAAGATGATCCAATTTACATCAGAGTCATCTCCTCTCTTCTAGAATGGATTCAAGAAGCAACACTTGCCCTTTATCACTATCTAGAAATTGGCTTAGCAAAAGCTAAAAAAGACATCGAACAATCTTGACCCATGGAAGACAAAGATCTCCCGTTCGAAGAAATCCTTCATCAAAATCATATCAACATCCTTAGAAGAATTTCTGAAAAGATCATTGAGATAATCTCAGGATCAAAGAAAAAAAGTTAATTATACAAATTCACACTGTATAATCACCAACTGGAGCTATGGCAACACCAGTAACAAAGACCTTGAACGAGCATCCAAATTCGGAGAACATTTCATGAACAACAACTTTGATGCATCTACCGCTACAAGACAAATCTTTTGTAAGCATGCGGAGTAGTTGTTTGAAGACCATCATTGCAACTACTACAAAAGCAATGATTCCACGACAAAGGAGGGTCCCTCCTCTGAAGATGACAAATCTTCATCATCTTAAAGAAAGATGCTTCACGCGACCCCAACCACTCAAGAAAATAATGCCTCCTACATTATTAAAAAAGATGCTCCGACATCAAAACGATGATAAAATCTTCGATCTAAATGCAACTAGCTTTTCCATCCATCCACAATAATGTAATCGTAAGTGGATAGAAACGCCATGCCTGACGTAATAAGCAATTATCAGACCCTCTCAATGTGTTTATAAATTGAGAGTTATGTTTTCATTAGAGGACATCACGACTACGAGTGCAAGAAAAACATTCTCTATCTTGTAAATTTTCAAATTAATGTATTGTGAGTAAAATCTCCCTTAGAAGGGAGAAGATGTAAAATATTGTAAGAGTACTCCCTTTTTGGGAACTCTTTTATCAATAAATCCATGTTTTGTTATACTTGAGTGTTCATACAAAAATAGAGTCATGAAACCTGTAAGCGACAGAGTGTCAGGTCAACGATGGTCAACAGTACCGTAGGCATGAAACCAACAGGAAAAGCAACCACACAGACCAAAGGATGATACAGGCTGGCTTGAATAGTTTCTATCTATGTAAGTATAACACCCACTCCAAAACACTTATTGATTAATGAGTTTTCTCTTTACAAATTTTGCATCTATTCCCTTCTCATTAAAAAACTCTGCACACTACCCAAACTGGATAAAGAAGTGTTATAAGTTGATTGGATATTCTAAGGACTTTAAACCTAAAAATGAAAATAGTAATCAAAATAATTTTGTGAAATTTTTTTCTCCTAATTCTTCTACTACTTCTTCTAGAAATGGAAGTACTTCTAATTTTCTTGTCTCTAATGGGGATTTTGAGTTTCATCAACTCACTAAGGATCAATATATCAAGTTTTTGAAACTAATTGGTGATAGACAAGTCAGTGAAGAGTCATCTGTCAGTGCTAATATGGCAGGTACTTGTTTATTTCAAGCTTTTAATGCTTCTGTTAATTCACCTAAATGGATTGTTGACTCAGGAGCTAATCAACATATGATTGCTTCTGAGTCACTTCTTCATGATACTTTGAATGTATCAAAATTAGATTTAGTAGTTAGTCATCCTAATGGTACATCTGCTAAAATTAAGAAAATTGGTAATCTGAATTTGTGTGATTCTTTAACCCTGTTTGATGTATTTGTTGTTCCTGATTTCAATGTGAATTTATTGTTAGTTCATAAGGTTTGCAAAGATAGTAATTGTAAAGTTGTGTTTAATGAACATAGTTGTAAAATTCAGGGTTTACAATCAAAGGTGATGGTGGGGAATGGTAGAGAGTCCGGGGGTCTCTATTCCATAAATAGTGTACCTTCAGGTATTTTTTTTAGTCTTGCTAAGTTCTCTTCTGTTTGTTGTGTGTCTAAACTAACATGGTACCATAGGCTTGGTCACCCTTCTAATCAAGCTTTGGGTGTTTTAAAAACTAAACTTAGAATTGGTAATGAAAGTCTTACTCCATGTGATGTTTGTTATAAAGCTAAACAAACTAGATAATCCTTTCATGTTAGTCAACACTCTACTTCTAAACTTGGTGAGATGATGCATCAAGATGTTTAGGGTCCCTATAGGGTGACAACTGTTGAAGGATTCAGATACCTTTAACCATTGTGGATGATTATACTAGGGCTACTTGGGTCTATCTGTTGAGGTCCAAAGATGAAGTTTATGATTGTATTGTTGTTTTCTTTAGTATTCTTCTTAATCAATTTTGTGTTCAAATTAAAACTGTTAGGTCGGATAATGGGACTGAATTTTTAAATAACAGGATGAAATTTTGAATTGAGTCAAAAGGAATTTTGCATCAAACCTCTTGTGTTCATACTCCACAACAAAATGGGGTTGTGGAAAGAAAACACATAAACATTTTGAATGTTGCTAGGTCCCTTATGTTTCAGTCTGCTATTCCACTAAATTATTGGGGAGATGCAATCTTAACCTCAGTTTTTTAATCAATAGAATTCCTACTTTTGTTTTAAATGGTGCATCTCCTTATGAACTTGTTTATAATAGTGTTCCGGTTTTTGATAAACTTAGAGTGTTTGGTTGTTTATGTTTTGCCACTAAATTGAATAATTTAGATAAATTTTCTAAAAGTGCAGCTAAGTGTATTTTTCTTGGATATTCTTCTGATAAAAAGGGTTACAAAGTTCTTAGTCTGGACTCAAATCTTGTTTTTGTTTCCAGGGATGTAAAGTTCTATGAGTCTGTGTTCCCTTTCAAGCATAAATCTTCATCTTTGACTGATAGATCTAATATTCCTATGAATCCAAATGATTTGTTTTCCTATGATGAGTCATTTAATTCTAGTTATATTCTTGATAACACTAGGGTAGAAAACTTGGATAGCAACTATCAGTTGGATGGTGCTAATGTAGACCATGACTTGGATGAGACATGTCCCTATGATGTCAGCAACCAGACTGGTGAGGCATATGTGCCTCCCACTGGTGAGATGTTTCCAGGTTCTTCTACATTGACTGAGGAAAATGTTTTAAATAATTCTGATCCTTCTGATAGTTTGTCAACTAGGGAAACTAGATCTGGACGTAGTATTTACATGCCAGTTAGATTTAGTGACTATGTTATTGAAGGAAAACATAAATATGGTATAGAAAGATCTGTTAACTATTCAGCTCTTGATAATGATACTTTTTGTTTTGTTTCAAGTCTTAATAAAACTGTTGAACCAAAGAGTTATAGTGAGGTAGTCCTTGATCCAAATTGGATTAAGGCCATGGATGAGGAAATGAAGGCCCTTTATAGAAATAACACTTAGGAAATTACTAATCTTCCCAAAGATAGAAAAGCTATTGGATGTCGATGGATATATAAGATTGAATATAAGTCTAATGGTGATATAGAAAGATATAATGCCAGACTTGTTGCTAAAGGATATAATCAAAGGGAAGGAATATATTATGAAGAGACTTTCTCACCTGTGGCCAAAATTGTAACAGTTAGAGTGGTTCTTTCTTTGGCTGTTCATAATTCTTGGCCTATTTTCAACTTGATATTAATAATGCTTTTTTGTATGGAAACTTATCTGAAAATGTTTTTATGAGTTAACCTGAAGGGTATCATTCTAAGGGTGATACTAGAGTGTGTAGACTATTGAAATCGCTTTATGGACTTAAGCAGACCACTAGAAAATGGAAAGAGAAGTTGTGCTCTTCTCTTTCCAGCTTTGGATTCAAACAAAGTATGAATGATTATTCCTTGTTAGAATTGTTCAAGATTCTTTTGTGGTTCTTCTTGTTTATGTGGATGATATTATTTTAACTAGAAATAATGAAACTGAGTTAAATAATGTCAAAAAATTTCTTAAATCACAGTTTTTAATAAAGGATCTTGGTGATTTGAAGTATTTTCTTGGTATTGAAGTCTCAAGAACTGATAATGGTATCTGTCTTAATCAAAGAAAATATTGTATGGAGTTGCTCCATGAATTTGGGATGCTTGCATGAAAACCTGTTAAAACTCCTTTATAATCCAATCTTGTTATTAATTAGAGAATCAGATCTGGATAAATCAACTTATTTGGTTGATATAATTGAATATCAAAAGCTTATTGGAAAGTTGATTTATCTAACTATTACAAGGCCTGATATTGCATATGATGTTTAGATGTTAAGTTAGTATATGCACACGCCCTACAAGTCTCATGTTAATATTGCTTTCAGTAGGTTATTAAGGTATTTGAAAAATAGTCCAGGTATGGGTATTCATTTAATTAAAACAAATTCTTTTGATTTAGTTAGCTTTGTTGATGCTGACTGGGCTAAATGTTTGTTTAGTCGTAGGTCACTAACATATTATCTTGTGTATATAGGAGGGTCACTGGTCTCTTGGAAGAGCAAGAAACAGAGTACTGTTTCTCGCTCCTCCAAAAAGTCTGAATATTGGGCTCTAGGCAGCATAACCTGTGAAATTATATGGATTTTAAAATTGATTTTTGATTTAAATATAAAACCAAAGTTACCTGTAAATATTTTTTTGTGATAATGAGTCGGAAATTAAGCTTGCTTTGAATCATGTCTTTCATGAAAGAACAAAACACTTTGAAATTGATCTACATTTTGTAAGAGAAAAAATTGAAAATGGAGTGTTAAAAGTTAATAAAATTGTGTCTTTAGAACAAAATGCAAATATTTTGACCAAGTCTCCTGGTAGTAATCAACATGAATATATTGTGAAGAGACTTAATATGGTTAATGTTTTTAAAAGTAACTAAAAATTGTTTTCTGAAATTAATGTTTAGTTTGAGGGGGGATGTTGAGAATAGTAAATGTTTTAATATCAAACTTAAACATTAATATATAAAGGATTCAGGGTAAGTATTGTATTTTATATACTTGTGTGGATGTTTTATGAAAAGTGTGCAGGTTATGTCGGGTTTATGCGCGGGTTATAATCCGGGTTATGGATGTATCCATGATATTAGTGACCCGGGTATATATTTGGTAGATGGAGACCGTTTGTCTCATTCACATCAAGATATTTTTACAGAGTTCTCTTTCTTTCGTTCTTTAGTCATCAGTTTAGGGTTTGTTCATGTTGTAGAGTTAGTTCTAGACAATGTTTTAAAACCCGGGTCGACCCGGCCGGTTGAACCGGTTGAACCGTGACCCGGGATAGAAAACGGGTTAATCAAGACCGGGTTTTTGTTAAAATACCGACCGGATCGAACCGGCCGGGTTTACCACGAACCGCGGATGAACCGGGTATTGTGAACCGGTAAAAACCGGGTTGGCCCGTATATTAGGGCTTAATTAGTTGAGTATCTTGTATCGCTCCAGGCTACAAAATAGAGTTCCCGTTCTTCGTTCTTCTCTGGGAAACAAACGCAGCACATCGACTTCCGAAAGTGTATACCAGTCGCCTCATTCTCCTCCAGCGAATTCATTCTCCGACGACTTCATTCTCCTCCAGCCGCCTCCAGGTGAGTTTCCGATTCCATTCCTTTCTTTTTCTTTTTGCTGCTAAATCGACTTCCGATTTCCTTTCTTTTCTTTTTTCTTTTTTTCTTTGCTGCTACATCGACTGGTGTTTCAGTCTGAAACTTTCAGAAGTGCCTTGGTAAGTTGGTTGTTCCTTCTCCCCCTAAACCCAATGCAGTGATGACCGGGTCGACCTCAACAGCAACTGCAATGCAGTGACTTCCTTTTTCTTCTCTAATTTGTCTTTTATTCTCTAATTGACTTTGAAATCAGTTGAATTTACAGTTCATTTATTGTTAATTATCAATTACAGGTGATAGATTTTGTTAGTTTATTTATTCTTAATTATCAATTACAGGTGAAATCAATTAAAGTTCATATATTGTTAATTACCATTGTTTCAAGATTTTGTGACAAATTTGGTTAGTTTACATTTCATTTATTGTTAATTGGTCATTGTTTCAAGGTTTTGATTATGTAGATTATGAAATTAGGATCCAATTGACATATGTTTATTGATTATAAAATTACTTTTCAATGCAGTTAGATATGGAATCAAGGGAAGAACAACCATTGCAAGCACAATCTCAAACTCAATCCCATTCTTTGGTTCAATCAAATGTACGAACAAAGACGGATATAGCATGGGAACATGTTACTCAAGTCGTTGATGAGAAGGGGAAAAAGGCATGGATATGTAACTTTTGTCAAAAAGTTATAGGTGGTGGTGGAATAAACAGGGTTAAGAAACATCTTGCTAGTATTAAAGGTGAGGTAGCAGCATGCCCAAAAGTTAGTCCAGAAGTACGGTTTACAATGCAAGGAAAGTTGAAAGAGACTGCCCAAAAAGAAAAAGAAAAACGCACCACTAGTGTTACTATCTTGGATGATGATGAAGAGATGGAGGAAATAGAAATGTCAACTGTGAAAAAGGGTAAAAGGAAATCTACTTCAAACTTGCATCCATTTTTTACAAAAGGTATAAATGATCCTTCCCAACCCACTATTAAATCTGCAATGCAAAGTAAGGCAAAAATACATGATGTGGATTTAGCTATTGCTATGTGGTTTTATGATGCATGTATACCTATGAATGCTTGCAACTCTCCTTTTTTTTCAACTTATGGTAGATAAAATAGCAAGTATTGGTTATGGGTACAAAGCACCTAATTATCATGCTCTGAGGGTTAATTTATTGACAGATGCAAAAAAGTCAGTTTCATTGATAATTGATTCGTTAAGAAGTCAATGGGTTGATACAGGTTGCACAATTATGAGTGATGGGTGGAGGGATGTTTCACAACGACATTTGATTAATTTCTTGGTTTATTGTCCGAAAGGGATATCATTTCTTAAATCTGTTGATGCATATGATATAGAGAGCAATGCTACAAATTTGTGTAATTTGTTTGCTGAGATTGTTGAAATGGTAGGAGAAAAAAATGTGGTTCAAATGGTAACTGATAATGCTGCTAATTACAAGCTTGCTGGTACTAAGTTATGTGAAAGATATCCTTCTATTACTTGGTCTCCATGTGCAGCGCATTGTCTTAATCTTGTATTAAAGGATCTTTCAGAATTGGATAATGTGAAAAGTTTGGTCAATCTTGCAGCGAGGGTGACTATTTTTGTTTATAATCATAAGTGGCCGTTGAATTGGTTAAGAAAAAGACCCGGTTGGAAAGAAATTATCCGTCCAGGTGCTACTCGGTTTGGTACCGTGTTCATAGCATTGCAAAGTTTGTATGACCATAAAGAAGATTTACAAGCAATGGTCATATCTAATGAGTTTAAGAAGATGTTGAAAGTGGGAAATGCGGTTGAATGTAAACAGATTGTCTTGAATGAAATCTTTTGGAAGAATTGTTTGATTACAGTGAAAGTAATGACTCCTTTGTTAAAGCTTTTGCGGTTGTGTGATTCGGATGAAAAACCTGCAATTGGTTATGTTTACGAGGGAATGCGTCGGGCAAGAAGAGGGATTAAGGAATTGTTTAAGAAGAAGAAGGAGTTATATAGGCCTTACACTAACATAATTGATAGCCGTTGGGATAGGATGTTAAGAAAAAGTATTTATTGTGCGGCTTATTGGTTGAATCCTGTTTTCCAATATGATCATGCAAATCTTTGTAAGAAGAATGAGGTGTTTCAAGGCGTTCTTGAAATGGTTGAGAAGACTTTTAAAGGTGATGACGTGTTAAATATTACCTTGAATTTAGGGAGGTTTCATGATGCTGAAGGTACCTTTGGTAGATCTAGTGCCGTTGCTTCTCGTAATCTTACTCGTCCAGGTATGATTTAAACTTAATGTGTCATTATTATATATAAAATATTGTATTTTCTAATAATTTTTTTGCTAACTATATCATTTGTAGATGAGTGGTGGAAGTTATTTGACGGAGATATTCCGGTTTTGCAAAAGTTTGCTATTAGAATATTAAGTCAAACGGCATCTTCTTCCGGTTGCGAACGTAACTGGAGTGTATTTGAAAGGATTCACACGAAACGGAGGAATAGATTGGAACATCAAAGGCTAAATGATCTTGTATTTGTTCATTACAATTTGCGTTTACAAAATAGGTATGGTAACTTGCTAAGATATACTATGCTATAAAATGACCAAGTTATATTTGAGATTTTTTTGAATGTTTTTGTAGATTGAAGGTTGATATGAGGTCTTACGATCCTGTTGACTATGGAAATAT
Organism: Lactuca saligna; assembly: GCF_052625555.1. NCBI lineage: Eukaryota > Viridiplantae > Streptophyta > Magnoliopsida > Asterales > Asteraceae > Lactuca > Lactuca saligna. Next base: position 9,449,434 of record NC_136420.1, read on the forward strand.
TGATAAGACGGGATTTTGGGTGGTTAAAGAAGAGCGGGAAGGAGAACTTAATTATGATGATTTAGAAAATATGCTTGATGAGCAAGAGCATGAACCGGCTTCTGAATCACAAGGTGACCATGTTGATCATGAAGTTGATAGTGAATTTCAGTTACTAAGTGACCGCGAGATCGATGCTTATAATACTCCAATTTCTCAAGATCCATGATTTGGTTTGGTCGTAACGTGTTTGGATTTGTCTACAACTATGTTTTCTTTTGTTATTTATACTTTATGTTGCTGTTTGTTGTGTTAAGATTGATCTATAACATGTTATTAATACTCTATGTGGTTGTTTGTTGTGTTAAGATTGTTTTTTGTGTTTAGATTAAACTTTGTTGACATCAAATTATTGGTATTATATGTCTATGTAGCATGGAGGAAAGCAAAAGTATGTGAAAATAAAAAAAAATGCCATAAACCGGGTTGACCCGGCGGTTGAACCGGTTGACCCGTGAACCGGTCATCACACCGGGTCAACTAAAAACCCGGGTTTTAAAACATTGGTTCTAGATCTACAGATTCAGTTTTCATTTGAGAGTGAGTGATTTATGTAGTAAGGTTTGAGTTGTAATTTGTTTGATGTATAAACCATTTGTTTCATGATGAAGTTGGAAAACCGTTGAGTTGTTTAGATTTTGAGATGGTATCATATGTTGAACTTTAACCTATAGTTAGTATCATTTTAGTTTATATTTTCATATTTTTGATGTCACAAGGAAAGGAGATGAAGATACATAATATTAATTTCAAACCAATTTCCATGAAAAGGTCAATTTGTAATCTTGAACCTTATCTTTGGAGTTATATCATTTTAGTCCATATTTTCTTCTTTTTGATGTCACAAGGAGATGAAGACACTAATCTGAATTCCAAACCAATTTCCACAAAAGACCATTTTTTTTTTAATTTGAGCTTTATCGTGTGGAGTTATCTCATTTTACTCCATATTTTACATTTTTTATGTCACGATGAGATGGAGACGCATGATCTGAATTTCAAACCAAATTCCATAAAAGGATTAATTTGTGATTTTGAACTATATCTTGGAGTTATATCATTTTAGTTGTATTTCATCTTTTTGATATAACTCGAAGAAGACTCATAATTATAATTTCAAACCAATTTTCAACTTTTACAATTTAGATATTCTAATTGATTTGGAGATTTGTAGATAATTACTGATGAAAGATTTTCCTATAATCAACTCTAATTAATTTTATACTACATTAATATACTTCCTAATTTGGTAATTCTCACATTTTTGGGCTTGCTCTTAATTTAATTCATTTACAATCTTAATTTCTAAAAATGTCAATTTATAATTACGAACTTCATTTGGTGTTTTATCATTTTGCAGCATCTTTTTCATCTTTTGGTGTCATGTGTCTTGATTTCTAAGAAAATATCATTTATAATTTTGAACTTTATTATGATTTTTTTATGTGTCATGTCAATTGACCATAATCATAATTTCAAACCAATTCCTAAAACGGAAAAAAGGTATGAAACCAAAAATGGAATTAATTTACTCTTACAAGTTATAATAATTAAAAGAATGAATAGGAATATAAAATTAAATAATATTAATCATTACATGTACATATGTGGTACTATGGTAGTATACATATCTTTGACGTTCATCTTTTGTAGGAGTTATAATTGCATTTTGACACACATTACTAAAAGTTGTTTTATATTACGATTAACAAATAAATAAATGAATAATAATATTAACTTGTTAAGTAGGAATTTATAAATATAAAATTAACATTTAAACTATATATAGTTTAACAAACAAAATTGTTCAAAGTAACTAATTTTTTCTAAAACTCTTATGAGATTTATAATATGAAAGTTTAGAAAACAACAAAACAATAAATATCATTATATGTGTCTGTGTGTTACAGACTTATTAATTTAAAATGTTATATTTTTATTTTCTTACTCTTTTAACTTTAAGTTTTAACCACCAACAAAACAAAATTATTCACTATGTCTCTTGTTTTCTTATAATGAGAGAAAGATAAAGAAAAAAAGGGAGAAGAAAAGGAACGAGTAGCACCGGTGATGGTTTTGGTCGGAGTATAAATCTGAGAACAACGAACTCAGACACACAATTGAGATGCTCCGACGTGGACGACAAACTGAGACACATACTATTTTCCTGTGGAGCATTCTGCAGTGACTTGTGATAGATTTACTGAGATGTTCAAATATGAGTTTGTGCCAGTGGTTGAGAGAGAGCGGTTAACCCACGAGTTCCTGTTTCTCAAGCAAAAGACAAAGACGCTTACTGAGATCATTAGGATGTTCCATGAGAGGGCCCTATTTTTCCCTGAGCATGTGTCTTCGGAGTAGGCACGTGTGAGTCGGTATCTAAGTATCCCGAGGAAGGATATTCGTGAGTTCGTGACAAACACTTCATATCAGTCATTGGCTAAGCTGCAGACCAATTCCAGGAGGAGGGAGATTGGGATGGAGACCCAAGCGAGAGAGGAGAGGGAGACTCAAGAGAGAGATAGGAGGCAAGTGCAGTCGCAGTCGGCGACTACGCGGTTCAAAACCGTTGAATCGAGAGCTGGAGGCCATAAGGGCCGCACATGCAACAAGTGTGGAAAGGGTCATGAGGGACCCTGTCGTTCAGGGACCCATTTGCTACACGTGTGGCGAGGAGGGGCATATGGTGAAGGATTGCCCCAATGGATTCCAAATTTGCTTCAAGTGAAAGCAGACGGGTCACATGAGGTATGAGTGCCCTCATCTTGCATCGATTATAGTTCTAGCTCCTGCTCCTACTACTTTGTGTATTACTGATGGCCGACAGGGGAAGGTCGAGGCTCTGAGAGCTCAAGGGAGAGCATTTCAACAAACAGTAGAAGAGGCTCGAGCGGTACTGGATGTCATGGTTAGTATGTGTTTTCTTTATTATTTCGGTTGATTTGTTTTATGTTTACTTACGATATTGCTCTTGTTAGGTACTTTCCTTGTGAATTCAGTACCTGCTCTAGTGTTGTTTGACTTGGGTATGAGTGGATATTTTTTGTCATCATCATTTTGTCGCAATTTTATCATTACACATGAGGCCCTAAGTAGGCCATTGAGGATTTCTATAGCTGATGAGCGTGCGGTCTTCGCTACATACATCTATCGACCTGCATACTGGAGATTTTTGGTGTTGGCTATTCGATAGACGTTATCCCTATTGCGATGGGAGATGTTTGCGTTATTGTAAGTATGTATTGGTTGAGCTGGTTTGGGGCTCTGATTAACTATGAGCGATAATTAGTGATGGTTCGAGACCCTAGTGGGGGAGTGCTAGGGAGAGGTAGTGTTTACAACATGGGTGTGCGGGTTATCTGGCATATATGGTGGATACTCGGATATATGAGAAGTGATTGATTTCCATCGCCGATGTTCATATGGTGCCTGATTTCCCAGATGTTTTTCTTGAGGAGTTTATGTTGGATTAATGTCTAAGTTCATAACTATAATTGGTAAGACTTGACCCGACCCGACATGGTCCATTTGGGTTGCATACCATCATGCACTTGGATAGACTAAATGAGAGAAATAAGACACTTATGGTTATTAATATATTATAAGTTCTAGTATATTAATAATAAGAATAATGAGATTATTTAATTAGTATTGATCAAGAATTAATCTAGCATTAATTGAGTGATCAAAAGAAGACTAATTAAATATATGGGTTGATTGTGTAAATCATCCATACTTGTATAGTGGGCTAATGCTCCATGGATTATCTAGTTGGGCCAAAACCCATATGATGCTCCATGGTGTATTTGAACCCATGGATCCAAGGAAATGGAAAGTCATGACAATTAGGGTTTACCCTAATTGTATAACTATATAAGCATCTTATTCTTGAGGAAAAATCGGCCACTAGTGAGACTAAGAAAGGGCTAGCCGATTTCATGAAGTGTAGAATTCTCTCTAAGATCTTCTAAGTGTTTTGATGATTTTGAACCATTTGAGGTGTCACACTTGGGGCACTAGGCACTCAAGCTTCATGAAGACAAGCACCATCAAAGAGGTATGTATTCTATCTTGTTATATTGATAGTTTTGTATGCTAGTTTAGGATAATACCTTGGATATTCATATTTGCATGTATAATAGAGAAAACATAGATCCAAGGTATTTAGGGTTGCATGTACACTTAGGAGTGTTAGAATGCTCATAACCCAACAGTGGTATCAGAGCCTAGGCTTGTTTTCTTGTTATATCTGCAATAGAAGCTGAAAAAACGAATTTGTTGCTGTCTGATCATCAGACTCGGCGAGTCCATGCCTAAAAAGTGATCAAATCGATCCGACTCGCCGAGTTGGTTCATGCACTCGACGAGTTGGACCCCAGACAGCATATTTTCGAGTTTTTTGGCTAGAAATGGACTAGGAACATTACCCTAAGTTGTTTTTGAACTTATAAACTTGTTTTTTAATGTGGTAATGTTCATGCTAATCCATTTTCAAAGATAATTGTCAATAGATTCATGTTTTGTATTAGTTTAAAGGTTAGACTAATTACATGAAAAAGTTTGATTTGAATTATCTTGTTCTTATGAGTTGCTTAGATTAATAGAAAAGTTAATTGAAATAGTTGTTTTCAATCCATTTTAATCTAAGAGTTGAGTATAAAATGTGTTTGTGTAACTTATCCTCAAGTTACATGAAGAGTCACATTAAAGACTCATAAAACTCATAAAAGTTGGCAATGGTTACAAAAGATGAAGAGTCTTGTCCTTAAGTTATGGAGGCTCAAGAGTCACTTCATTAATAAATAAATAAATAAAAATATGTAACCATAATTAATTCCATAAGTTATAAAATAAAGGAAAAGTTAATTCTTTATTAGTTTAAAGTCTTCCATAATTTGTCCTCAAGTTATGGAACTTGAAGAGTTTTTGGATTAAAACTACTTTAAACACATAAGTTATGGAATTAATTAGTTTTGAATAGTTTCAAAAACTTGCCCTCAAGTTTTGGAATTTGTAAAGTTTTCTCTTATGAATACTTTAATTCCAAGTTAGCCCTTAGAATTTTAAAAGTTAAAATTCAACCCTTATACTTTATAATATTATAAGTTAATAATATTTATATGTATAAGAGTAAAGTCGGTCTTACCGCTAGTACGCCTCATTCACGAAGCCGGTCTATAAGGTGGGTATAAGGTTGTTGCCTATAAAATGGCAACTTAATGGGTGTTCACTCTCACCCACCGCTTGCTTGACTGGTGGAGGGTCGTTAGCCGAACGGGTTTGACATGACTATAATTCTCCCTTCATTAAAAGTATTAATGATAAATACTAAGTAACTAAACTCTTAATAATACCCAATCTTAGTTACTTAGGAAAATGTGAATAAGGTGCTAATCCATGAAATTACACTTTACACTTTGTCTAAGTCGTTAGTGGAGCGTGTGTGGTTAACCGGCACACTAACTTGGACTTAACAAGGTAGGTAAAGGGTAACTTAATGTTTATCATAGTATCAATGGAGCGTGTGTGGTTAACCGGCACATCGATTGAGGGGTAAACACTTAAGGGTACCAAGTAATTTGCATGGTTACTTCACACCTTGTTTTGTGATCCTCGGCATCCCAGTCACAAAACCTGAAGGGCACACTCAAGATTGAAACATGCCATTGAACAGTTCAATGAATCTCAAAAGATCTAGGAGTTTCAAAACCAATTAAAACCTAATAATACATTTCGTTTATCTTGGTGGAAATTGGTGAATCGTCATTCACCTACCTTCAAATTGTTTTATAGCTTGGATTACGGCATATCTTTTCTAAGTTATAAAATAGTCTGTTGGGTCCTAGCCTTAATATTTCATATTGGGTGTCATATTAAGGACTTTAAAATCAACTATCTTGAATATCTCCCAAAAAGATGTCTGGTTTAGACATTTATGATCTTCCCAAATCTCTTGAAACAAGCTTTCCTAAATGAAGATGATGTCCCATGGAAATCATACTTCTGTCACCTCCTCCAAATTATTCTCCCTACCCTACAAGTTCTTTAAAAGTTTAAAGTCACTCGAGCCCTATTGGCAAGTAAAGGTCTTGGTGTGGTCACATCTTGGAGATGTAGTCACATATTGACAAGCCGGGAGAGTTGGGTGTCAAAGTCTTGAGAAAGTTGGTGGTTTAATCACTTTCTAAGTCACATAGTGAGTTCCTTTGGGACACCTATGAAATAGACTATGACAAGACCCTTAATGATCTTATCTATTTGCTAAGATCAACTTCCTGAAACTTTATGGACATTGACAATAGTGACACAGGAAATCCAGAAAAAGCATTCTCTTCCCAATGGAAAGGGATTGGCCATAGTCAACTCGGTTGAACAAATGGTAAAGAGAAAAAATAAGTCTGTGATAGTCCCGTGTACCATTATCAAAGGGTCCATATGTTTATATTGCCAAAGAAAGGGTCATTATTTGCGAAGCTGCCAAATTTACCTAAGGGTGTTAAAGTCAATAAGGTTGACTCTACTTCAGGTAAAGTCCACTACTCTAACTCTGTTAAGTTTCTATTCTGAGATTCCTGATACATGATGTGACTGGGTCACATGGTAATGTTTTAAGAATCAAAGAAAAGTAAAGGAACTTAAAGAAAGAATATGCTGAATCTGATTGCATAGATGGATTTCTATCGCGTAGTTTGAAAAATCGGATTCTTGAGCTACTTCTTAGGAGTTATGAGATATTGCTAAGGAATAGATAACAACAAGTTTTCATATGGATTGTAAGGATAAGTTTTTCCGCATAGTTTTAAAATAAAAGAAAAACTTTGGTTATATTTATTTTAAAATATCCTTACAATGGCATTTGAGGAAAAAATTGTTGCTTATATGATTCCATTAATAGCAAGAGTGGAAGTATGAAATTGATTCTTTCATTTGTGGTAATGTCTAAATTTATCAAATAAAGGAAAGATTCTCATCACCCAAGTCACAATTGGACCGGAACTTGGAATCATGCAAGGTGTATAGCATGATGAATGAGAACTTTCAAGTATTGGAAAAATTAAGACTAATTACTTGTTCACATGGATGTGTGAGTCAAGTAATGGACTAAGGGATCGAGTACATAGTCATGTGCACTGATTAAGTCCACCACAAAAGATTGATAAGACTATTCGTCATAGTTTACTAAAGCTCAGTAAATATGATTATACTTACAAGCTTAAGTGTAACTCTGAGACATTGGAAAAGGTTCCAATGTAAGGCAGAGCGAATAAGAAGAATCAAATTAGGCAGAAGGATAAAAGTTTCTCAAATCTGAAAAGATGGGAGAGTACTTTAGTATCAGTTTTGTGATCATCTTAATTATTAAGAAACCATATCAAAATTAGTTCTCTAAGGAAGTCTTAGTTCATTCTTATGACTAAGAAGAAGGGATCTTGAATTGTTGAAATGGTTAAATCAAGAAGATGAGTCATACTTCGTTCCAATACAAGTCTTAGAGTCATACTCCAAGATTGTAATTTGAGTGACATGTCTTAAAGAAGGTTTAAAACACTTGTCAAATGTAAGAGTAAAAGTTTTCTACTCTTGTACATTTGAAATTGGTAAGTTGTGATGTTTTGGATAAAACAAAGACCAACTTAGGCCAATTGTGTGAAGTGTTTGTCTTGATTAGAATCCACACTATCTCTTGGATGTTTGACAAGGAAGTCTTATAGGTCAAGAGGACAGTGGGAGTCTTAAAGGTCTTGAAATTCTCAAGAACTAATCAAGAATGAAACCTGAAGTTCTTCACTAGCACACGACTTGAGGTTTATAACCTATCGTGTTGACATATTCTGTGCCCATTCTAGTTAAAGTTGGCTTTGCATATGAGTTCTTAGAGTTCTCAATGTGTTGCACAACAACTTGGAAGCAATGGTAGGCCCTTGAGCTGCTAGGTGGCAAGAAGTTAAGATTGAGTTCAATCCATATGAGTTTGGATTTGTCATAATTCTTGTCTTGTGACTATGGTTATGACAATTCACATGGATAAGAACTCATACACCATTAAATCTAAGTGTCATGAGGTTTCTCTCCGATTCATGAAAATGATGGTGAGGAAACACTTTCACTAAGTAGATTTTAGCTAGATAGCAATTGTGATATTTGCATTCTCAAAGTCGTTAGTGGAGCGCATGTGGTTAACCGGCACACTAAATGGACTTGTGAGAAGTGGCAAAAAGGTCTAAACATTATGATTACGGCATCCCTCTTCATAATTGTGTAGACACACAAGTGTGCTATCTAAGGGAAGGTGTATGATTTTGATAAAGTTATATCAAAACAATCCAGTATCAGAAATCTGAACTTTGGTCAGAAAGTCAATAAAGTATTGATTTCTAGAAGTCGAGCTTTCTGAGTACATGTCAAAGCTAGTGGGAGCATAAGTGTTATGCTAATAATCATCATGTTAGTGGGAGCATGATAATTACGATAAGTATTGCAAGCTAGCAATGTTAATTATAGAAAACAAAAGGTTTCAATTGGGAAAAAGTTGTTTTGCTATAATTAAGGGAGAGGAAATTATACTTCATCTCAAATCTATAAGCTTAGATCGTGAGGTTTTAATCATTTAGTCAAGGATATATATGAATTTCATGTTGGAATGGCTCAACATAAGGAAATTCTGTATATGGGTCCATTATTTGTGTTCTTAAATTCGATTATGATTACGGCATCCCTTTTCATAATCTGAATTATGAGAACTTGGCAAATTGAAATGGAAATGTTATAGCAAAAGACTGGTTTAGTCTTTATGTGAGACATCATGAATTGTGTCCCATATGCTTCGGATATAGGATCGATTACATGTGCTATAGTTATCCATTCTAAAAGTTTCCAAATGCCTGGGGCATTAAGAAGGGAAAAGGTTTAGAACTGGATATGACTAAAAGGATTAAACAATTGTCGAGGACAATCTAAGGTTTACCAAAGATTGGTTGCTCAAGGACAGTTGGAAGTATAGTGATAATTCTGGAAGGACCATATTGACATAATCTGTAAGGAGGCAACTCTTGTTCAGAAGTGATAGTCGAAATGGAATCTGGAAATGTTTCAAAGTTAGAATTTTCAATCTGTGTAAGATTAAGGAAACTTAATGCGAGAAGGATGGTTCCAAGGATTTGATCTCCTTTGGAATGCTCTGTAATGATTGTTGCCAAGTCTTTCTGACTTTGTGCATAATCATTACAAGAGGATCAATGCATATAAGTTTAGAATCTAACAGATTTCAGTAAATGGCATGAATTTGGAATTCTTGCATTTGCAGTAAGGATTTGGGAGTGTGAAAAGAGAATCATTGAAGATTATGTTCAATTGATCTAGTTCACAAAGTAAAGATCATAGACAAACATAGTATGCATACTTGGTGTATGGCATGACTAGTGTTTAGAAAAAAAAAACATAGTGTACATGCTTGGAGCATGGGACAACTATTGTTTTAAATTCAAGAATAATGTTGATAGCTGAAACAGTATACAATGAATAATGTGTAATCATATAGTGATAAATAAAAAGTGTTTTATTTATATTCATAAGTTCTGAGACCATATTGGATTCAATTATTATTGTGTTTCATTTTGCATGTTTTGACTTCCCGAATAAACTAGGTTATTCTTCCGGAATGACTAAGTTATTCAAACCATCCACAGTCGGTCATATGTTGGAAGTAGATATGAATTAAGACTGTCATGGGTTGGCTTGTAGAGGTCTAAGGTGTTGGACAAAGGGCTACAACACTCATGAGTGCTCATAAGTTCTGAGTATTGGATTCAACCCGCGCTCATTGGAATCACTTCATGGATTTTATCACGAGTGATCATGAGACGATAATATCTTATATTCTTCAAACCTAGAGATATGAGTTGTTACTATGAGTTGATAGTACATTGATTACACGAAACGCATTGGTAACTCGATGTTATAAAACGTGTCTTTGTGTATGATTCAACAAGTAGTAGAACAAGCCATATGAGTCGAAGTTTATCCATTCCTTTTACCTTCGGGATGAAAGCGATATTTGTGGGCCCCTCGATGATTTGATGATGACAAATGGAAGTGCTCGGCCAGGCCAGGACTGATTTGATTTGTTCAATTAGTCAGTCGTCATAAATCGGAAATCGGGAAACAACTAATGGACAGAGAGAATGAATATAATCCATGTCTCAGTCCATATGATATCTAGAATGGAGGAATATATGATCCCTTATCTAATGGACAAGTCATTGACAAGATCAGAGTTCATCTACAAGGTCAGAGTTCGACAGAAGCTTTTGAGAGCTACGATTGCCAGTTGGTTCCTGAAGTCATACACAATAATAGTTTTAGACTTATCCAAGTGGGATACTGTTGGATTAATGTCTAAGTCCATAACTATAATTTGTAAGACTTGACCCGACCCGGCATGGTCCATTTGGGTTGCATACCATCATGCACTTGGATAGACTAAATGAGAGAAATAAGACACTTATGGTTATTAATATATTATAAGTTCTAGTATATTAATAATAAGAATAATGAGATTATTTAATTAGTATTGATCAAGAATTAATCTAGCATTAATTGAGTGATCAAAAGAAGACTAATTAAATATATGGGTTGATTGTGTAAATCATCCATACTTGTATAGTGGGCTAATGCTCCATGGATTATCTAGTTGGGCCAAAACCCATATGATGCTCCATGGATGCTCCATGGTGTATTTGAACCCATGGATCCAAGGAAATGGAAAGTCATGACAATTAGGGTTTACCCTAATTGTATAACTATATAAGCATCTTATTCTTGAGGAAAAATCGGCCACTAGTGAGACTAAGAAAGGGCTAGCCGATTTCATGAAGTGTAGAATTCTCTCTAAGATATTCTAAGTGTTTTGATGATTGTGAACCATTTGAGGTTTCACACTTGGGGCACTAGGCACTCAAGCTTCATGAAGACAAGCACCATCAAAGAGGTATGTATTCTATCTTGTTATATTGATAGTTTTGTATGCTAGTTTAGGATAATACCTTGGATATTCATATTTGCATGTATAATAGAGAAAACATAGATCCAAGGTATTTAGGGTTGCATGTACACTTAGGAGTGTTAGAATGCTCATAACCCAACAGTTTACAGGTGTGCCTCCTAAGATGCAGGTTGAGTTTCGGATAGACCTGGTCCCTGGTGCAACACAGATCTCCAAGGCACCATATCGCCTTGCGCCACCTGAGATGCAGGAGTTATCCTCTCATCTTCAGGAGATGTTAGGAAATGAGTGTTGGATTAGGTGTCTAAGCCCATAACTATAATTGGTATGTACTTGACCTGATAGTAACATGGTTCTTTTGGGTTGCCTTCACCATAGCAATTGGATAGGATGAGTTTTGTAGAAAGATGTTAATTAATGATTTATTAATATATTATAAGAATAATATATTATTTGAGAATCATATTATTTAATTAGTATTGATCAGAAGTTAATTTATTATTAATTTAGTGATCAAAAGAGATTGATTAAAAGAACGGGGACTGATTGTCTAAATCAGTAATAGTTATAGTTTGGGCTAACGTATTCTCTTGATATGGGGTGGACGAAAATCTATGGGAAGCCTATAGAGTTTTCGCCCAAGGTCTATCATGGGGTATGTGGATTGCTTAAGGCCTAAGCAAGAGAATTAGGGTTTCTAGTTGAAAACCCTAGTAGCAATTCAACTATAAAAGGAACCCCAAGGCTCCTAAAATCAGCCACTTGATTCCCAAGAAGAAACCCAGGCCGATTTGTGCAGCCTCTACCTCTCTCTCTTGTTCATCCATTGCTAAGTGGTGTTTGTGACTCTATTAGAGGTGTAACACTTGAGGCACTAAACTCTTGAAGGCTAAGATCAAGTAATCAACAAGAAATATATTCTTCTAACCCTAGTTTATTCATTGAATCCGAAAATTGTATGCTAGTTTAGGGTTCTTGCTTTGGAAAATTGATTTTCATGTATAAATTGAGAAAAACTAGATCCAAAGCAATTAGGGTTGCATGTGCACCATAGGAATGTTGTAATGCTTAAAACCCAATAGTGGTATCAGAGCTTAGTGTGTTTTTCTGTTAAATTTGATGCTATTGTGTTTTGCCAAAGCTGGGGCAAAATCTATTTTGGCTCTTTGACTGCAGAACTCGAGGAGTCCTAAGATGGATTCGACGAGTCCATGCCCTGAATCGACGAGTTGGTTCGTCAATTGGCAGTTTTTTTGGGTCTCACGCCTAAATTAGATAAGGATCATTACCTTAAATTGTTTTAACTGTTAAAATTCGAACTTTCTGTCATGGTAATGAATATCCTCATCTAAGTGAAAGATAATGCTTAATTTTAAGATAATGTCCAAAATTATGTGATTAATTTGATTATTTAAAATTTGATCTAGAAGTTTTGAAAAGTTTCAAAATTTGCCCTCAAGTTTTGGAATTTAAAATTTGATTAAAAGTTCTAATTATGAAATATTAAATTCAAAAACCCTAGTGTTTTAAAAGTTTAAAATACAACTCTTATACTATTATAATATTAAAAGATTAATATGTATATATATGTATAAGATGAATCAGTGTTACCGTTAGTAGACCTCATTCACGAAGCCGATCTATAAGAGGGGGGGGGGGGTATTGTAACAGCCCGAAATTTTCAGGTATTTATTTTGGACTTATTTATGGAAATTGTGAGTGGAATCGGCGAGTTGGAGCCCAGACTCGCCGAGTAGGATCGCGGATTTGGGCACGGGTTCGCGTCCGGACTCGATGAGTCCAAGAGTGGACTCGGCAAGTCCACGCTGTGTGGTGAAACCCTAATTTCCGGGGTTTGCAGCCTATTTAAAGGGCCTTATGGCCGTCATTTGTGCTCACCCAACCCGTAGAGAGAAACCCTTGTGTGCTTGAACGTTTTGAGAGAGAAAGGAAGCATTCTTGACCCTTGTGTGTGTCATTTAGCAAAGAAGGAGAAGATTCTAAGCAAGAGGAAGCAAAGGAGGTTGCTATTCTGTGGAGTTGAAGCTTAGATCATCAATCTAGAGGTATGATTTTGGATTACTTTCTGTTTTGTGATGAATAATGGGATCTAGGGCTTCTTGTGGACATTTATGGGATGATTTGATGCCAAATAGTTTTCTTCTTGTGTTGAGGCTCTGGATCTGGATCTATAGAGGTCCAGAGAGCCTCATTCTTCAAGCTTTATGTATAACAATGGAGTTTATGACCTTGGGTTGTAGTATTTGAGACAAAAACATCATTTATGGTCATATAGAGATTATATGTGCGTCTAGATAGTGACTTTACGTGCCAAATATGCTTGGAAGGACTGGATCTATGGGTTAATGGACTGGATTTGACCTTATGAGCAAGTTTGAGTCATTGCATGGAACGGACTCGCCGAGTCCGAAGAACAGACTCGGCGAGTAGTATGAATGTTGCCCGACCACATAGCGAGTGGTCTTGCCGAGTTGGGGATGGTTGACTCAGTGAGTCAGGGGGGAGTCTGAGTGGACAGGTGGACTGAGTCAAGCTGGACTCGCCGAGTTGTTCTTGATACTCGGCGAGTTGAGTCGTGGTGGCCCCACAACTCATGCCAGGTGGAACTCGTCGAGTTAGGAGGATACTCGACGTGTCAAGGGAGGATTTCAGGGAAATCAGTGTATACGCTCAGACTCGCCGAGTCGCTATTGTGCACTCGCCGAGTCCGGTCAAAGTTGACTGTTGACCGTTGACCTAAGTTGACTTGTTAAAGAGTAGTCAACCTTAGTTGGGAAAGTGTTAATTAGAGATGTATTGTGATATAGGAGGACTTTAGCTCGGGGGATCGAGCACTAGTGATTTCAGGATCCACGACTTACAGAGATGCGAGGTGAGTCTCCTCACTATACTTTACCTTGAGTAGGTAACTAGAGTTATGTGATAGAGTGTTTGTATGCTATGTATGTTATGTGTTGTACTGCATTATTCATATGTGATTTATGATGTGCATGTTTACAGAGTTAGAACCTGAGGGTTCACAGAGTTTGGGTGCACGGACCCACAGAGTCATAGCCTCGAGTGGCTAATATGTGTTATATATGGTATTTTGGGGAACTCACTAAGCTTTGTGCTTACAGTGTTTGATGTTATTGTTTCAGGTACTAGTGACGACCGCGGGAAGGCGTTGGCTTGATCCATACACACACACGGAGTTTATACATTTGTGATCTTGGGATTTTTTATTTACTTGAATTGGATAATTAATATGGTTGTTTTATGAATATTAAATGAATTATGTTTTACGAAAATTTGAAAATTTTGTTTTGAAATTTACGGTGTTACAATTTGGTATCAGAGCCTTGGTTTAAGGGATTCGGGTACACCTTCGGGGGCGGTGCATGGTCCAAATAAGAATCTTTGGAATACCAAGAATCAAGGAGGGATGGGTTGTCGAGTGTGAGTATGCTCGAACGGATTCCAATTTATCGTATGTTGTATTTCAGAGGTTAATCATGGTGAGGACACGTCATATGCCAGAGGGTGTCGGGGCTAGTGATGAGGAGATCCGGCAGATCATTCATGAGGAGGTGGCTGCGGTCATCAGAGCAGAGATACCAGAGATGTTCGGGTCTATTAAGACCGCGTTGATCGAGACTTTCGACGAGCGTTATGCCGCTCTTTCTGAGGCTGCGGTTGCGGTGGCCACTGCAGCTGTTGCTGCTGCTAGGCCGCAGGGTGGTGATGCGTTGCTGTTCCGGGAGTTCAGCAACACGAAACCACCGAAGTTTGATGGGACCCAAGACCCGGTGGTGGCCATGAGATGGATTTCTGACATAGAGGGGTGTTTCTTCACTTGCTCATCTCCTGAGCATCTGAGAGTACGTTCGCGCTAAACCATCTTCGCTTGGGAGCGAAGGACTGGTGGAAGTTTGTCACAACACATTTTTCGCCTGCTGAGCTTGCGGCAGTGACCTGGGAGAGGTTCACTGCCATGTTCCGAGATGAGTATGTTCCCCAGGTGGAGCGGGAGCGGTTGGCCCAGGAGTTTTTGACCCTCAAGCAGGGTACTGAGTTTGTTACAGTGATCACCAGGATGTTTCACAAGAGGGCGATGTTTTGCCCTGAGCACGTGTCCACTGAGCAGGCACGTATGAGTCGATATTTGAGTATTTTGAGATGAGACATTCGGGAGTTCGTGGCGAACTCCTCATACCGGACATTTTCCGAGCTTCAGGCAAATGCCCGGAAGAGGGAGATTGAGCTGGAGACCCAGGCTAGGGAGGAGGCTGAGTCTCAGGGGTGGGATCAACGACCGGTACATTTCCATCCGGCAAATAAGCGGGCCAAGCCCGCTGATCCCAAATCATGGATCCAGAAGGGCCGCACTTGTGGAAAGTGCGGCAAGGGTCATGATGGAGTGTGTAGAGCAGGATCTTGCTACAAATGTGGCAAGGAGGGGCATATGGCCAAGGACTGCCCCAAGGGGTTTGCAGTATGTTTTCACTGCAACCAGACCGGATACCGGAAGGCGGAGTGTCCGAAGTTGTGTGAATCGGCTCAGGGAGCACCTCAGGGATCTGCCCCTGCCGTCATCAGAGCTACCGGGAGTGGGCCAGTGAAGGCCGAGGCGCCGAGGGCACGAGGGAGATCATTTCAGTTGACCGCGGAGGAGATCCGCGCAGTGCCCAATGTCATGGCTAGTATGTATTCTTTCGTGTATTTATTATAATGTTGAAATATTATGCTTATATTATGTTATGCGTAGGTACTTTTCTTGTGAATTCTGTACCTGCCTTGGTATTATTTGACTCGGGTGCGAGTCGGTCCTTTGTATCTTTGGCTTTTAGTCAGCACATCAGTATTAGTCGCGAGGCGCTGAGTCGGCCTCTAAGAGTGTCCATAGCTGACGAGAAGGCGATATATGCCACGGAGGTGATCCGTGGGTGCATACTCGAGATTTTCGGTGTTGAGTTCCCGATTGATTTGGTTCCTATTGCCATGGGGGATGTTTGTGTCATCGTGGGCATGGACTGGTTGAGCAAGTTCGGTGCGGTTATCGATTGCGAGCGACATCTAGTGACCATATGAGACCCTAGTGGGGGAGTTCTTACAGTGTACGGCGAGGGTACCCGTTCTGGATCAGCATTTTGTTCGGCCGCTAGGGTGAGACAGTGTTTACAGCAGGGCTGTAAGGGTTTTGTGGTGTACGTGTCAGATACGCGGGTTGATTCCGGGAGGCTGAGGTTGGTAGAGGAGGTTCCTATTGTGCGTGAGTTTCCAGATGTTTTTCCGGAGGAGTTGCAGGGGGTGCCTCCCGTGAGGCAAGTAGAGTTCAGTATTGATTTGGTCCCGGGGGCTGCGCCTATTGCTAAGGTGCCTTATCGTCTTGCACCTCCAGAGATGCAAGAGCTATCCTCGCAGCTTCAGGAGCTGCTGGGGAAAGGGTTTATTCGGCCGAGTAGCTCGCCGTGGGGAGCGCCCATTCTGTTTGTAAAGAAGAAGGACGGTTCACATCGGATGTGTATTGATTACCAAGAATTGAACAAGCTGACGGTCAAGAACCGTTACCCATTGCCGAGGATCGACGATTTGTTCGACAAGTTGCAGGGAGCATCTTGGTTCTCCAAGATTGATTTGAGGTCTGGATACCATCAGGTGAGGGTACGAGATGAGGACGTCCAGAAGACAGCGTTTAGGACGCGTTATGGGCATTATGAGTTTGTGGTGATGCCTGTTGGGCTCACCAATGCTCCGGCAGTGTTTATGGATCTGATGAACCAGGTATGCAGGCCGATGTTGGATCGGTCGGTGATCGTATTTATTGATGACATTTTGGTGTATTCGAGATCTAGGGAGCAGCATGAGGAGCATTTGAGGGAGATCCTTAAAGTTCTGAGATCGGAGAGGCTTTATGCCAAATTCTCCAAGTGTGACTTCTGGTTGCGAGAGGTCCAGCTCCTTGGACATCTTGTTAACCAGGATGGAATATTGGTCGATCCGGCCAAAGTGGAGGCAGTTATGAGTTGGGAAGTGCCAAGGTCACCCTCCGAGATCAGGAGTTTTCTAGGGTTGGCCGGTTATTATCAGAGATTTATCAGGGATTTCTCCAAGATCGAAGTACCACTCACTAAGTTGACCCGGAAGGGTGTTGCTTTTTCATGGGGTCCCGAGCAGCAGGCTTCCTTTGAGACGCTTCGCCAAAGGTTATGTGAGACCCCGGTGTTAGCCCTCCCGAAGGGTATGGAGGATTTTGTTGTATACTGCGATGCATCGATTTTAGGATTAGGAGCGGTCCTGATGCAGAGAGGGCATGTGATAGCATATGCATCGAGGCAATTGAAGCCTCACGAGTCGAGGTATCCCACCCATGACCTAGAGTTGGGGGCAGTGGTGTTCGTCCTCAAGATATGGCGCCATTATTTGTATGGGGTTCGGTGTACGATATACACGGACCATAAGAGTCTGAAGTATTTAATGGATCAGCCCAACCTAAATATGAGGCAGAGGAGGTGGTTGGAGGTGGTTAAGGATTATGATTGTGAGATCCGGTACCATCCGGGCAAGGCTAATGTGGTAGCCGACGCCCTGAGTCGTCGGACAGAGAGTGCCCCGTTGTGAGGTGTGTGTTTGCGCTTGACCGTGATGACTCCAGTGTTGGACACCATTCGAGGAGCACAAGCTGAGGCAGTGAGGTCGGAAAACCAGAAGAGAGAGCGAGTTGTTGGATTGGTATCGAAGTTCGTTACTGATGGTTGGGGGCTTATGACTTTTCAGGGGCGTATTTGGGTACCGTTCGTGGGAGGTACGCGTACCATTTTGATGGAAGAGGCTCATCGGTCGAAATTCTCAATCCATTACGGGGCCACTAAGATGTATTTGGATTTGAGGAAGGAGTATTGGTGGCCCTATGTGAAGAGAGACGTTGTGTGGTTCGTCGAGAGGTGCTTAACCTGCCGTAAGGTTAAGGCCGAGCATCAGAGGCCGCATGGTAAGTTGTAGCCATTGGAGATTCCCGAATGGAAGTCAGATAAATCACCATGGATTTTATCACTAAACTGCCAAGGACTACTCGGGGAGTTGATGCAATTTGGGTGATTGTGGATAGGCTGACGAAGAGCGCTCACTTCCTTGCCATCAGTGAGAGTTCTTCCGCAGAGAAGTTAGCAGAGATATATGTGAGGGAAGTGGTATCTCAGTATGGGGTGCCGATCTCGATTGTCTCTGACCGGGACGTGCATTTCACTTCCAGGTTCTGGAAGAAGTTCCACGAGGAGTTGGGTACTAGGCTGCATTTTAGTACCGCATATCACCCCCAGACAGACGGACAGAGTGAGCGGATGATTCACACCCTCGAGGACATGCTCCGAGCATGTGTATTGGATTTTGGGGGAAGTTGGGATACGTATTTGCCGTTGGCCAAGTTTTCTTACAACAACAGCCATCATTCGAGCATCGATATGCCACCCTTTGAGCTGTTGTACGGAAGGAAGTGTTGAACCCCATTTGTTCGGGAGAAGTCGGGCAGCGTGTTATGGGTAATATGGAGATAGTGCTTCAGATGACAGAGCAAATCCAGCAGGTCAGACAGAGGTTATTGACTGCTCTGAGTCGACAGAAGAGTTATGCAGACAGACGCCGGTCCGAACTTGAGTTCCAGGTCGGTGATTTTGTGCTCCTGAAGGTCTCTCCTTGGAAGGGAGTGATCCGATTCAGGAAGAGGGGCAAGTTGGGGCCCCGATATACCGAACCATTTCGGGTAATCGCGAGGGTAGGCAGGGTAGCCTATCGCTTGGATTTTCCGGCAGAATTGGGGCAGATTCACGACACTTTCCATGTGTCGCAATTGCGGAAGTGTATAGCCGATGAGTTGGCAGTGGTTCCATTAGACGATATTCAGGTGGATGCGAGCCTGAATTATGCTGAGAGGCCAGTGCCCATCAGAGATCGGAAAATCAAGGTTCTGAGGAACAAGGAGGTACCTTTGGTCTTGGTTCAGTGGCAGCATCGGAAGGGGTCCGAGATGACGTAGGAACCAGAGCGTGAGATGCGAGAGCAGCATCCAGAGTTATTTGCAGAGTGAGACTTCGAGGGCGAAGTCTCACTCTAGTGGGGGGGAATTGTAACAGCCCGGATTTTCAGGTATTTATTTTGGACTTATTTATGGAAATTGTGAGTGGACTCGGCGAGTTGGAGCCCAGACTCGCCGAGTAGGATCGCGGATTTGGGCACGGGTTCGCGTCCGGACTCGACGAGTCCAAGAGTGGACTCGGGTAGTCCACGCTGTGTGGTGAAACCCTAATTTCCGAGGTTTGGGGCCTATTTAAAGGGCCTTATGGCCGTCATTTGTGCTCACCCAACCCGTAGAGAGAAACCCTTGTGTGCTTGAACGTTTTGAGAGAGAAAGGAAGCATTCTTGACCCTTGTGTGTGTCATTTAGCAAAGAAGGAGAAGATTCTAAGCAAGAGGAAGCAAAGGAGGTTGCTATTCTGTGGATTTGAAGCTTAGATCATCAATCTAGAGGTATGATTTCGGATTACTTTCTGTTTTGTGATGAATAATGGGATCTAGGGCTTCTTGTGGACATTTATGGGATGATTTGATGCCAAATAGTTTCCTTCTTGTGTTGAGGCTCTGGATCTGGATCCATAGAGGTCTAGAGAGCCTCATTCTTCAAGCTTTATGTATAGCAATGGAGTTTATGACCTTGGGTTGTAGTATTTGAGACAAAAACATCATTTATGGTCATATATAGATTGTATGTGCATCAAGATAGTGACTTTACGTGCTAAATATGCTTGGAAGGACTGGATCTATGGGTTAATGGACTGGATCTGACCTTATGAGAAAGTTTGAGTCATTGCATGGCACGGACTTGCCGAGTCCGAAGAACAGACTCGGCGAGTAGTATGAATGTTGCCCAACCACACAGCGAGTGGTCTTGCCAAGTTAGGGAGGGTTGACTCAGTGAGTCAGGGGGAAGTCTGAGTGGATAGGTGGACTGAGTCAAGCTGGACTCGCCGAGTTGTTCTTGATACTCGGCGAGTTGAGTCGTGGTGGCCCCACAACTCATGCCAGGTGGAACTCGTCGAGTTAGGAGGATACTCGACGTGTCAAGGGAGGATTTCAGGGAAATCAGTGTATACGCTCAGACTCGCCGAGTTGCTATTGTGCACTCGCCGAGTCCGATCAAAGTTGACCGTTGACCGTTGACCTAAGTTGACTTGTTAAAGAGTAGTCAACCTTAGTTGGGAAAGTGTTAATTAGAGATGTATTGTGATATAGGAGGACTTTAGCTCGGGGGATCGAGCACTAGTGATTTCAGGATCCACGACTTACCGAGACGCGAGGTGAGTCTCCTCACTATACTTTACCTTGAGTAGGTAACTAGAGTTATGTGATAGAGTGTTTGTATGCTATGTATGTTATGTGTTGTACTGCATTATTTCTATGTGATTTATGATGTGCATGTTTACAGAGTTAGAACCTGAGGGTTCACAGAGTTTGGGTGCACGGACCCACAGAGTCATAGCCTCGAGTGGCTAATATGTGTTATATATGGTATTTTGGGGAAATCACTAAACTTTGTGCTTACAGTGTTTGATGTTATTGTTTCAGGTACTAGTGACGACCGCGGGAAGGCGCCGGCTTGATCCGTACACACACACGGAGTTTATACATTTGTGATCTTGGGATTTTGTATTTACTTGAATTGGATAATTAATATGGTTGTTTTATGAATATTAAATGAATTATGTTTTACGAAAATTTGAAAATTTTGTTTTGAAATTTATGGTGTTACAGGTATAAGGAATCTGACTATAAAATGGCGGTTGAATGGGTGTCCACTCTCACCCATCGCTTCCTTGATCGGTGGAGGGTTGTTAGCCGAACGGGTAGGATAGGACATTAATTCCTCATTAATAAGTACAATGAATATTATAAAGTAACTAAATGTTTTTATAAATTCTTAATCTTAGTTACTTTAGGAAAAATGTGTAAATGATGATATTCCATGAAATTGCACATTGCACCTTGCCAAGTCGTTAGTGGAGCGTGTGTGGTTAACCGACACACTAACTTAGACTAACAAGGCTGGCAAAGGGTAGCTCGAGAATTATCATAGATTAATGGAGCGTGTTTGGTTAACCTACACATTGATTAGGTGGTAAATGACATCGAGAGTGCCAAGCTAATTTGCATGGTTATTCACACCTTGTTTGTGATCATTAGTATCCCAGTTACAAAATTTAAGGGCATAATCGAGATTAAAAATGCCATTGAAAAGTTCAATGAATCTCAAAAGAATCTAGGAATCTCAATTCATTTAAAACCTAATTCTTCATTTCGTTTTTCGTGGTGGAATTGGTAAATTTCCATTTACCTACCTTCAAATAGTTTGCAATTGGATTACGACATTCCTCTTCCGAATTGTGAACTATTGTGTTGGGTCCTTGCCTTAATATTTCATTTGGGTGTTGTATTAAGAATTGTTTATCTAATCAAAACTTTGTTCCTTTTCTTTTTTAGATGTCTAGCTCAAACAACGCTTCCGACTCGAACTCCAACTCCTCAAGCTCTTTTTCTCTTTTGAACATTTGTAGGAGCGTCACTTTTGATGGGTCCAATTTCAATGATTGGATCTGCAACATTCGCATGGCCCTTAGATACGAGGAGAAAGAATACATACTCGACAAAGAGCTTAAAGAGATAGATGAAACCAAAGATACTGCTGAAGAAATACCTGAGTATAGGTCTCACAAAAAAGACGCAACAAAGGTGTCGTGTATTATGGTAGCCACTATGACTCTTGATCTGCAGCGGTTCTACGAGGACTTCTGGCCTTATGACATGTGTCAAGATTTGATGGAAAAGTACCATAAAAGCGTGCGTTAGGAAAGGTACGAGATTGTCACCACGTTGATAACAACCAAGATGAAAGATGGAGAGTCCATCACGATCCACTTGCAAAGGATAAAAAGGTATGTGGATCGTCTGCTCAAGTAGAATGTCAACTTAGATGAAGAGTTGGCGATTGATATCATTCTCCACTCTTTAGCTCCTTGTTATGATCAGTTCAAGATGACTTATCTGTTGGATTAGGTGTCTAAGTTCATAACTATTTCTGGAATGTACTTGACGATTAGCATGGTCCATTTAGGTTGCATGGCATTGAAACACTTGGATAGACTAAATGCGAGAAAGGACAATTAATGATTATTAAAATATTATAAGTTCTAATAATTAGTTTGGAATTAATTAAGTGATCAAAAAGAGACTAATTAATATATGGGGTTTATTCTGTAAATCATCTATTCTTGTATAGTGGGCTAATGATCCATGGTTTGTATGGATTGAGGTAAAACCCATAAGGTGCTCCATGGATAGTCCATGGAGATTGCAAACCCATGGATCACGGAATATGGAAATCCATGACAATTAGGGTTTATATGGTGTAACCTACTTGTGCCACAACTATATAAAGACCCCTATGCAAGCAAAATGGGCACTACTTGTACAAGCAAGAAAGAGGGCTAGCCGATTTTAAAGTGTTAGTGAGCTTCTCTCAAGGTTATTCCAAGTGTTGTAGTGTTGTGTAAGACATTTGAGGCATCACACTTGAGGAGCTAGGCTCACAAGGTTCTCAAGGAATCCAAACAACAAAAAGGTATGTTCTTCTTATGGCATTTATGTTTAAAAGTTCCCTATGCTATGCTAGATAGGTTAAGAACCTTGGAAAAACAATTTTGTATGTATCTTAGTAAAACATAGATCCAAGGTTTCTAGGGTTTCTTGTTCACCTTAGGAGTATTAGAATGCTCAAAACCCTTCAGTGGTATTAGAGCATAGGCTTGTTTATTTGATACTTGATGCAAACTTGTTGAAAAAACTTAGTTTTTTGCATTATGCAGCATGAAATCGTCGAGTCCCTGGAGGGACTCAACGAGTTCATGAGTTAATTCATCCTACTCATCGAGTAGGTTCGTGCACTCGACGAGTAGGAGCCCCATAATGCGGATTTTCAAGTTTTGCTGCCGGAAATGGACTAGAAACATTACCCTAAACTTTTTTGGTGTTGTAAAACTTGTTTTAGATGGTGTAATGGTTATGCTAATCCATTTTCAATAGCTATTATCAAAATTTCAAGTTTTATATGGTTTATTTATGATTCTTGAAATAGTTGATATGCATGTTCATGAACTTATGAGTTTAGAAGATCATAGGAATTATTATTAACTTGCTTGTTAGTTTAATTCTTGATCATTATGTGTTTTAATGGAATCCATAATTTGTCCTCAAGTTATGGATTACGAATAGTCATTCTTTTAAATTCCATTAAAGAAACACATAGGTTACATAAAATGAAACGTCTCTCATTTTAATAATGTTGGGTTTTGAGCAATCTAACACTTCCTAAGTGTGCATGCAACCCTAATAAACCTTGGATCTATGTTTGTCTAAATACATGCAAAATAATAATTTTCCAAGGTTTATAACCTATCTAACATGGCATGGGGAACATTTCAACATAAAAGAGTTAGAAGAGATTACATACCTTTTGGTGAGTTTGGTTCTAAGGAGTTTGAGGGCCAAGCACCAATAGTGTGAATGCCTCAAATGGAATCACAAACACCACAAACTCTTGGAAAACTTTGAGAGAGTATACACCTTGTATAAAATCGGCCACACACATGCACACACACACACACACTAGTTCACTAGTTTTCTCTTAGGCTCCATTTCATGCTCCATAAGCATGCTTATATAGTGTGCATGGTTAGGGTGAAACCCTAATAACCCATGTCTTTTCCTTTTCCAAGGATCCATGGGTTAAAAGCTCCATGGATCATCCATGGACTTCCACATAAGCCTAGCCCATTAACAAATGAGTATTAGCCCACACTATATAAAACAAATAGCCCATAATTTAATTAGTATTCCTTTTAATCTCTAAATTAATTCATAATTAATTTAAGACTAAAACTAATTAAATAACGTAACTTCATATTAATATATTATAACTCATAATATATTAATAAACATATGTGTATAACTCTCATAAAATTATCCATAATAGTTTGGATGAGATGCAACCCAAATGGACCATGCCGGTCGGGTCAAGTATATACCAAATAAGTTATGGACTTAGACACCTTATCCAATAGACTCCCACTTGGATAAGTCTAATAACTATATTTGCCTATAACTTCAGGAACCAACCAATAATCGTAGCTCTCGAAAACTCCCTCAAACAATGAAGACTCTGTCGAACTATGAAGCGCCATTTTAGATAAGTGATCACATAATCCTCTGTTCTCATGATATCAGCCGGACAAACACATGGAACTATGTCTTGCTTATTGTCTAGCAGTTGTTTCTCGATTTTCCGATTTGTTTGACGAAGAACTTCACTGAACACATCGGTTTAGTTCTGACCAGGCCTGGTATATGGGTCAACACAAAATCATCGAGGGGCCCAGATATCGCTTCTATTTCTAGAAGGAACAGATAAACTTCGACTGATATGCTTGTTCTACTACTTATTGAATTGTACACAAAGGCACGTTTTATAACATCAAGTTACTGATGCATTTACGTGCAATCAATGCACAACCAACTCATAGGTAACAACTCATATCTCTAGGTTTAAAGATTTATATGATGTTATCGTCTCACGATCACTCGAGATAAATTCCATGAAGTGATACAAGTGAGCGTGGGTTTATACCATACTCATAACTTATGAGTACTCATGAATGTTGCAGCAACCATTGCCATGTCTAAACACCTTTAAGGCATCTACAAACCCAATTCATGACAATCTTGATTCATACCTACTTCCGACGTATGATCGATTGTGGAGGTTTGAATAAATTAATTATTCTGGAAGTCAAAACATGCAAAACTGAAACAATAGTAAATAATTGACAATGATAGTAACACTTTAGTCATAAATAAATCACAAATTTTATTCATCATCAAACGTCGATTACATTTTACAAGTTTCAGGAAAACTATCTAATCTGTAAAACTAATATCGTCCCTCAGCCCGATGCGTCTCGCATGCTGAAAATGCTTAACCCTCGTCAGTCCCTTCGTAAGGGGATCTGCAGGATTCTCATCCGACGATATCCTCCTTGTCACAAAGAGTCCTTCTTCAATCTTGTGTCTTATGAAGTGATATTTTCTGTCAATGTGTCGGGATCTGCCATGATCTCTTGGTTCCTTGGCTAAGGTAACCGCACTATTGTTGTCACAGAAAATCTCTATAGGTTCCTTAATAGCTGGTACAACTCCAAGGTCTTCGATGAAGTTCTTTAGCCATATCGCCTCCTTCGCTGCTTCACTCGCTGCTATATACTCTGATTCACAAGTCGAATCAGCCACCGTCTCCTGCTTGGAACTCTTCCAAGAAATTGCACCTCCATTTAAGGTAAAGATCCAGCCCGACTGAGAGCGGAAATTATCCCTATCAGTCTGAAAACCAGCATCACTATACCCTAATATTCTCAAGTCATCACTGCCACCAAGGGTAAGGATCCAATCCTTAGTCCTCCGTAGGTACTTGAGAATGTTCTTTACCACGGTCCAATGAGCCTTGCCAGGGTTCCCCTGATACCTGCTGACCATGCTCAAAGCAAATGCCACATCAGGACGGGTACAAGTCATAGCATACATGATCGAGCCAACTGCGGAAGTATATGGTAATTGGCTCATCTCAGCTATCTCTGCCTCTGTACTCGGACTCTGAGTCTTACTCATTTTGGTATTGCTTTGGATCGGTAAATCTCCTTTCTTGGAATTCTCCATGTTGAACCTTTTCAACACCTTATCCAAGTAGATACTCTGACTAAGTCCAATTAGTCTTCTACTCCTTTCTCTTAATATCCTTATCCCTAGGATATAGGTAGCCTCCCCTAGGTCCTTCATAGCAAAGCACTTCCCAAGCCAGGACTTAACCTCCTGCAAGGTTGGGATGTCATTTCCTATGAGTAGTATGTCATCCACATACAGTACCAAGAAGCTAACTATACTCCCACTAGCTCTGACATACACACAAGACTCATCTTCGCTTCTCAAGAAGCCAAACTCTTTTACCTTCTCATCAAAACAAAGATTCCAGCTACGAGATGCTTGTTTTAATCCATAAATGGATTTCTCAAGCTTGCATACTCTATTAGGGTACTCTGCATTGACAAAACCCTCTGGCTGATTCATTTACACATCCTCAGCCAACTTTCCATTAAGGAAAGCGGTTTTGACATCCATTTGCCATATTTCATAATCATGAAATGCTGCAATGGCTAACATAACCCTAATAGACTTAATCTTTGCTACCGGCGAAAAGGTTTCATCATAATCAACACCTTGAGTTTGAGTAAAACCCTTCGCAACCAGTCGAGCCTTATAAGTATGCACTTTTCCTTCCATGTCTGTCTTCTTCTTGAAGATCCATTTGCACCCGACTGTTTTACGGCCTGGTACATTGTCAACCAAGTTCCAAACTTGATTGTCATACATGGACTGTATCTCGCTGTCCATAGCCTCCTTCCATTTAGCAGACTCCGGGCCTGACATGGCTTCCTTAACACTGCTAGGTTCATCCAAATTTACTAGTGTACTATCACTAATAAACGTATCACCTTCCGTAGTAATATGAAAACCATAATAAAACGAAGGTGTGTTCCTAACCCATGTGGAACGCCTCGGAGGTACAGACTCGTCAGCTGGATCAACAGGAGTTTCCTCCTCAGGTTGATTGCTAGTGTCTGAGGTTCCTTCACCAATTGATTCTTGAATTTCTTCAAGATCAATCTGCCTCTCACCGTCTCCTTGGCTTATAAATTCTTTCTCGCGAAAGATCCCTCTTCGTGCTACAAAGACCACATTCTCACTGGGTCTGTAGAAGAGGTAACCGAAGGATTTCTGTGGGTAGCCGATGAAAATACACCTTTCACTTCGGGGTTCAATCTTATCATGAGTTTCGCGCCTCACGAAGACTTCGCAACCCCAAATTTTGATGTGGTCTAAATTGGGAACCTTCCCAGTCCACATCTCATGAGGTGTTTTGGTAACCTTCTTTGTAGGGACTAGATTAAGGATATAGGCGGCAGTCTCTAAGGCATACCCCCAAAAAGAGATTGGTAACGAAACTCGACTCATCATAGAGCGAACCATGTTCAACAAGGTTCGATTACGCCTCTCATCTACACCATTCAGCTGTGGTGTCCTGGGAGGAGTCAATTGTGAGACAATCCCACACTCCTTAAGGTAGTCAAGGAACTCGGTACTAAGATACTCACCACCTCGATCGGATCGAAGCATCTTAATGTTCCTGCCCAATTGATTTTCTACTTGCTGTTTGAATTCCTTAAACCTTTCAAAGGTTTCGGACTTATGTTTGATTAAGTAGACATACCCATATCTACTAAAATCATCAATAAAAGTCACATAATACCGATTAGCATCCCTTGTGGCGGTTTTGAATGGCCCACATACATCAGTATGTATTAGGTCCAACAAACCTTCACCCCTCTCACAAGTTCCAGTGAAGGGTGATTTTGTTATTTTCCCAAGTAGACAAGATTCACAACTATCATCTGATTTGAGGTCAAATGATTCCAAGACTCCACTCTTTTGGAGTTGGCCTATGCGTTTCTTGTTTACATGTCCAAGACGACAATGCCACAATGATGCTTTATCTAGGCTAGTAGAAGAATCAATATACAACACATTATTTCCTAAGTTGTCCACAATCGACACAGTTTCATACACACCATCACAAGGTAATGCTTTAAAATAAAACACATTATTAAAGAAAGCATTAATACCACCACATTCATTATCAAACGAAAAGGTAAAACCTTGTTTGTACAAAGCATGAAAAGAAATAATATTCCTCGCCATTTCAGACGAGTACACACATTTATTCAAATCTAATTTTAACCCATTATTAAGCAACAAAGTATAAACTCCAATCTTGGAAACAGGTGAAGCCTTCCTATTCCCCATGATTAAGTTTATCTTCCCGTGCTCCACATCCTCACTTCTTCTTAGGCCCTGCAAATCAGAACATATGTGAATACCACATCCTGTATCAAGCACCCAAGAGCTAGAATATGTTGAGTAATTAGACAATATAGTGTAAATACCTGCATAGGTGGGTTTCACTTTCCCATCCTTTAGATCCTGCAAGTACTTAGGGCAGTTTCGCTTCCAGTGTGCCTTTTCATGGCAATAAAAGCATTCAGCATCCTTGGGAATGGCAGAAGGAGTGACAGAACCGTTCTTAGTCTTTGATGAGGAGCCTTCAAGAGACTTTCCCTTGGTACCCTTCGAAGGGTGCTTCCTCTTTTTCCCTTTGCCTTGCCTAATAGCTAAAACAGGGGTAGAAGTTGGAGTAGGAGTAGTAGAGGTAACAACCGCTTTACCCTTAAGACCGGTTTCAGCGGTCTTCAAGAGTCCTTGAAGCTTGCTGAGGGTAACTTCCTCCTTGTTCATATGATATGTCATTCGAAAATGATCATAACAAGAAGGCAAGGAGTGCAAAATGATGTCAATTGCCAACTCCTCGGGGATGTTAACATTCAGCTTCAGCAAACGGTCCACATACCTTTGCATCTTTTGCATGTGGCCTGTGACGGATTCACCATCCTTCATGCGGGTAGTTATTATGGAGGAGATTATTTCATACCGCTCCTGACGAGCACTCTGATGGTACCTTTCCATCAGGTCTTGGTGCATCTCAAAAGGGTAGAAATCTTCATACGACTTTTGGAGCTCGGCTGTCATCGTGGCCATCATGATACATGCCACCTTAGTAGCATCTCTCTCATGAGTCCTGAATTCAGCGATCTCCTCAGGAGTAGCAGTAGACTCATCAAGTTCTTTTAACTCCTTATCGAGGACATATTCCTTGTCCTCGTAACGAGTAACCATCCTGATGTTCCTAATCCAATCCATGAAGTTGGAACCATCAAAGATGACCCTCCCACAAAGATTCATGAGAGAGAAAGAACCAGTTGGGTTAGAGCCTGAAGCATTAGTGTTGGAAGACATCTGAAAGAAGAAAGTAAGTTTAGATTAGATATTTAGGATCCTTAATAAGACACCCAAATGTAATATTAAGGCTAGGATCCAATCACAATATATTACACTTAGAAGAGGGATGCCGTAATCTAAGTAATAATATATTTGAAAGGTAGGTGAATGACGATTCACCAATTTCCACCATGAAAACGAAATGATTTATTAGGTTTAATTGGATTTGAAATTCCTAGATTCTTTTGAGATTCATTGAACTTTTCAATGGCATGTTTCAATCTCGATTGTGCCCTTCAAGTTTTGTGACTGGGATGCCGAGGATCACAAAACAAGGTGTGAATAACCATGCTAATTCACTTGGTACTCTTAATATTATCACCTAATCAATGTGCCGGTTAACCACACACGCTCCATTGATCTATGACAAACATTAAGTCACCCTTCGTGATCCTTACTAGTCCTAGTTAGTGTGCCGGTTAACCACACACGCTCCACCAACGACTTGGTAAGGTACAAAGTGTGAATTCCATGGACTAGCACCATGTTCACATTTTTCCTAAAATAACTAAGATTGGGAATTAAAAGAGTTTAGTTATTTTATAATATTCATTATACTTTTAATGAGGATTTAAAGTCATTGTTCTACCCGTTCGGCTAACGACCCTCCACCGATCAAGCAAGCGGTGGGTGAGAGTATACATCCATTAAGTCGTCATTTTATAGGCAACAACCTTATACCCACCTTATAGACCGGCTTCGTGAATGAGGCCTACTAACGGTAAAACGACTTATTCTTATACATATATATAATAATTAACCATTAATGTTATAAATAGTATAAGGGTTGAATTTTAACTATTAAAACTCTAAGGTTTGGAATTAAAGTTTATTAAAGTGTGTGAAACTTTACAAATTCCAAAACTTGAGGGCAAGTTTTGTCACTTTGCAAAACTCTTCATTTCATAACTTATGAATTAAAGGTTCATAAAAATGAAGACTCTTCATTTTCATGTAACTTATGTGTTTTACGTTTGTGTTAAATGAAAGTGACCTTTGGTAATCCATAACTTGAGGACAAATTATGGACTCCATTAAAATACATAAATGATAAAGAATTAATCCTAAACAATTCAGCAAATAATTCCTATCATTTTCTAAATTCATAAGAACATGAACATGATCATCAAAAATTCAAGAATTATATGAACACATAAAATCATGGAATTTTGATATATGCTATTGCAAATGGATTAGAACAACCATTACACCAACTAAAATAAGTTTTATAACACCAAAACAGTTTAGGGTAATGTTTCTAGTCCATTTCCAGCAGCAAAAGTCGAGAATCTACACTCTTTCGATCCTACTCGTCGAGTGCATGAACTTACTCGCCGAGTAGGTTGAAGTTTGCCTTGGACTCGTCGAGTCCCCCAATGGAATCGGCGAGTCCACCATGCTGACAGCAACGATTTCGACTTTTTTTCACTATTTTGCATCAAGTATCAAACAAGCAAGCCTAGGCTCTGATACCACTGTTGGGTTTTGAGCAATCTAACACTTCCTAAGTGTGCATGCAACCCTAATAAACCTTGGATCTATGTTTGTCTAAATACATGCAAAATAATAATTTTCCAAGGTTTATAACCTATCTAACATGGCATGGGGAACATTTCAACATAAAAGAGTTAGAAGAGATTACATACCTTTTGGTGAGTTTGGTTCTAAGGCCTAATAACCCATGTCTTTTCCTTTTCCAAGGATCCATGGGTTAAAAGCTCCATGGATCATCCATGGACTTCCACATAAGCCTAGCCCATTAACAAATGAGTATTAGCCCACACTATATAAAACAAATAGCCCATAATTTAATTAGTATTCCTTTTAATCTCTAAATTAATTCATAATTAATTTAAGACTAAAACTAATTAAATAACGTAACTTCATATTAATATATTATAACTCATAATATATTAATAAACATATGTGTATAACTCTCATAAAATTATCCATAATAGTTTGGATGAGATGCAACCCAAATGGACCATGCCGGTCGGGTCAAGTATATACCAAATAAGTTATGAACTTAGACACCTTATCCAAAAAATAAACCATTAACTCATAAGTTATGAAAGATGAAATGTTTTGAAAGTTAGAAAACTTGCCCTCAAGTTTTGGAACATGTAATGTCACATTAAAAACTTTAGTTCCAACCCCTAGAATTTTAAAAGTTAGAATTGAACCCTTATACTTTATAATATTATAAGTTTACTATTTATTATACACACACACACACACACACACACACATATATATATATATATATATATATATATATATATATATAAAAGAATAAGTCGTTTTACCGTTAGTAGGCCTCATTCACGAAGTCGGTCTATAAGAGGGGGGGTATAAGGTTGCTTCCTATAAAATAACAGCTTAATGGGTGTCCACTCTCACCTACTGCTTCCTTGATATGGGGAGGGTCGTTAGCTGAATGGGTAAGAGAAGGACTTTAAATCTTCATTAAAAGTATAATGAATATAAAGTAACTAAATGTTTTTATAAATTCCCAATCTTAGTTACTTTAGGAAAATGTGAATAAGGTGCTAATCCATGAAATTACACTTTACACTTTGATTAAGTCGTTAGTGGAGCATGTGTGGTTAACCAACACACTAACCTGGACTTAACAAGGTAGGAAAAGGGTGGCTTAAGGTTTATCATAGGTCGGTGGAGCGCGTGTGGTTAACTGACACATCGATTGAGTGATAAAAATTAAGGGTACCAAGTAATTTTCATGGTTACTTCACACTTTGTTTTGTGATCCTCGGCATCCCAGTCACAAAACCTGAAGGGCACACTCGAGATTGAAACATGCCATTGAAAAGTTCAATGAATCTCAAAGAATATAGAAGTTTCGAAACCAATTAAAACCTCATAATTTATTTCATTTTTCATGGTGGAAATTGGTGAATCGTCATTCACCTACCTTCAATTATTTTATAGCTTGGATTACGGCATCCCTCTTCTAAGTTATAAAATATTGTGTTGGGTCCTAGCCTTAATATTACATTTGGGTGTCTTATTAAGGACTATCTCTATATCTAATCTAAACTTGTCTTTCTTCTTTTCAGATGTCTTCCAACAATGCTGCTTCTGGCTCAAACCCTACCAGCTCCTTCTTTCTTATGAACCTTTGTGGGAGAGTCATCTTTGATGGATCCAAGTTTATGGATTAGATCAAGAACATCAGGATGGTCACTCGGTGTGAGGACAAGGAATATATCCTCGACAACGAGCTTAAGGAGCGTGAGTCGTCTGTTACTCCTGAGGATATCGCTGAATATCCGACACATGAGAGAGATGCTACCAAAGTGGCATGTATCATGTTGGCCACAATGACAGCCGAGCTCCAAAAGTCCTATGAAGACTACTACCCTTTTGAGATGCACTAGGATTTGATGGACCGCTACCATCATAGTGCTCGTCAAGAGCGGTATGAAATTATCTCCTCCATGATAACAACCCAGATGAATGATGGTGAATCCATCATGGGACACATGTAGAAAAATGCAAAGGTATATAGACCGTTTGCTGAAACTGAACGTGAACTTCCCCGAGGAGTTGGCAATTGACATCATTTTGCACTCCTTAACTTCGTGTTATGATCAATTTCGTATGACATACCACATCAACAAGGAGGAAGTTACACTTAGAAAACTTCAAGGACTCTTGAAGACCACAGAAAGTGGTCTTAAGAGTAAATCAGTTGTTACCACTCCTAATCCTACCGCGGACCTTGTCTTGGCAATTGGGCAAGGCAAAGGAAAGAAGAGGAAGAGCCCTTCGAAGGGTACCAATGGAAAGTATCTTGATGGCTCCTCTTCAAGTGGAACCAAGAAGGTTTCGTCACTCCTTCTACTAACCCTAAAAAGGTTCAATGCATTCTATTCCATGAAAAGTCGCACTAGAAGAGAAACTGCCCAAAGTACCATCAAAATGTGAAGGATGGGAAAGTAAAACCCAACCATGCAGGTACATACACTATATTATCTAATAATTCACCCCATTCTAAGTCTTGTGTCCTTGATATAGGTTGTGGTATTCACATATATACTGATTTGCAAGGACTAAGACAAAGTGAGAATGTGGATCATGGGAAGATAAACTTGAGGTATTAATGCTTTATTTAATAATGTTCTTTATTTTAAAGCATTACCTTGTGATGGTGTGTATGAAACTGTGTCTGTTGTAGATAACCTAGGAAATAATGTGTTGTGTATCGATTCTTCCACTAGTTTGGATAAAACATCATTATGGCACTGTCGTCTTGGACATGTAAGCAAGTAACACATAGACCAACTCCAAAAGGATGGATTCTTCGAGTCATTGATGGGTTTTGGACATAAGAACTTTCCCTATGTGCACATACAACCCTATAGCTTGGATCGAGGTTTCACTAATTGAACATGCAACATATCCAAGACTTTCATGGCTAGATCTAATGTAAACTAACAATCAAAATCATATGAAAACAAATCTAGAATAATACCTTGAGTTACTTGCTTGAAAACCTTCTTCTTCTTGGAGCTTAGAGTCACAAATGTCACTCCTCTAATGGCTTACAAACACCAACTAGCAAGAAGATGATTTGAGAGAGATGAGGAAGAGGGAAATCGGCTTTAGGGTTACTCCAATCACACGGTGGTCGATTTCCTCAACCCTATGGGTCTAGTTATACTGTGAGCTCCTAGGGTTTCACCCTAAAACCATAATTGGATAACTTGGACTCAAAGCAATCCAAATCCTCTTCTAGATAAGGCCTTGGATGATTTCCAGGTGATCCACATTCCTAAAATCATCCAACACATATCAATAAGGGTTATCAGCTCAAAATACAACTTTCACACATTTGATAGTTTATACCCCTTTATTCAATTAATCTCTTTAAGTCACCAAATTAATTCCTAATTAATTTATGACTTATATTAATCAAATAATAATATTATTATTATTTTAACATATTATTCCTATAATACATTAATAATAATATCTCTTCTCTTTAAATCACCCTATCAAGTTGCTATGGTGAAGGCAACCCAAAAGGACCATGCACAACCGGGTCAAGTACTTACCAAATATAGTTACTGCCTTAGACACTAATCCAACAGTCTCCCACTTGGATAAGTCTAGTAACTATAAACATAAACCGATTAGCAATCATAGCTCTCAAGGACGCTGTCAACTCTGATCTTATCAGTAACCTGTCCTTTAGATAAGGGATTGTACAATCCTCTGTTTTGATATCGTGGAGACGATTATATGAAACATTGTCATACTTATTGTCCAGCAACTATTTTCTCGATCTCAGATTTATTCGACATAGAACTTAATTGAACACATCAATTCAGTCCTGACCGGGCCCGACACATAAGTCAAATTTAAATCATCGAGCGGTCGTGATATCGCTTTTACCCTCTTAGAATATAAGTAACAAATAAACTTCGACTTATATGCATTTAATTATCGACTAACCAACTATACACAACAATGCATTTTATGACATTAATTTACTAATGCAGTTTCGCATTATCAATGTACAACCAATTTGTAAATAATAAACCATATATCTAGGTTTTAAGACCATATGATATTATCGTCTTGCGATCACTTCAAAGTGATTCCAGCAAGCGCGGGTTTATTCCAATGCTCAAAACTTGTTCATAAGCACTCATTAACATAGCAGCAAACCTTTGCTATGTATAATACCATTTAGACAATCTACACACCAATTCATGACAATCTTCATTCATTCCTACTTCCAACATATGAATGATAGTGGACAGTTTGAATAATTTGATTATTCTTAATAAACTCAATTATTCTTGAAGTCAAAACATGCAAAGTGAAACAATAGCTAAACAATTAACATAAGACAGTAACTTTACTTATAAACAATACTCTTTTATTTAATCTTCAAATGTCAATTACATTTATCTATTTCATGTTTCTAATATTATCTAATCTAAACTAATATAATCCTTCAGCCCAATACTCTTAGCATGCTGCAAGTGCTTAACCCTACTCAGTCCCTTCGTAAGCGGATCTGCTGGGTTATCTTCTGATGATATCCTCTTAACCATGATGTGTCCTTCTTCTACTCGATGCCTAATAAAGTGATATTTTCTGTCGATATGGTGAGATCTACCATGATCCCTCGGTTCCTTGGTCAAGGTAACCGCTCCTTCATTATCACAGAAAATTTTCATGGGCTCCTTTATGGCAGGCACAACTCCAAGATCGCCAATGAAGTTCTTCAACCATATTTCCTCCTTTGACGCTTCGCTCGCTGCAATGTATTCTGATTCGCATGTTGAATCAGCTATAGTTTCCTGTTTGGAACTTTTCCAAGTTACCGCTCCTCCATTAAGGGTAAAGACCCATCCCGACTGCGAACGGTAGTTGTCCCTATCGGTCAGGAAACTGACATCACTATACCCTTGCACCTTCAAGTCATCACTCCCTCCGAGGACTAGAAACCATTCCTTGGTCCTCCGAAGGTACTTAAGAATGTTATTGACCGCAATCCAATGCGATCTACTAGGATTCCCTTGATATCTACTGACCATGCTCAAGGAAAATGCCACATTAGGACGAGTACAAGTCATAGCATACATGATCGAGCCAAATGCGGAAGCGTAAGGTACTCGGTTCATCTCAACTATCTCGGCTTCGGTACTCGGACTTTGAGTCTTACTCAACTTTGTATTACTTTGTATCGATAGTTCTCCCTTCTTCGAGTTTTCCATACTAAAACGTTTTAGTACCTTATCTAAGTAACTATTCTGACTAATTCCTATTAGTCTCTTACTTCTTTCTCTAACTATCCTTATTCTCAAAATACAGGAATCCTCTCCGAGGTCCTTCATAGCGAAGCACTTCCCGATACAGGACTTTACCTCCTACAGAGTCGGAATGTCGTTTCCTATGAGCAGTATGTCATCGACATACAAAACGAGAAAGCTAACTATGCTCCCACTGGCTTTGACGTATACATATGATTCATCTTCGCTTCGTACAAATCCAAACTCTTTGACTTTCTCATCAAAGCAAAGATTCCATCTGCGAGACGCTTGCTTAAGTCCATAAATGGACATCTCAAGCTTTCACACTCTATTAGGATGCTTCGGATCGACAAAACCCTCTGGCTGAGCCATGTAAACATCCTCAGCCAACTTCCCATTAAGGAAAGCGGTCTTGACATCCTTTTGCCATATCTCATAATCATGAAATGCGGCAATAGCTAGCATCACCCTAATAGATTTTATCTTCGCAACTGGTGAGAAGGTCTCATCATAGTCAACTCTGGGAGTTTGAGTAAAGCCCCTCGCAACCAATCGCGCCTTGTACGTGTGCACATTCCCATCCATGTCAGTCTTCTTCTTGAAGATCCATTTGTACCCAACCGTCTTACGTTAGGGCACATTGTCAACCAAATTCCAAACTTGGTTGTCATACATGGACTGAATCTCATGTCCATTACCTCTTTCCATTTTACAGACTCCGGGCCTGCCATGGCTTCCTTATAGCAATTAGGTTTATCTAGATTTATTAGTGTACTATCACTAATATACGTGTCCCCTTCGGTAGTGATATGAAAACCATACAACTGGGGTTGAACTCTAACTCTTTTGGAACGTCTAAGAGGTAAGGACTCGTCAATTGGTTCAACCGGAGTTTCCTCCTCGGGTTAAGCGCCAGCGGTAGAGGTTCCTTCATCACTCGACTCTTGAATCTCTTCAAGATCGATCTGCCTCCCACTGTCTCCTTGGATTATGAGTTCTCTCTCTCTCGGAAAACCCCTCTCCTTGCAACAAAGACAACATTGTCACTCGGTCTATAGAAGAGATATCCAAAGGATTTCTGTGGGTAGCCGATGAAAATACATCACTCACTACAAGGTTCTAGCTTATCATGAGTTTCTCGTCTTATGAAAACTTCACAATCCCAAACCTTGATATGTGCCAATGAGGGAGCTTTCCCTGTCCACATCTCGTGAGGCGTTTTGGCAACCTTCTTTGTAGGGACTTGGTTAAGGATATAGGCAGCAGTCTTTAAGGCATACCCCCAAAACAAGATAGGTAGTGAAGCACAACTCATCATAGAACGAACCATGTCTAACAGGGTTCGAGTGCGCCTTTCTGCCACACCATTTAACTACGGTGTCCTAAGTGGCATCAATTGTGAAACTATTCCACATTCCTTGAGATAGTCGTGGAATTCAAGACTTAGGTACTCTCCTCCTCCATCGGATCGAAGCATCTTGATTTTCCTACCCAACTGATTCTCCACTTCATTCTTGAACTCTTTGAACTTTTCAGATGTTTCAGACTTGTGCTTGATTAAGTAAATATACACATATCTACTATAATCATCGGTGAAAGTCACGTAGAAGCGGTTTCCATCCTTTGTGGTGGATCTAAAGGGCCCACATACATCGGTATGTATGAGATCCAATAAACCCTCACCCCTCTCACAAGTGCCAGTGAAGGGTGACTTGGTCATCTTTCCAAGTAAACAAGATTCACATGTGTCATCTACCCTAAGGTCGAATGACTCTAACACTCCATCCTTTTGGAGTTAGGCTATGCGTTTCTTGTTGACATGTCCAAGATGACAATGCCACAAAGATGCTTTATCCATACTATTGGAAGAATCTATACACAACACATCATTCCTAGGTTATCTACAACCATAACAGTTTCATAAATTCCATTACAAGGCATTGCTTCAAAGTATAAAACACCATTCAGATAAGCATAAATAGAACCATTCATATTATTAAACGAATATCTAAATCCTTGTCTAAACAAACCATGAAATGAAATGATGTTTCTTTCCATTTCTGGAAAGTAGCAACAATTATTTAAATCTAGACCTAATCCATTACTAATCACTAAAGAATACATTCCAATCTTGGTGACAGACGATGATCTTTTGTTTCCCATGATTAGATTTATTATTCCTTGCTCCACATCTCTATTTCTTCTTAGTCCCTGCAACTTAGAACAAATGTGGTAACCACATCCTGTATCAAGAACCCAAGAAATAGTGTGAGATGAATTACTAGATTTAATTGTGTACATACCTGCAAAAGATGGCTTGATCTTTCCATCCTTGATGGCTTGCAGATATTCTGGATAGCTTCTCTTCTAATGCCCTATCTTGTGGCAATGATGACAATCTGCCTCCTTCGGGTTAGGGTTGGGCTTAGCAGGATCAACTTTGGTCCCACTAGAAGAGGAACCATCTTGGGACTTTCCCTTGCGGTGCCTCTTTGACGAAGGCTTCCTTTTCTTGCCCCTTCCCTGCCCTATAGCCAAAACAGGAGTAGCGGTTGGTGCGGAAGTTGGTGCACCAGACTTGTCCTTTAGGTTGCTCTCAGCAGTCCTTGGAGTTTGCTTAGGGTGACCTCTTCCTTTTTCATGTGGTAGGCCATCCTAAATTGGTTGTAGCATGAAGGCAACGAATGAAGAACAATATTGATAGCCAAATCCTCTCCAAAATTAACATTTAACTTGCAAAGACGATAAACATATCGTTGCATCTTTTGTAAGTGCACAGTCAACGATTCTCCATTTCCCATCTTAGCAGTGATCATGTAAGTGATGATCTCGTAGCGCTCTTGCCTCGCGCTTTGGTGGTACCTCTCCATCAAGTCTTGATGCATTTCATAGGGATACATGTCCTCATAGGACTTTTGGAATTCTTGGTTCATAGTGGCTATCATGATCCAATGGACTTTCGTTGCATCATGTTCGTGCGTCTCAAAGACAGCCATCTCTTCGGGAGTAGCGATTTCCGGGTTGACCTTCTCGAGCTTTTCATCAAGGACATACTCTTTGTCCTCGTAGCGTGCAATGGTGCGAATGTATCTTATCCATTCGCTAAAGTTTGTACCATCGAAGGTCACCTTTTGGCAAAGACTCATTAACGTGAATGAGTTAGCAGCAGCGTTGTTTGCGTTCGACATCTACAAATAGAAAGGACAAAGTTTGATTAGAATTTGGATCCCTAATTAAACACCCAAAATGAAAAATTAGGGCTAGGACCCAACAACATTATTTACATATTATAAAAGGGATGCCGTAATCCAACATGCAAACAATTTGGAGGTAAGTGAATGACGATTCACTAATTCTTCCTTGAAAACATAACCTTATGTTTTATTGAGAATTCCTAGATTTTCTTTGAGATTCATTGAACCTTTCAATGGCATGTTTAAATCTCGATATACCCCTCTAGTTTGTAACTGGGATACCGAGGATCACAAAGCAGGTGTGAATTACCATGCAAATCTACATGGTGACTTCATTGTTACAATCATCTATTCGATGTGCTGGTAAACCACACACGCTCCATCGAACTATGATAAACAATGAATCACCCTTTTCCACCTTTGCTTAGAACCAAATAGTGTGCCGGTAAACCACACACACTCCACTAACTTCTTAGCAAGGGTGCAAAGTGCAATTTCATGAGATTGCATCAATTCACTTTTCCTAAAGTAACTAAGATTGGAAATTTTAAAAAATAGTTTAGTTACTTTATAGATTCATTATACTTATTAATGAGGAGAGGGAGTTTCCCTATCCTACCCGTTCGGCTAACGACCCTCCACCGGTCAAGCAACCGGTGAGTGTGAGTGTACACCCATTAAGCGCCATTTTATAGGCAGCAACCTTATAGACCGGCTTCGTGAATGAGGCCTACTAACGATAACACTAGCATTTTAATTTTACTTATATATTTATTAAGCTTTTAATAATATAATAGTATAGGGTTGAATTTTAAACTTGTAATACTCTAGGGGTTGAAATTTAAATTCTTCTAAATTAAACTATTAATCACAAAATTCAAATTTCAAAACTTTGGGATAAAATTGAACTTTTTCAAAACAATAGGGGTCAAATAACAAATAATTCAAATTAAACAATTAATTTCATAATTATCTATATTTGACCTAAGTAAATTTTAGTCATTAGATAATTACCAAATAATCTTAAATAGTCCAATATTTATCATATAAATAATCAGTATTTAATAGATTTGAAATTATCTATATTTATGTCAAGGATAATCATTAAATTAAGTTAAAATTCGGATTTTAACATAATAAAACGATTTAGGTATCAATCCAAGACAAAAACAACATCAAAATCCCGAATTATCCTCTGTCTGACGCTCGGACTCGCCGAGTAGGGCCAACTCGCCGAGTCCAAACATTGACTCGCCGAGTTGGGTCGACAGAGGGCAAGAAAAACGATTTTCAACAAGCAAAACAATTAAGCATCAAATTTAATTGAAACCAATCATGGCTCTGATAGCATCAACATTTGGGGCTGCGAGGCTTTTGTGAGGCGCGAGTCTCATGATAAGCTTGAACCTCGAAGTGAGAGGTGTATTTTCATCGGCTACCCATAGAAATCCTTTGGTTACCTCTTCTATAGACCCAATGATAATGTGGTCTTTGTAGCAAGGATAGGGGTCTTTCACGAGATAGAATTAATGAGCCAAGGAAGCAGAGGGACGCAAATTGACTTTGAGGAAATTCAAGAGTCAAGTGGTGAAGGAACCTCAAACCCTACCAATCAACCTCAGGAGGAAACTCCTGTTGATCCGAAAAAAGAGTCTGTACCTCTGAGGCATTCCACAAGAGTTAGAAATGTACCTGAGCATTACTATGGTTTCCATATTACTGCAGAAGGTGATACACTTATCAGTGATAGCACACTGGTAAGTCTGGCTGAACCTAACAGCTACACGTAAGCCATGACAGGACCTGAGGCTGCTAAATGCAAAGAGGCTATGGACAGCAAGATACAATCCATGTATGGCAATAAAGTTTGGAACTTGGTTGACAATGTACCAGGCTGCAAGACAGTCGGGTGCAAATGGATCTTCAAGAAGAAGACCGCCATGGATGGTAATATACACACTTATAAGGCGTAACTGGTTGTAAAGGGATTTTCTCAAACTCTGGGAGTTTATTATGATGATACCTTTTCACAAGTAGCGAAGATTAAGTCTATTAGGGTTATGTTAGTCATTGCTGCATTTCATGATTATGAAATATGGAAAATGGATTTCAAAACCGCATTCCTTAATGGAAAGTTGGTCGAGGATGTTTACATGAGTCAGCCAGAGGGTTTTGTCAGTACAATGTACCCTAATAGAGTGTGTAAGCTTGAGAAATCCATCTATGGATTAAAGCAAGCGCCTCGCAGATGGAATCTTTGTTTCGATGAGAAAGTCAAAGTTTTTGGCTTTTCGACGAGTGAATTAAGATGAATCTTATGTATATGTCAAGGCTAGTGGGAGTATAGTCAGCTTTTTGGTATTGTATGTGGATGACATACTACTCATAGGAAATGACATCCCAACTCTACAGGAAGTAAAGTCCTGGCTTGGGAAGTGTTTCGCTATGAAGGACCTTGGAGAAGCTGCCTATATCCTAGGGATAAGGATTTTGAGAGACATGAGTAAAAGACTAATTGGACTTAGTCAGAGTACCTACTTGGAGAAGGTGCTAAATAGATTCAGCATGCAGAATTCCAAGAAAGGAGAGTTACCGATCCAGAGTGACGCCAGACTGGGTAAGACTCAGAGTCCGAGTACAGAGGCTGAGATAGCATAGATGAGTCAAGTACCGTATGCTTCTGCTGTAGGCTCAATCATGTATGCTATGACTTTTACTCATCCTGATGTG
Source organism: Lactuca saligna (assembly GCF_052625555.1). NCBI lineage: Eukaryota > Viridiplantae > Streptophyta > Magnoliopsida > Asterales > Asteraceae > Lactuca > Lactuca saligna. Next base: position 9,491,289 of record NC_136420.1, read on the forward strand.
GCCTTTGCATTGAGCATGGTCAACAGATATCAGGGGAACTCTAGTAAGGCTCACTGGACTGCGGTAAAGAACATTCTCAAGTACCTGCGGAGGACTAAGGACTGGGTCCTTACCCTCGGTGGGAGTGATGACTTGAGAGTATTAGGGTATAGTGATGCTAGCTTTCAGTCTGACAGGGATAATTTCCATTCTCAATCAGGCTGGGTCTTTACCTTAAACGGAAGAGCAATTTCTTGAAAAAGTTCCAAGCAGGAGACAGTGGCTGATTCAACTTGCGAATTAAAGTATATAGCGGCAAGCAAGGCAATGAAGGAGCTAATAACTTCATTGGAGACCTTGGAGTTATACCAGCTATAAAAGAGCCTATAGAGATTTTATGTGATAGTGAAAGTGTAGTTGCCTTAGCAAAGGAACCAAGGGATCACGAGAGATCCAGACACATCGACAGAAAATACGAATTCATCATACATCGAATAGAAGAAGGACTCCTCATGGCAAAGAGGGTATCATCGGATGAGAACCTGATAGATCCCCTCACGAAGGGACTGGGTAGGGTTAAGCATCTCCAGAATATAAGGTGCATAGGGCTAAAGGATGATATTAGTTTTAGTAGTTAGATAGCTTTTAAATGTGTAAAGTGTAATTGACATTTGATGATGAATAAAAGTTGTGTTTATTTATGAGTAAAGTGTTGCTATCTTTTGTCAATCATTTAATATCGTTTCATTTTGCATGTTTTGACTTCCAGGATAATTATGTTATTGTATTTCATATTACTCAAATTCTCCATAGTCGGTCATATGTTGGAAGTAGATATGAATCAAGACTTTCATGTAGTTGGTTGTAGATGTCTAAGATGTTGGACATTGCAAAGTGTTGCTACAACACTCATGAGTGCTCATAAGTTATGAGTATTTGATTCAACCCACACTCACTGGTATCACTTCATGGAATTTATCTCGAGTGATCGTGAGAGGGTAATATCATATAAGTCTTCAAACATAGAGATATGACTTGTTGCCTATGAGTTGGTTATACATTGATTGTACGAAAACGCATTGGTAACTCGATGTTATAAAACATGCCTTTGTGTATGATTCAACAAGTAGTAGAGAAAGCATATGAGTCGAAGTTTATCTGTTCCTTCTTGTATTAGAAGCGATATCTGGGCCCCTCGATGATTTTTTGTTGACCCATGTATCGAGCCTGGTCATAACTAAGATGATGTGTTCAATTAAGTTCTATGTCAAACAAATCGGAAATCGAGAAACAAACGGCTAGACAATAAGTAAGACACTGTTCCATGTATTTTTCCGGTTGATATCTAGAAAAGAGGATTATATGATCACTTATCTTAAATGCCATATCATCATCATCTCAGTTCCATGAGACCTTGAAAGAACTACGATTGCTGATCGGTTTTTGAATTCATTCTTGCAGTTATAGTTATTAGACTTATCCAAGTGGGAAACTGTTGGATTTGGTGTCTAAGTTCATAACTATTTCTGGAATGTACTTGACCCACTTAACATGGTCCATTTGGGCTGCATGGCATTGCAATACTTGGATCGACTAAGTGAGAGAAATGACACTTAAGGATTATTAATACATTATAAGTTCTAATATATTAATAAAATTATTTAATTAGTATTGATCAAAGAATTAATTTGTAATTAATTAAGTGATCAAAAAGGGACTAATTAAATATATGAGGTTGATTGTGTAAATCATCTATTCTTGTATAGTAGGCTAATGATCCATGGTTTGTATGGATTGGGCTAAAACCCATAAGGTGCTCCATGGATAGTCCATGGAGGTTACAAAACCATGGATCATGGAATATCGAAAGCCATGACAATTATGGTTTACATGGTGTAACCCAACTTGTGCCACAACTATATAAAGACCCTTATGCATATGCAAGCAAAATGGGCACTACTTGTACAAGCAAGAAAGATGGCTAGCCAATTTTGAGGTGTTAGTGAACTTCTCTCAAGGTTATTCCAAATGTTGTAGTGTTGTGTGATACATTTGAGGCATCACACTTGAGGTGCTAGGCTCACAAGGTTCTCAAGGAATCCAAACAACAAAAAGGAATGTTCTTCTTCTAGCATTTATGTTTAAAAGTCCCCCATGCTATGCTAGATAGGTTAAGAACCTTGGAAAAACAATTTTGCATGTATCTTAGTAAAACATAGATCCAAGGTTTCTAGGGTTTCATGTACACCTTAGGAATGTTAGAATTCTTAGAACCCTTCATTATCATATGAACAAGGAGGAAGTCACATTGAGCAAGCTTCAAGGTTTGTTAAGAACCGTTGAAAGTGGACTTAAAGGCAAAGTTGTCAAGTCCACTCCTACTGCATATGAAAAGGGAAGAATAGGAAATCTCCCTCTAAGAGCCACAAAGGAAAGTCCCATGATGGATCCTCTTCAAATGGATCCAAAGGTAAAGTCGGTTCTGCCACTCCCTCATCTGATCCTAAAGAAGCAACGTGCTTCTACTGTAATGACAAGGGGCATTGGAAACGAAGCTGCCTGGAATACTTGCAGGATCTCAAGGATGGGAATATAAAACCCTCCTTCGTTGGTATTTATACTATTTAATCTAATAACTCATCACATGCTAGTTCTTGGGTCATTCATACAGGATGTGGTTTTCACATTTGTTCTGATTTCCAGGAGCTAAGAAGAAGTAGGATGTGGAGCATGGGAAGATGAACCTGATATTGGTAAATAGGAAATTATCGATTGTCACCAAGATAGGGATCTATTCTTTAGTGCTTAGTAGTGAGTTAGGGTTAGATTTGAATGATTGTTGCTACTCGTCATAGATGACAATGAATATTATTTCTTTTCATAGTTTGTACAGACAAGGTTTTAGATTTTCATTTAATAATGAAGTTGGTTCTGTTAATGCTTTCTATTATTATCCTTTATATTTTGAAGCATTTCCTTGTAATGGTGTATATGAAACTGTGATGGTTATAGACAACTTAGGAAATAATGTGTTGCATATCTATTCCTTAAATGGTTTACACAAGGCAGGCTTGTGGCATTTTCATCTTGGATATGTCAACAAGAAGCCGATAGCCCAACTCCAAAAGGATGGAGTCTTGAGAGTCATTTGACCTAAAGTCGAATGACATGTGCGTATCTTGTTTACTTGGAAAGATGACTAAATCACATGTTATTAGTAATTGTGAAAGAGGTGTGGGATTGTTGGATCTCATACACACAGATGTGTGTGGGCCCTTCGGATCCACCATAAGGGATGCTAACTGCTTCTACGTTACTTTTACAGACAATTATAGCAGATATCGATATATCTACTTAATCAAGCACAAGTCAGAAACCTTTGAAAAGTTCAACAAATTTAACCAAGAAGTGGATAATCAATTGGGCAGGAGGATAAAGATGCTCAGATCTGATAGGGGTTGTGAGTATCTTAGTATCGAGCTCCAAGACTATCTTAAGGAATGTGGAATTGTTTCACAACTGACACCACCTAGGACACCGCAACTCAATGGTGTGGCTGAGAGGTGAAATCGAACCTTGTTGTACATGGTTCATTCCATGATGATTCGAGCTTCGTTACCTATCTTTTTTGGGGGTATGCCTTAGAGTCTGCTACCCATATCCTTAATTTAGTCCCAACTAAGAAGGTTGCCAAAACACCTCACAGAATGAGGACAGGGAAAGTTCCCTCATTGGAACATATCAACGTTTGGGGTTGCAAGGCTTTAGTAAGATGAGAGACTCACGACAAGCTTGAGACTGATAGTGAGCGGTGTATTTTCATCGGCTACCCACAAAAATCTTTTGGATATATTTTCTATAGACCTAGTGACAACGTGGTCTTCATAGCAAGGAGAAGGGTTTTTCGCAAAAGAGAACTAATATGTCAAGAGGGCAATGGGAGCCAAGTTGATCTTGAAGAGCTTCAAGAGTCAAGCAATGAAGGAACCTCTACCACTAGCGCTCAACTTGAGGAAGAGATTCCTGTTGAACCAATTGATGAGTCCTTACCTCTAAGACGTTCCAGTAGAGTTAGTGTTCCACCCGTGTTGTATGGTTTCCACATAACTAATGAAGGTGATATGTTTATTAGTGATAGCACACTGATATTTTTGGATGAACCTAGCAACTACAAGGATGCCATGGCGGGCCCAGAGTCTACAAATAGAAGGAGGTAATGGACAACGAGATTCAGTCCATGTATGACAATCAAGTTTGGAACTTGGTTGACAATGTACCGGGTCGTAAGACGGTCGGGTGCAAGTGGATCTTCAATAAGAAGACCGATATGGATAGGAATGGCATACATTCAAGTCACAGCTGGTTGCAAAGGGATTTACTCAAACCCCAGGGGTTGACTATGATGAGACCTTCTTACCAGTGACCAAGATCAAGTCTATCAGGGTTATGTTGGCTATCGCTGTGTTTCATGATTTTGAAATTTGGCAGATGGATGTCAAAACTGCCTTCCTTAATGGGAAGCTGGCTGAAGATGTTTACATATGTCAGCCAGATGGTTTTATGGCTGCTAAATATCCTAATACAGTGTGCAAGCTTGAGAAACCCATCTATGGATAAAAGCAAGTGTCTCACAGATGGAATCTTTGTTTCGATGAGAAAGTCAAACAGTTTGGATTTTCAAGAAGCAAGGATGAATCATGTATGTATGTCAAGGCTAGTTTGAGTATAGTTAGCTTTCTAATTTTGTATGTTGATGACATACTGCTCATAGGAAAAAACATCCCGGCCTTGCAAGAGGTTAAGTATCTAGGAGAAGCTACTTATATTCTTAGGATAAGGATTTTAAGAAATAGAAGTAGGAGACTAATAGGACTTAGTCAAAGTACTTAATTGGACAAGGTGTTGAAACGTTGTAGTATGGAGAATTCCAAGAAAGGGGAACTGCCAATCCAAAGCAATACCAAGCTAAGTAAGACTCATAGCCCGAGTATCGATGTTGATATAGCGGAAACGAGTCGAGTGCCATATGCTTCCGTCGTTGTCTCGATCATGTACGCTATGACATGTACTCGCCCTGATGTGGCTTTCGTGTTGAGCATGGTTCACCGATATCAAGGGAACTCGGGTAGAGCTCATTGGACAACAGTTAAGAACATTCTTAAGTACCTGCAAAGGGCTAAGGACTGGGTCCCTTACACTTTGTGGGAGTAATGACTTGAGAGTGACAGGGTATAGTGACGCCAACTTTCAGATCGACAGAGATAACTTCCGCTCTCAGTCAGGGTGGGTATTTACCCTAAATGGAGGAGCAGTTACATGGAAAAGTTCCACGCAGGAGACCATGGCTGATTCAACGTGCGAAGCAGAGTACATAACAACGAGCAAAGCGTCGAAAGAGGCAATATGGTTGAAGAACTTAATCGGAGACCTTGGAGTTGTACCAGCCATAAAGGAGCCTATAGAGATTTTCTGTAATAACAAAAGAGTGGTTGCCTTAACCAAGGAACCAAGGGATCATGGTAGATCCAGACACATCCACAGAAAATACCACTTCATTAGACATCATGTAGAAGAGGGACTCCTCGCAGATAAGAGGGTATCGTCAGAAGAGAATCCAACAGATCCTCTCAAAAAGGGTCTGAGCAGGGTTAAGCACTTACATCATGCGAGGAGCATAGGGTTGAAAGAAAGTATTAGTTTTAGTGATTAGATAGATGTTTAGAAACTTGTAATAGATTAATGTAATCGACATTTGATGATTAAGTAATGGAGATTTATTTATGAGTAACGTTTACTATCTTGTGTTGATTGTCTACTATTGTTTCACTTTTGCATGGTTTACTTCCAAAATTAATAAATTGTTCAAATTAACCACAGTCGATCATACTTTGGGAGTAAGTTATGAGATTAGACTATCATGAATTGGTTGTAGATTGTCTAAGTGCTTAGACATAACAAAGGTTTGCTGCAACGTTCATGAGTACTTCTAAAATAAGATTTCAGTATTGGATTAAACCCACGCTCATGTGAATCACTTCATGGAATTTTTATGAGTGATTGTGAGACAATAATATCATATAATCTTTAAACCGAGATATATGAGTTGTTGTTTTGGGTTGCCTTGCGCCACCCGAGATGCAGAAGTTATCCTCTCATCTTTAAGAGATGTATGAGTTGTTATTTTAGGTGTCTAAGCCCATAACTATAATTGGTATGTACTTGACCCGATAGTAGCATGGTCCTTTTGGGTTGCCTTCACGGTAGCAATGTGATAAGATGACTTCTGGAGAAAGAGGTTAATTAATGATTTATTAATATATTATAAGAATAATATATTAATTGAGAAATCATATTATTTAATTACTATTGATTAGAAATTAATTTAGTGATCAAAAGAGACTGATTAAAAGAATGGGGACTGATTGTGTAAATCAGTAATAGTTGTAGTTTGGGCGTACGGACTCTCTTGATATGGGGTGGATGAAAATCTATAGGAAACCCATAGAGTTTTCATCCAAGGCCTATCATGTGGGTTTGTGGATTTCTTAGGGCCTAAGCAAGGTAATTAGGGTTTTTAGTTGAAAACCCTAGTAGCAACTCAACTTTAAAAGGAACCCTAAGACTCCTAAAATCAGCCACTTGATTCCCTAGAAGAAAGCCTGGCCGATTTTTGCAGCCTCCACCTCCCTCTCTTGTTCATCCATTGCTAAGTGGTGTTTGTGGCTCCATTAGAGGTGCATCACTTAAGGAACTAATTTCTTGAAGGTCAAGATCAAGCAATCAACAAGAAAGGCATTCTTTTAATCCTAGTTTATTCATTGACTTTAAAAATTGTATGCTAGTTTAGGGTTCTTGCTTTGGAAAATGATTTGCATGTATAAATTGAGAAAAACCTAGATCCAAAGTAATTAGGGTTGCATGTGCACCATAGGAATGTTGTAATGCTCAAAACCCATCAATGGGTTTATTTGGCTGAGTAGTTCACCGTGTGGAGCACCGATTCTTTTTGTCAAGATAAATGATGGTTCATATTGGATGTGTATTGACTATCGGGAATTTAACAAGTTTACATTGAAGAACCGGTATCCATTACCGACGATTGGTGATCTTTCCGATCAGTTGCAGGGAGCATCTTGGTTTTCCAAGATCGATCTGAGGTCTGGTTACCATCAGATGAGGGTATGGGATGCCTTTTGGGCTCACCAGTGCACCGGCGACATTCATGGATCTCATGAACCGAGTGTATAAGCCTATGTTGGACCAATCGATGATTGTCTTCATCGATGTTATCTTGGTATATTACAAAACCGGGGAGCAACATGAGGAACATTTGTGTGAGTTTCTTAGGGTTTTGAGGATGGATAGGCTATACGCCAAGTTCTCCAAATGTGTGTTCTGGTTGTGCGAGGTTTAGATTCTGGTACACCTCATCAATCAGAACAATATTTTGGTTGACTCAGCCAAGATGGAGGCGGTTCTGCAATGGGAGGTTCCAAAATCTCCATCTGAGATTCGGAGTTTCCTCGGTTTGGCATAATATTATTGGAGATTCATTCGAGATTTCTCCAAGATTGTTGTTCCTCTCACTAAGTTGACGAGAAAGGGTGTTACATTTAGGTGGGGTCCTGAGTAGCATGCATCATTTGAGACACTTCAGCAGAGACTTTGTGAGGCGCCGGTACTTACCCTTCTTGAGGGAGTTGAGAATTTTTTGGTCTGCTGTGATGCATCTATTTCGGGATTGCGTGTTGTGTTGATGCAGAGAGGGCATGTAATTGCGTACGCTTCAAGGCATTTGAAGCCTCATGAGGTGAAGTATCCCACCCATGATCTAAAGTTAGGGGTGGTGGTTTTCTCCCTCTAGATTTGGCATCATTATCTTTACAGGGTTTGGTGTAATATCTACACGGACCATAAGAGTTTATGATATCATATGGATTAGCCTAATATAAAAATGAGGCAGAGGAAGTGGCTTGATGTAGTAAAAGATTATGATTGTGAGATTCTTTATCACCCGGGCAAGGCCAATGTAGTGGCCAACGCCTTGAGCCAAAGGGCAGTCAGTGCTTCGATTCAAGATGTGTGTTTAAAGATGACTATGATGACTATAGTCCTTGAAATAATCAGAGATGTGAATTCGGAGGCCATAAATGAGGAGAATCGGAAGAGGGAGCAGGTGATTGGTTAGATTTCAGCCTTTAATATTGACAACAGGAGGTTATTGACTCTTCATGGATGGTTTTGGGTACTGCATACCGGTGGGGATTGACGGGTGTTGATGGATGAGGCCCACAAGTCAAGATTATTCATTCATCTGGGGGCTACAAAGATGTATCTTGACTTGAAACATAACTATTGGTAGTCGTGTATGAAGAGGGATGTGTCATGGTTTGTGGAGCGGTCATTGGCCTACGGAAAAGTCAAGGCCAAACATCAGCACCCTCATGGCAAGTTGCATCCATTAAACGTCTCACTATGGAAGTGGGAACAAATCACGATGGATTTCATAAAAAAATTGCCGAAGATTGCAAAGAGTTTTGATCCTATCTTGGTGATAGTTGACTGTTTGACGAAGAGTGATCATTTCTTATCCATAAGTGAGAGCTCTTATTCCCAGAAGTTGGCCGAGATTTATATATGAGAGGTAGTGGCTCGTCATGGGCTGCTTACTTCTATTGTATAAGACCGGGATGTTCATTTCAGCTCCAAATTCTGGAAGAGGTTTCATGAGGATTTGGTCACCCGATTGCATTTTAGTACTTCATGTAACACTTGGTTTAGGTATTTGTCAGTTTTCAACATTTTTAGAGTTTTGGGCTAGGACTCAATGATTTAGGGAGCTCCAACTCGTCGAGTATAAATCATATTGGACGTGCGATGAAGGACCTACTCAACATGTTGGAAGACACTAACTCGACGAGTAGGAGCTGAAAAGAAAATCCTTAATGTTCACGGTTTGTACCCTATTTAAAGGCCTTAAGCCTCCCTTATCACCTCCTTTTTCTAGAGAAACCCTAAATCGTGTCTCATCTCCCATTTGTGTGTATGTGAGCTTGGAAAGTGATTCTTGGTTCACTTTTGGAAAGAACTTGAAGCTTGAAGAGGCTGGATTAAGTGGAAGGCAGTAGATCTGAGATTTTCTCCAGTGTGGTAACCATTTTAAGGTATAAAGTCGAAACCTTGACCTTCCATTGCTTAAATCTCCTTTTATGAAAGTTTATGGTCATTATTAGCCTAGTTTGGTACCATTCTTGGTTTGGAGCATGATATGAAGATATTGTTTTAGATCTGGACATCTCAGGGCCTTTGGGGACTTAAAGCTGCCAACTTTATCAAGTCTTGGCCCTCCTTCATGCTTTAAGTCCCTTGATAAGCCTTGATTAAGTGTTTTTAGCCTTTAATGCCTTGCATGGATGTAAATTTAGCAACTTTACGTGGTATCTCAACCCTAGGGTGTTGGATCTAAAGATTGAGACCTTAGATCCCAATGGAAAGGACTAAACACAAAAAGGACTGAAGGAACTCGTCGAGTCCCTTAGTCGACTCGACGAGTGGGGTAGGGTTTACCTATTTTTGAGATTATGGATAAGTGCAATGAAGGATTAGAGTTTTGTTCTGCATAAGTTTGCGGTCTTCTGGACATTAAGAAACTCGACGAGTTACATAGGAAACTCGGCGAGTTAACGAGTTACATAGGATGCACTCGACGAGTTCAGGTCAACATTAACTGTTGACTTTGACTTTGACCGGGAGTTGACTAGGGTTGACCATTCAGTATTCAAGGCCTTTTTGGTATTGTACCTTCTCGGGGTTAGGCCCATTGACGAATTATGGACATTATAATGTTGGGCTTTATTTTGGGGCTTGGGCTTCAGTTTTGGGATCATATTGGGCCAGGGGTAAAATAGTCATTCTACCCCATGAAATGGATTAAGGATTATAGTATGGAACCCAATTTCTAATTGGGAATATCGATTAGTATTGATAGCTTGGGAAGTCGGCAGGGCAACATCTAAGGATGTCATTCGGGAAGCTTCTACATTCGAGGTGAGTCTTCTCACCATACCAATGGGTCTAAGGCACCAAGGCAGACCCATTTATCCAATTGTGATGATTATTGTGGATGTGCTATTGATATATTATGTATTTATGTGAAGACCATGCGGGGGTTCCCATGGCAAGTAGTTATATATATGTGGTATGCTAGTTGATTATGTAGTATTTGGTATGCTAGTTGTCTTTGTGATACTTGTATGGAAGACCCTGGGGGGTTCGTGAGGTAGTTGGATATAAGACCATGTGGGGGTTCCCATGGCTTTCCTGGCTAAGACCATGTGGGGGTTCAAGTGGAACCATGTGTAAGACATTGGAGGGTTTCCCATGGACTTTGTCTGATTCTAGTTGGGGGTGGGGGTGTGAATTGTAACACTTGTTCCAGGTATTTCCAATTAAACCCTTAACATTTTAAAATTATTGCAAATAAGCCCTTTAAAATGGGTGTGCCAACCTCGTACGCTGAGCGTAAGTTAGTATAAAGGTCATGGAAGAGGAGGAGTATGTTAGGCGTACATATGAGTATGTCGGGCGTACTCTTGCAACTTCTAAACCCTAAATTTTTAGGATCATGTCCCATATTTAAACATCTTAATCCCCTTGGACCTCCTTATGACCAGCCTCCATTTCCTCCAAACCTTAAAATCAAAACCCTAGCCCTTGTGAGTGAGATTTGAAGATTGAGAGTAATCCTTGAGTTTTCTTGATAGAGAAGGAAAATCATTCAATGAGTGGTGGTGCATTCAAGCCTTGGATCCAGGATCTGCATCTCTTTGTTCATCTTTTGAAGGTATAAAGTTCTTACTTTGGAGCTTGTTTTGATAAATCTTGTTTAGGCTTGGATTTAAGTTCATTTTGTCCAAAAACTTGATCTTTGTTATTCTTGAGCATATAAGTTATCCTTTCAGATGTTTTAGGGTGTTTAGAGTCATAAAATTTTTAGCTTGGTCCTTTCCTTTCTCCCATGCATGACTTATGGAGTTTCTAGTGAAGTGAAATGTTAGGGTTTTGGGAATTAGCTCTTTTTAGCCATGTAAAGGCTTAAAGTCAGAGACTTTATGGATTAAGACGTCCTTTAAGGCCTAGATCTGAAGTTGGAGTAAATGTCTTAATGATTAAGATATTAAAAGTTGAGTTTTGGGACTCAATCGTGTACGTCGAGCGTACTCCTGGCTACGCCCAGCGTAACCAGTTGCGAGCCCGTTCCTTCCTAACCAAGTGCTCTACACCTAACGTAGAGTTGTGTATGTCGGACGTACGACTGCAGGTTGACTTTCGTTGACTTTTGACCAATTGTGCCTTAAGTGGATTTGTGAGGGATTTTAAAGGGGCAAAATGGTCTTTTGCGCTGAATGTGGATAAGTCTTGTCATAGGTTTAGTAGAGTATGAAAAATTACCTTAATTATTAATTAGTGTTAATTGGTGTGATTATTAGGCGAAGTCTAGTTCCGGCAGTTGGGGTGTGAGTGTTATCAGTTATCTGTGCGAGGTAAGTCTCCTCACTATTCTTACCTGTGTGGTAAAATATATTTATATATGTGTTGACTAGCTGGGTCTATATGCCATTACTGTGATATGTGTTACTGTGTGTACTGAGACTTCGGGTAGTCTCCAGGGTTGATGATAACATAGTTGTTTATTTTATGATGTGTTATATGTAGTATTTTAGGAAACCCACTAAGCTCCGTGCTTACAGTTGTTGATTAAATGTGTTTCAGGTACTTATGAAGATCACAGGAAAACGAAGGCTTGCTTATACACATTCATCTGCAGTTTATGATTATGCATATTTTTGGACACTCTGATATTTTGATGATGATCTGTATTTGAGAATTGTGATTTTCTTAAGATGGTTTTTATGAACAATGTTTAATATGAAGTTAAAAATGAAAATTTTGGTTTAGAAACAACTAATCAACAAAACTTGGTATTATTAATATAATTTTTTCTATTTTCTATTTTTTGTTTCAATAAATCATAATTATTTTAAATTCATTATATACCGAGTTCAACTTAACGAGAATTGAAAGGAAATGTGTGGAAATGAGAAGAAAATAAAAAAATTTGATGTTCCCGAGTTTTATTAAAGGAATGAAGTAGAAGGAAATGAAATGATCATTTTTCCTCTTAACTTTCTTTTCAATTTGGAAGAATTTGAAAAGAAATAACAAAATGATTCATTTTCGTTCTTCAAGTGCCTTTCTTTTATATTCTTTTCTTTTTCTTTTGATAAACTAGGAAGTTTTTGAGTAAGTGTTATAAATAAAAATATAATATTTTAGAAATATATGTTTTGGGAAAAAGTAATATATAAGAAATATGCATGTGAGGGTATCAAATGAGGTAAAAAAAATGAAGTATTCAATTTTTTTACTCTGGTGGAGGTCAGATTCTCTGAAAAGGTTGAATTGATCGATTGTCTCTCTCATGGAATCCGGCGTATAGCTCCAATCTTCCGGCGACGGTTGTGATTTCCGGCGGGCACCACTTTCATTCGCGAACGATCTTTCTTTATCCTTGTCCAGGCAGCAAGTTTTATCATTTTACTTGTTTTGATTTTTAGTACGTTAAAATTCAAACCACTGTTCTATCATGGCTTGAATGAAGTCTCTATCGATGATTATTTGGGGGCAAGAAAGTATTTCTTCATTCGATGAACTAATATCCGCCATAGATGATCTTGAAAAAGCTTGGTAGCTTTGTGAAAAAACAGGGTTCTAAAAACGACGACTATTCTCCTTTTTATATAGAAAGTTCTCTCCAGCTCAAAAACCTTTCAAAAATGGCTACTCCTCAGCTTCCTTCCTTCTTCAAGGTCGTGCTCGACCCATCCAACCCTCACCTGGTACTCATTTGCGCACTCTATAGTCTCTATTTTTCTTTTTTCCTGTAAATTCCATTAACATGAAATCGTGTAATTAATTTTACAGCCATTGCCACCTGGTTTTATCAGCGTGCTCTTGGAGAACAACATCCCTGAAAACGTAATGCTCCGATCTGTATATGAAGGCTATTCCTGGAGATTAAAGATCAAAAAATATGGTGATATTTACTGGTTTTCCGAAGGATGGAAGCAGGTCGTTGAAGATACCCAGTTGGGTATCGGGGATATTCTTGTCTTCAGATTCGTTCATCACTCCACCTTCGAACTTTCAATTTACAGTCCAGATAGGTGTGAAAAAGAACTCCCCACAAAAATACAGGTGGAACATGATGTTGTTGATGAAGAAGAAGAAGGGGAAGATGATGACTATGTTGATAACGGTGGTCGTCGTCATGATGGTGGTGACGAAGATGACAATGGTGGTGGTGATATTGAAGAGAATCCGTTCTTTATGAAGATTATATCTAAAGCCCACAAGTATTATTTGGTAAGATCTGCGAAAAATACTTTCTTAATCTGTTTAGCTTTGCATTTTTTTTTTTTTTAACTTATATTTGCAGTTTGTGTGCATTTGTTGGTAACATGGATCAATCAGCGGCTTCCAGCAGAGTTTGTGGGATTGGCCGGAATGGACGAAGAAAAAACGATAAGAATGAAGAATGTTGATGGCAAGGAGTGGAAGATGAGGTTAAAGTTGGAGAGAAGTCGGAAAGCTAAAAGGTATTATTTGTCGTCAGGGTGGCCTGATTTCCGGCGAGATAATGAATTATATGAAGGAGACAAATGCGTATTTAAATTTATCAAAAGTGAAGATATGTTATATCTAGCCAAAGTGATCAAGAAAAAGGGTAAACTTCCGGTGACTGAAGCTATCAGGAGGCCTAGAGGGCGGCCACGGCGGGTGGAGAAAATGGTGGCAGACAAAGGTCCAGCAACTGAAGTACCGAAGAGGAAGCGAGGCCGGCCACCGCGTGTGAAGGCGGAAATGGAAAGTAAAGACGACAGTACCAAGGGGGTGAAGAGATCAAGAGGAAGGCCATTTAAGAGGAAGTGACGGCGGCTACTCTTAAATATATATATTTAGTCGAGTAACTTAAGTTTAATGGTGTAAATAAGGTTATGTGGCATAGCCACGTATTTTTCGACCATTTCACTATGGCTTAGGATATTTCATTATATGTCAATATAATTGTTTTTAATAGCAAAATTATATATTATACATGTCAATATACATATTTTGAGCATTAGATTAATATTGTTTGATACAAAAGTTGGTTGAAATTTGATCAATTTTTAAAACCCGGTTTTTTAGTTGATCCGGTGTGATGAACAGTTCACGGGTCAACTGGTTCAACCGTTGAACTGTCGGGTCAACCCATTTTATGGTTTTTTTTTTTCTATTTTCATATATTTTTAATTTCAACCATAATGAATAAACATATAAAACTAATAATTTAATGTCTACAAAGTTTAAATATTAAAAAACATATCAAAACATAATATATAGATCAATCTAAACACAATAAACAACAGAAATTAAATTGATTCCTACTTTTTATGCCTACAAATGTTCCTACCCAATAAAATTATGATAAGTGTCATCTTTCCATATTTTTTAAACTAAATCATTAAGATTATATTAGGAATATATAAAATACAATTAAATTGAATGGTGATTTGTTATAATTTTAGTGGGTAGGAATAATTATAGGAATAAAAGGTAGGAGGTAATTTAATTTCTCAATAAACAATCATGTCCCTTAATCTAAAAAATTAGAGCAATTTTCCAATTGAATTTTCCGGCTGAAAGTTTCTATGTGAAGTTCAGAATATACCATTTCTGCGTTCTTCTCCCTTAATCTCGCATATCTAATGTTACTTCCTAAATTAGATTTTGGATTCAAATTTTGAAATCCTAAAATTGTAGATATCCCTAAATCTCGGAAATTATCCACATCCATCTTTTTTCTAGCCACATACATCTTCTGATATCATTAATTACGCTCTTGGCTTCAATTTTCTGAAACAAGGAATTCCCCTTTACACAATTATGCTCTTCGCTTTCACCCTCTGCACATCTTTCTCATTTTACTCGGTTTAGTTGTTGTTTATACCAACTTTAAGATAATCATTGCTTCATACTTCAAGTTAATCGGTGGATTATTCTTCGTATAGGCCCGAAGATTGCATCTTCTTCAGGTTAGTTTGCTAAATTGGATTGGAGTTGAGTTTGCTACTAGAACTCTTCAGGTCTAAATTTCCTTCTTTTTCCTGTTGATTTCTCTTATGAACTTAATAAACCTATGATTTGATGAACAATTTATGCTAATATATCGACTAATTAGGAATTACTCTTGTCTGATAATCCATGTCACGTATCTAAAGTATCCAATCCAATTTGGCACACCAAGTGTTTGATAGAATGCGTAGGGGTGTTATGAGTTCATTTTTCACCAAGATTTGACTAAATGACATGAAAACAAGTTGATGGAAAGACAGTATAGGAACAAATTTGGGACACAGCAGGGCAACAAAGGTACAGAGCGATAACTGATGCATACTACAGAGGTGCAGTTGGAGCTCTTCTGTGTATGACATAACCAAGAGCCAAACCTTTGATAACATTCAAAGATGGTTGCGTGAGTTAAGAGACCACGCAGACTCCAACATTGTGATAATGATGGCCAGAAACAAGTCTGATCTGAATCATCTCCGAGCAGTGGCTGAACAAGATGGCCAATCTCTCACTGAAAAAGAAGGGCTTTCATTTCTTGAAACATCAGCACTTGAAGCACATAGTGTTGAGAAAGCATTTCAAACTGTTTTGAGATATATATATTATATATATATATATATATATATATATATATATATATATATATATATATATATATATATATATATATATATATATATATCGTTAGCAAGAAAGCATTAGCAGCTCAATAAGCATCAGGTCTACTCCTTTACCTGGTCAAGGAACCTCCATTAATGTCGTTGATTCATCTGGGGATAATAATACAAAAAGTGTTTGCTATTCAACTTGAGTTGAAACATATTTGATGAGGTAAAGCTAAAGATTTCTTTTTTTTTTTTTTTTTCTTTTTGTAATCAAGAAACACCTTCTTTTGACCTTGTAGAATACTATCAGATTGCCCAAGGGTAAAAAGGTAATTAGAATCATTTGCGTGGAATGGGAATATGCGATCTTGGCTTGCTTCTTGAAGTTGTGGTCTTTTGACGTTTATTGTTAGCAGTTCAGGTGTGATGCTAACTTTTTTTTTTTTTCTGAAATGACAATTTAATTGCATTGTATTTTCAAAAAAAAATGTTTTTACTAAATATTTTTCATGAATTGTTTCCTATTTTCCTGCGAATTTGATGTGAATGTTATTTTTTATTGGAAGGTATGTGTGTTATAACAATATACATTCTAAGTATAATGCTATAATTGGCATCATTTAGTTTTTAATCTTTCTGGTATTCCTCTCAAAATCTTATTTTTTATAATTATTTTGTTTGTGATGAAATATTGCAATGTCATCTTATATGTGAGCGTTATTGGCTTCACTCCAATAAAGTTTTATGATATGGTTGTGCTTTTTGTTAATCATATGTATATGCTCATTTAATTGAAAAGGGAAGATAAAATGTTGGCTTCCAAGGTTAATTTAACTTAACCTACCAACTTCCTACTAACTATTTCATGTGCCGGTTTCCTTGATTCTTTTATAGAATAAACTAATTCCTTCGACATTAAAATGCATCAGGTTCCTTGATTACTCCCAATTATAACAATGTACTTTCTAAGTACAATGTTATAAATGGTATCACTTGGTTGTTAATCTTTTTTATTTTTGTAAAAAAAATTATCTTTTAAAATTCTATTGTTTGTGACAAAAATGTTGCACATAGACCATTTCTTAAAAATTTCTCTTACATTGAAGCGGTGATTTTTGTGTGTGTATATGTGATCAAAATGTTTTACGGTGATTAAATTATTTTTACAAAATGAAGCTACATAGCTTGGGCCTTGAGTTTCATTCTTTTGCTTATCGACTATTATCAAAATTGACTTATAAACCTTCGATGTTTAAAAATGGACAAAAATGACTTTATTTATGCTTAGCTAATACTTTCAAAATTGCCTTTTGATATGTGTGTAAGCACAAATAACAAACTAGTTTCATTTTTTTAAACAGGGACAACTGAGTTTCATTCTCAAATAGTCATGATTTTCAAGTTCTCACCAATAAACACAAGGAACATTCAAATACTGAAGTTTATAACTACCATCTACAAGAAGAATAGTGTGTATGTATGTGACTATGTTCATGTCTCCTTAGTATTTAGTATGTATTTTAATCAAACCTGATACGGTTGCATCATATGTTCTTTTGGCTAATTTTAATTAATTATACAAGGTGGGTTTATGTCAATAGATTCTTGGTTCTCTTTTTCTCCACATTCAAGACCTAGCATACGATTATATCAATTAAAATTTAGAATTTAATTTTATACGTTCTTGACCTAAGATGGAAATGGATGCCATAATTGTTATTTTGCACATCAGAATTTGATTTGACACTGATTTACTATTTTTTTTTTTTTTTGTGTGGTAGGTTTTTATAGGAGTTTCTTTGTCTTTTTTATTAATAAATAGCTCTTTGTAGTTATATTGATATGTGTTAGTATTTTTAGTAAAGCATGGGTAATAGATAGGTATGATGAGGTTTTTTATATAGTCCGAAATAAAAATACACTACATTTCTATTTGATGTTTTAGTTTTCATAAAATCATGCATTCAACATTAGACAAATGATATTATGTTGTTATTTCTTTAATTTTTATTTCTAAATCCAAGTTATGTTAATTTGTCACCCGTGTAGCACACTAGCTTTAACCCAGTAGAGTATAAAAAACAAAACAAAACATAGTTTTAGCATTCACTATTTGTATCCAAGACTTATTAAAACGGATCAATCCGGTTTTAACCGGTTCAACATAACGGCTCGACCACGGTTTAGGGGAAACTCGGCTGGTTCGATCCGGTCCGTATTTTTACAAAAAATCGTTCTCAATTGAACCGTCTTCTACCCCAGGTCACTGTCCAACCGGTTGAACCAGCCGGATCGACTCGGGTTTTAAAACATTGAATTTGATTGTCACATCATGCATTAAAATACTTTGGACAAAAGATGGATCATTGGTTGCCAGTGTTTGATTGCCTACAATCTACATGTTGGTAATGCTTTGTATAAAAAGATCATTGCGTACAAAAAGTTTCTACAACAATATGTAGACTATGCAAACAGGGGCGGATTTAGGGTGGGTCACCGGTGGCACCGGCAACTCCTAACTTTTCCGGCCGTAGTGGAAAAGTTTTCGAAAATTTTGAAAATTTTTATTTTTTCTACTATCGTGCAACCCTTAACTTTCCTGTGCACCCCCTACCGAGAAATCCTGCGTCCGCCCCTGTATGCAAAATAGAATATCAATGGGTTGTGATATAAGTATCATTTTATCCATATTTATCCCTTCAACTCAATTAAATCAAATTTTTAACATTTGATTTGATATTATTTTTTTTTCTTTTTTAACACAAATTATTATTATTATTACTATAATAATAATAATAATAATTATTATTATTATTATTCTTATTATTATTATTATTATTATTATTATTATTATTATTATTATAAATTTCCCACAAAATTTTAACATTCGGACGACATTATAAATTCGAATGGTTATGTAAAATCGGTTTTAAATATTTTTTATATTTTAATATTAATATTATTATTGTTATTATTATTATTATTATTGTTATAAAATTCGAACAACATTTTATAAATCAGACATTATAAATTCGAACGGTTATATAAAATGGAAACAAAAGCAAAAGTTTGTCCCTATTAATTACGGATGAGAACATTCGGTTGTATGAAAAACATTGTATAGTGCTCGATTAAATGTTTTCAATCCACATAACGCACTATACAATCGTAATACCGTACCAATTAATATCCGTTATTAATAGGGACAAACTTTGTTTTTCTTTTGATTTTATATAGCCGTTCGAATTTATAATGTCTGATTTATAAAATTTTGTTCGAAATTTATAATAATAATAATAATAATAATAATAACAATAATAATATTAATATTAAAATATAAAAAATATTTAAAACCGATTTTACATAACCATTCGAATTTATAATGTCGTCCGAATGTTAAAATTTTGTGGGAAATTTATAATAATAATAATAATAATAATAATAATAATAATAATAATAATAATAATAATAATTAAAAAAGAATAAAAAACAAGAAAAAAAAAAAACAAAATTGGAAAAAAACAAAAAAAAAAACAACAAAAGACAAGAAATCAAATTGGGAGAAAACCCATTAATTAAAATTAATACATTATCCTTATCTATTGCTTTTATTTTCATTTTTAATTTAATGTGTTGATGAAATCTTTCAGCAAACCTGTTTTTACCCGAGGTAACTCAAGTGTCAACAATAGCTATTCCAAGATTCTGATGCCTGCAAAAACTCAGTTTAAAAGGGAAAATGACTTATTTGATAAAAACACTTCCAAAGTGTCAGCTGGTAAATATACCAACATAGGACACAAACAAACTATAAACATTATACAAATGTATTAAAATAAAGATTACCATCAAGTGACAAAACTGTAAAATACATAGCCATAAAATATGATTGCACTAATATCTTCACAGATACACCAATACCATATAAAAATCTAATTTCTAAGCAATATCATACCAGGGGTAAAATTGTCAAAAAAACACTTCCAAAGTGCCAAATAGTATAGTGCATTGCCTTAAAATACCATTACAAAATGATTGTTATATCAGGTTATATTTTTAAGCAGTAAAATTGTCCTCTTCATGCTCCTCTCTTTCATCTGTAACATGCTCCTTTACTTCAGCTTCTAAACATGCTAGTTGTGAACCATACGCCTCTCCATTAATGGAGCTTAATGTAACATTATATTTGTCGATTAAAAACTTTTAATTTAGAAATAGTTTAATAACAAGAAACAAAAGAAAACTACATATTCGGATGTAAATCATTATAAAACATGAATATCAGAATTAAAATTCCAAATCGATTATTTTGAGACCAAAAATGCTGAAGTGTTGAACTCAGGGACCAAAATGCAATTGCTCTAAATGGGACAGGGGCTAAGACTACGAACATAGAAGAAGAGGACTACACTTTTCACAGCTTCTTGAGCAATGTCCTGTAAGATTCAAAAATTGGTCAGATTAAACAGAAAACGAAAACACCATTAGAAGACAAATCGAATAGAAGTTTCAAACCTGTTCTTTTAGGGTTTTGCCTCGATCGATTACCGGTTGGGTATCAATAGTGGTGCCCTAATTCAAAAAACAAACAAAAATATTAGTTTGAAGGAGGAGGAGGAGGAGGGGAACAAATTAGAAACCCAAAAAGATCGGTAGGAGAAATTGAAACAAGAAGAATGTATCATCGTTCAAGGAAACATCAGTAGCTGTCCAGTCACCGCCGGTGATCGAGCACGAAGCACCAAAGTTTCTTAGTCGTCTCTGCTATGGAAAACTCTAGCAACATATGCTTGATTTTCGAATTTCAGTTTGGGTGCTTCGTTTCCAGCATACGTACGTCAAAGGGGAAAAGCAAACGATAAAACCAGATCGTGTAATAATAATAACTAGGAAAAGATTCATGTTTCGAGTTTTTTTTTTTTTTTTTTTTTTTTTTTTTTTTTTTTAATTGTGTAAATGTAATGGATTTTCATATAATAAGGGTCTTCGGATAAATAGTTTTTAGCTTATTAGCTTATTATGATGAGAATAATTATTTTTAAAATGTGTTTGGATTAGCTTATGAGTAAAATGACTAATAAGCAATAAACAATAAGCAATAAGCATTCCTCCTTTTGCTAATAATAATATCCATTAACAACAAGTGTATTTTTTTATAATAAAAATATTTGTTATGTTTATAAATGATTTATTAATAATAATATCCACTAATTTCATTGTAATTTTCAAAAAAAGTCTCAATATTTGGTTATAAGGTAATTTTCGGAAAAGTCCCAAAATTTTAAGCAAACTAACGAAAAAAGACAGAATACCGGCAAAATCTTCAAAACCGGCCGAAAAGGGTTTTTTCGAAGTTTTAACCGGTATTCTGTGTTTTTCTATAAACAAAATTTAGTTTGGGACTTTATCATAAATTAGACTAAAATTTTGAAACTTTTCTTGAGATTTCCCTACGTTTTTATGAATTTTTTCTTAAGCGGTATTAATTTTGACTTATCCCTTTTCTTTCTTCTCCAAAATTGTTATTGTAACCTTAAGACAAAACTGCAAAAATGGTCCTTGTGGTTTCTCATTTTATGTGGTTACAATCCAAACATTTGAAAAGTTGCAGATTTGGTCCTTTTCAACAACTTTTGTTGTGGTTTTTGTCTCTCATCCGTTAAGTTTAAATGGTTCGCTGTTAACTTCCTTAAAATGACAATTTTACCCCAGCGACAATTTTTGCAGTTTTCTCTTTTACCATACTATAAGGACCATTTTTGCATACATGCTTTTTATTTTATTCAAGTATTATATATTAATAGATATTATTTTTAATATATAATATTATATTTTAATAAATATTGTTTTATTGGATTATTAATTTATTATAGTTGATTTTTAATTTGTTTTTTGGAATAATTTTTTTAATGAATTATTATATATCAATACATATAGTTTTTAATATTTAATATTTATATCATAATAAATATTATATTATTGGATTATTAATTTTTTAGTTAATTTTTTTAATTCCTTTTTTTATATATATTTTGTTGGATTATTACTTCTAATTTATTATTTTTCTTCATATACTAAATATTGTTTTATCGGATTCTTAATTTATTTTAGTTAATTTTATTTTTAATTTTTTTTGTCAAATTTATTATTTTTTTATTGAATTATTATATATTAGTATATATAGTTTTTAATATATAATATTTATATCATTATATATATATATATATATATATATATATATTATTGTGGGATTATTATATTTTACGAAACATTATTTTATTGGTTCAGTAGATACCCTATCATGTTCCACCCAGCATTGCAGGTAGCCACCTGCGACAACCTCTTCATAATCCACTATAATCATTTATATCTCACATAATGGGGAACAAACCCTTATAATAATTATAAGTGGTGGTGGTGACCAAGTAATGGTGCTGGTATGTTCCATATGGTTTCTCATTATAAGCTATATGAAATGAAAGTGTTTGACAGTGATACTAACGATTTTGATGATGAGAGACGATGATTTTGCGTATCCTACGACTTTGTGGTGAAACCAATAAAATATACAAGAACTATTATTATAAATTAAAAATAAATTAATAATCCAATAATATAGTATTTATTATGATATAAATATTATATATTAAAAACTATATGTATTGATATATAATAATTCAATAAAAAAGAATTACTTCAACAATTTTAAAAAAATAATTAACTAAAATAAATTAATAATCTAATAAAATAATATTTAGTATATGAAGAAAATAATAAATTAAAAGTAATAATCCAATAAAAAATAATTAAAAAAAAAGAATTTAAAATATTAACTAAAAAAACTAATAATCCAATAATATATATATATATATATATATATATATATATATATATATATATATATATATATACACACATACATATACTTTTCATGTAACACTATATTTTTACTTTTTCTTAGACAAAACTGCAAATTTGGTCCTTATGGTTTCTAAAAAACTTTGGATAGGGTCCAAAAAGGTTTCGACTTGCATGGGAAGTCCAAAATCAAAACCTTTCCGTGGTTTTGGTCCTTAGAACACCTGAAATGACGGTTTTGCCCTTTTAATTTCTTTTTTGTATTTTTTATATTTTTTTAATACTTTTTTATTTTAAAAAATAAAAAATAACATCCTATATCCTCTCTTTCTCTCTCTCACACACACACATATACGACTTTTTCTCCCAACACAATACCTAGATCTTCTTCTCAATCTCATCTTCTTCACAACCATTGTCATTTGTAAATCATCCTCCTCAACCACCCAATTGACATTTAAGAATCACCCAGAGATCAAGCATCCTTCGACTGCATCCTTCACAAGGTTTGAGGCCATAAACAGAAACTCGGTCTCCATGATTTCTCCATCAACAACCCCAATGAAACCATCATCGACCCTCTATATGAGTTCCTACAACAGTGGATTAAACCCAGATCCTGGAATGACTTATCAGCTGCATATTCATGCTTCAACCATGAGTTCCTAATTCCACTAACTTACGTGTACCAGATTAAAGAGATCTGTTTTGAGTTTGCATTTCAGATTCATGTTCATTGAGCAATCAATAGTGTTGCGTACTGCTAAACCGTTGACAGCTCCTCCTAGGGCCACCGTATCATCTCCGGTTGGCTTCCTTTCCAATAATCTGCTCTGGTGCACCATTCCATCAACCTATCATCGACATCCCCTTTGGTCGACCTCTTGATGATCGATCCAAACAAATATCAATTTTAGGAAATTGATCTGGTCAGCAATTGAGGAGTAGTGGTGCGAAAGTGGTGTTATCGCTTTCTTAATCTCATCGTTTGTCTTTTTGTTATCTTTATCACACACACAGACACATACACAATCTGTGTGTGAGTTCCCACCTGTTGTTCAATCACAGATTAACCCAAGATGGCAGATTATGTTTTTTTTATCAAGTATTGCCCTTCCACTTTCTTAATGACGATGGTGAATGGGTGGGACTCGTCGGAGGTGTCGAAGGTGGGTTAGCAGAATGAGGAGACGAAAAAGATAGAAGGGGAAGAGAGAAAAGGGAAGGTACGGTGGATATAGTGGGTGGGATATATAATCCTTTTGATTTTATTATTATTTTAAAGTTAAAATAGTGTTAAAGTAAATATAGAAAATATAAAATGGAAATTAAAAGGGCATAATAGTCTTTTCAGATTTTTTAGGACCAAATTCACAGAAAATTTCTAATTTTGGACCTTCCATGCAAGTTGGAAACTTTTTGAACCCTATCCAAAGTTTTTTACAAACCACAAGGACCAAATTTGTAGTTTTGTCCTTTTTCTTAATTTTGCCACTAAAGTTTCAACAAACTTTTCTTTTTTTATAATTTTGCCACTTTATTTTTACTTTTTTATATTTTTGTCACTGAACTTTCACTTTTACTTCTTTAAAACCCTTTTTCTTTATTCTTTTATAATTTTACCACTTTATTTTTACTTTTTTTTTTTAATCTTGTCACTAAAGTTTCAACAAACCATTCCTCTTTATAGTTTTGGTACTTTATTTTTATTAATTTTGTCATTAAAGTTTCAACAAACTTTTCCTCTTTATAGTTTTAGCACTTTATTTTTATTTATTTATATTTTTGCCACTAAACTTTCACTTTTAAGTCACTATTTTTTCTTTTTTATAATTTTGCCAGTAAAGTTTCAACAAACTCTTCCTCTTTAGAATTTAGGCACTTTATTCTTACTTCTTTATATTTTTACCACGAAACTTTCACTTTTACTTCTTTACAGCCCTTTTTCTTTATTCTTTATTATTTTGGTTTACCGTATTCTTGTCTCATTTTTTTTCTAAAAAGATTCAGTTTTGACTTTTCTTACATGTTTTTTATATTTTCACAAAAGTGTTCCGTTTCTTTAATCCATTTACACTTTTGTCTCTCATTTTTCAAAATTATTCTATTTTGATACTTTTTCTTCTATTATCAACCCGAACTTTTTAACATTCAGACTTTTGTCAAATGTTTTCTAAAAGGTTGCTAAAATCAATCATTTTTCTTTATTTTTTGTAGTTTTCGTCTATCATATTATTCTACCTTTTTTTTCATTAAAAACTATATACATTGATATATAATAACTCAATAAAAAAATTACTCCAACAAAACAAAATTAAAAAAGAAATCAACTAAAATAAATTAAAAATCCAATAAAAAATATTTTTTAATACATAATATTATATATTAAAAAATATTTATTAATATATAATACTTTAATAAAATAAAAAAAGAATGTATGCAAAAATGGTCCTCATAGTATGGTAAAAGAGAAAACTGCGAAAATGGTCACTGAGGGTAAGTTTGTCATTTTAAAAAAGTTAACAGTCAATCAGTTAAACTTAACAGATGAGGGACCAAAACCACAATAACACTTGTTGAAAATGACCAAATCTGCAACTTTTCAAACGTTTGGACCATAACCACATAAAATGAGAAACCACAGGGACCATTTAACCCTAAATTCAATTGAAAAGCCAACATACATCATAACATATATTAGTATTTATCATAAGCACAAAAAAAAAGGAATGTTTTAGAGGGTGGTTGATATTTTTCTAGATTGACTTTGTAACTTTTAACTTTTTCAAAAAGTTAAAATAAGCTAAAAGATATTTGGATAATTGAAAAGTTCTTTTGAAATGACTTTTTACAAAGAGTAAAAGAATAGGTTTCAAAAAGTGTGACTTTTTGTGCCTTTACATAAAAAGTTAATCAAAAATCATTTTGTTTCATCCAAACACTTTTTAAATAACATCTTTTGCAAAAAATCCTTTCACTAAAAATTGTTCTATAAAAAGAACTTTTTATGCTCCAAAGCAATCCTAAACACCTAAAGTATAATATGTTACATTATTACAACTTCGGATCTTCGATTTTTAGGGCTTAAACATCACAAAAGAAACAATACATAAAAAGAATCATCATATTGAACTTCATGCTAAAGAATCCATAACTATATTAAAAGTCATTCATGAAATTCTACCTAAAATAACACAGTAAATTAAAATTTTAATAGTTAAAACGTCATTTTTTGTCACTTAACTTTTGGGTTTGTACTCATTTGGTCACTTAATTCTTTTTAAGTTTTAAAAAGTCATCAAACTTTTGGCTTTATGCTCATTTTGTCACTTAACTTTTGGTTTGATTACATTTAGTCATCTAACTTTTAAAATTATGCTCAGTTAGTCATTAAACTTTTAAATTTTTTCAAAAGTTTAGTGACTAAATGAGCACAATTTAAAAAGTTAGGTGACTAAATGAGCACAAATCTAAAAGTTAAGTGACCAAACCAAAAGTTAAGTGACTAAATAAGTACAAAGTCAAAAGTTTGATGATCTTTTAAAACTTAAAAAGAGTTAAGTGATCAACTGAATACAAAACCAAAAGTTAAGTGATAAAAATGACCTAAACCCTAAAACATAAAAGAAAGAAACATTGACATGATTTTGTTCCTTGAGGCCTTCTAAGTAAAACTACGGCAAGCAATAAAAAACAATAAATATGTTTTTTGACAAAAGATTATATAATTATATATAAAGAAAACAAAGAAAAAAAGGATACATGTGGATACATGGATTGTACCAAAATATATAAGAAAACAAAACTTGCTTTGGAAGTTTTAAGAGTATTTATATAAAAACGCTTGTAAAAGCTTCAAGTGCAGTGGCGGATCTATGTAGGGCATTTGGGGTCCCGGGTTACTATTTAATTTCCGGCACGCAGTGTAAATTTTTTTTTTTTTTTATTTTTTATTTTTCTATTACGTGCACCCGCTTGAAGTACGAGGGACACCCCTACTAAAAGAGTCTGTGTCCGCCACTGTTCAAGCGTAACTCTTAAAGTTTTGGTCTCTGGCTGGCTGTATTTGGTATTTGCAATTTTAGACTTTATTTGGTATAATCTTTGGTTTGAAACTTTATTCAAGTCCAAAAACATCCATCGACGTTTTCCATTAGGATCAAGTACCTTACAAGGCATTCAAGTTTTATAATAGTTAATGATAATAATAATTCTTAAAAGTGTTAAAGTAGATTTCTTATTTAAGGGTTAATGTCAATTACATTGATTTTAATTTGTGCCTAATCGAACATAAATTTTTGGACCTCCACATAAAGAAACAACTTCAGCTCCAAAATCACATATTTTTTTTACCTTAAGAAGAGCAGAAACAGTATACAAAATTTCAAAATCTATTATGAAACTCACTAATATTCCAATTAATATTCAAAATATCCAGTCTTTTCATCACCAAATAAATCTTTCTTTTCCGAAATTAAGAGCACAATACATTAGGAAAAGGAAATTGAAAAAAAAAAAGATAAAAAAAAAAAAGGGAAATCTTACCTTTTCTTCTTTGGCGCAGAAGGAAGCCCAACCGCCTATAAAAGATAGTTGAGTTAAAAGTGTGGAGATTTTCTATTAATAATAAATAGTTGAATTAGGAATATAAAGATTATTACCGTTCTCCATTAGCAAACATGACATCAAATACAAAGACATACATATCAACCTAAAAATAAAGAGTATTACTACTAACTCAAAGAATCACCTTTTCAAGAGTAATTCTCATAGAAAACAATCTAACATTTATATTATCTATTAAAATAGATAAATTTTTGCAACCTTCAATCACAGGAAGATAGTTCTTGAAAATATAGAAGCATGCACCATAGTTGTCCTCATATAACTTACCAGACAGCCCGAGCCCTTCAACAATTTTTTTTTTTTTTTTTTTTTACAGAAACACTACTATAAAATAAACTATGAATATTCTTTTTTGGTGTCTTTGTGTGCAGTGTTTGTCGTTATGAAGTGGTAGATATGTATACAATTCAGATGAAGAGCCTAAAATATTAATGACACACAAATGGAACGGATCTATGAGCTATCAATGTTGTGATTCCGAAGAGAACCTCTCCTAAACAGTGAAATCACACAGGTTTTTTTTTTTTTTTTTTTTTTTTTTTTTTGAAAGTATTGAAGAGAAACAAAGGTTTGCAAAAAGAGTTAGAGAAACAAAAAGGAAAGAATTTGTCCCAAAATGGTTTGACATGATAGACCAAATTGCCCCTACACCATGTAGAGATTTGGAGATTTCGACCAGGCGGAGTGGGTGCGGCTTAGGCCGCACTCCCCTTGCCACATAAGCGCAAACACCGCACTTAGGTGCGCTCCAGATGCGGCTGAGGCCGCACTATGGCCTTCGAAGGGAGCGTTTATTCCTTGCTTTTGATTGGTCATTGTGGTTACCGTTTGCAAACGGTCAATTTTCAAAAAAAAAATTACTAACACTATAAATAACTTATCAAATTAACCAAAAACACTCACAAACATTTTACTTTTTTTAAGATATTCTCTATTTTAAAACCTACAAAAATGTCATCCTCCAAAAATCCAACCAACCAAAAACACCCACTAGTAAAACCACAACTCCAAGACCTTCACTCGATCAACCGGTATATTCGCCTCCTTTCTACCACTACGGGGGTATGCTTCCCTATTTTCCACAACATATCCAACAACCACAACACCTTATGCAAGCATTCCACAAACACAGACACAATTTGACCCAGATTTTTATCCTGTTGATTTTGATTCTCAACGAGAGTTTGCTCCACAAACACAATCACAACCACGCATATCCATTTCCAAATCCGAACCAGAGTTTGTTCCACAAACTCAACCCTCTCAACTAGGAAATAAAACAAAAGATAAGGCAAAATCTAAACCGTGGGAATCTCAAGAAGCATTAGTATTAGCACAATCATGGATTCACGTTTCAGAGGACGCGAAGACGGTAGGGAACCAAAAACATGATCGTTTTTGGATGCACGTTAGAGCTAGATTCCATAAAGGAATGAACCTAGAAAGATATCGTACTAAACATCAAGTGTACTCAAAATGGGGAAAGATGAACAAAGACATCATGTTGTTTAACGATTTATATAACAACATGAAACGACAATGGAAAAAGCGGAGAAAGTGACGAAATGATTTTAGAGAAAGCTTTTAACATTTATCAAAAAGAGCAAAAGAAGACTTTCAAGTTTTTTGAAGTTTGGAATCTACTCAAAGGAAACAAAAATGATAAAATCTAAAAGCAAGCGACGAGCACATCGATTGTGGATTAAAACGGTCAAGAACTTCCGAATCCAAACACACTTCATCGGATGCTCGTGTTGGTTTCGACCTCAACGAGGATGAGCCCGTTCAAGTGTCACCACCCCCGACCAATGGGAATGGACAAAAAAACAAAGGCAAGGCAAAGCGGCGGAATCAGATGACTTGAAATAAATGAGCGAGAATGTGCAATGCATAAAAGATAGAATGGATAAAATTTAGCAACTTGCTTCGGATAGAGAGAGTCTGAAACAAAGAGACAGCAACCTGAGAATGCTATCGATGGACACGTCGAATTTGACCTGGGATGCACTTCAAATTGTTTTGCAAATGAAGGAAGACATGAAAAAACTTTATGCTAATCGTGGTTAATTTATAGTTGTTTTCCAAGTTTTTAATTATTTGATGTGTGTGTATGTTTTTAAGTTGTATGTGTAAGCTTTCTAGTTTTTTATTTTCTAATTTCCTAGGAACTTTTTAATGCATGTTTTTTAAGTAATGTAATGGTTTTTATTTTTAATTAATGAAATCTTTTGTTTTTAATTAAAACTAAAAAATTTATTTATTTAAAAATAAAAATAATTAAAGGAGTGACATCATTCCTTAGGTGTGGTATGAAACCACACTTTTATGGTAAAGAGTGAGGTGGCGCCTACGTGGCAGTGAAGTAAGTGCAACTTTTGTGGCACCACTTCCTCCAGTCTTATGAATACAACGGGAGATAGCCTAAACACAGAGTTGAAGCTAATAAGTGAAGTAGTGTTGAAGATGTTACCATCGACAATACAAAATTCAACCCCTGCCAGTTTGGAATAGTAAAGCATGGAAAAAATACAACACAATTTTAATGTAAATATGCAATTTGATTTCAAGATTGAACAATGAACATGAGGAAAGAAGAAAATTAGATGCAAACCTGTAAATTGAGATAAAAGATGATGGGGTTGCTTCAATATGTCCAAGTATGTAACACTTCGTTAATTTCTATTATGATATGCCCATCAGCGTAGTCCTCAACCATTACCTTACCCCTTCCGAAACCCCTAGACATCGTTATCTTCATATTGTCAATTGATTTTTTCTTCCCTGAAATTGCGTTTTCGATACCGAGTTAATATTTCCATTGCATCGTTGAGTGAGAATAGGAGTACTAACAAATTGAAAAGGAAATGTTATTGGTGTGATTTTCTAAATTTTTTCCCCAAATTGCTTTTCCAAGTTGCTTGCGATAAGTCTTTGACAGGAGATACCATCCACGATGGATGCTTGAAGATCGCCGATACATGAACAAGAAGAATGGTTTTGTCTTTGAGAGACTGATAGGGAAACACGGAGGAGCCGACAAACTTGCTCATCATAGAATCACCATCCGAAGAGAAGAGGGAAGCAATCGGAGACAACAACAGGTTCAGACAATCCTTGGCGAAAGAGCAACGGTGTGAGGTAGAACTCGATCCTTTTGTCATCTCTATCTCACACGAGATTAGATTCTTAATTGATCAATAAAGACGAGAGAGGCGGTATAATAAGAGGCTGTGAAAGACTTGTGGACGTTGTCTATTGGTGGAAAAGGAGGCGCTCAACAAAGTAGAGGGAAAAGAAGTACGCTGCAAAAAAATTGAAGGCGAAGGAATGAGTAAGATGAGTGGGTAAATCGGGGAGAAGGCAGAGTAATGAGTGAGAAAAACAGGTAGACGATGAAAGCAGTGTGATAGAAGTCTAGAATGAAAAAAAATAAAAATAAAGGCATCAATATTGCCAAAGGCCGAAGATTGTGTGGCAGAAGTCGTAAACAGTAAGAATATATTGTTCATAAGACCCTCATATATATATATATATATATATATATATATATATATATATATATATATATATATATATATATATATATATATATATATATATATATACACTCTAATAAATGAAAGTTTTTTTTAT
This sequence comes from Lactuca saligna, assembly GCF_052625555.1. Classification (NCBI taxonomy): domain Eukaryota; kingdom Viridiplantae; phylum Streptophyta; class Magnoliopsida; order Asterales; family Asteraceae; genus Lactuca; species Lactuca saligna. The sequence continues at coordinate 9,522,164 of NC_136420.1, forward strand.
CATATGTCAATCTCTCATAAATTTTGATACTTGTCATTTTATGATTTATTTAAAATAAAATAATATCCACATGTCAATTTCTAAATTTTTTTTTTAATTTTTAAAATTAAAATCACATAATATATGTGTAAAGTATTTAATGTAATAAATGTGATAATAAAGTCCAATAGGTATGTTTTTTTTCCTTTCAAAATTTTATTTTAAAAAATATTTATTATTTATATTATGATATTTAATCTTTTTTTAATTAATCAGTGTATTACACGGGTTTATATATATATATATATTTGTATGTATTTGTCGGTGATGATATGGAGCTTCTAAAATTCGTCAAAATTTTACAAAAAGTCATTAAAATTCACATTAAATCTCAAGCTTCACTTTCTTAATCTTTTATATATATATATATATATATATATATATATATATATATATATATATATATATATATATATATATAAAAGAATAGCTTTAATCTTTTTTTGTCATGTGTGACTCTAATACGACTCCTCATTTATATTACGCCACTTGTCAGAGAGATATATTAGACAAATCTCTATAACAATTAATGACGTTAAGGTTTTAAATAATAGATTTTAATTTTTTTTATAGAAACATTTATTTTTTAGAATATACGTTAAATTTGAAGTTATAAGTTATAACTAACTTTAAAAGTTTGGTATATATCTTAATAAATAATTTATTTAAAATAACTGATTAATAATTATGAATTTTTACTAGGAAAGTTGAATTAATTTTGTAAACGTGGTTTTCACGGGTTATAAACTAATATATATATATATATATATATATATATATATATATATATATATATATATATATATATATATATTCATGTGACTACTTTTTAGTAATGTAAAATTTACATTAGTAAGTATACAATTATTGTTTAAAGTAAAAAGATTTTGGGGTCATAATAACATATATTAGCAATTTTTTTAATGGGACACACCATTTGAACAATCTTTTGTAGCAATTTTTACCCTTTATGATGATGCAAAAAAAGGCGAGAAATGTTAAGTTCTGCTTTGTTGTTTGTAATATCCCAAAAATCACGATACAATTTTTTCATTTTTAATTTAAGAGAAGCCATTGTCTTCAAGAGAAACCCATATCAAAATCAAGTATCAATATACATATATCCCCAGGACCAGTGTATCATAAATCTCAAAAACATAACATTGAAGATGTTTATGATCGCGCCTTCGCTTCACCCCGATCATCTGAAGTACCTATAATATAAACTTAAATCGTAAGCCGAAGCTTAATGAGTTCCCCCAAAGTACCACACACAACCATATAATTAACAACATGCATACATGAGCCTTCAGTCTGACTGTACCGACGCACCGGGCATACATACTACTTGAACCGTTTTCAGAGCCTTAAGCATGACTGGACCACCACACTAGGCCTACAACTTATCTGGACCGGTCTCCGATCCTTAGGCCATACTGGACCCCCCGTAAGCCTTTAGTCTATCTGGACCGTCCTGGGTGTCTTGGCCTTCAACACAAAGCAAGGCCGACTCAACCCTATCGACCATATCACACCAACATATACCATAACAATCAATAGCCAACAAATATAGGTAATCATACCAATCTATCAAACTAACACATATCATGAATCATTAGGTAATCATACTGATATACCACATACTTAGAATATCATTAATTAATATATCAAGATATGAAATCCATTAGGCTTGCCTTGGTGCCTTCGACCCACAAGTACATTGAGGAAAACTCACCTCTCAATCTGAAAAGATCGATGAACAGTACACAACTCTGAATATCAACTTAACCGATCACCTATTTATTGAAACATAACCAAACTTAACTTATAATTAAAATACCCTTGGTTCAAACATGGTCAAAGTCAAAAAGTCAATCGAGTCAACTCAGATGTACTTTCTCTCTTCAAGTTTTCTTTCTTGTTGAAGATTAAATGGCAGATTATAAGGTGTTAAAAGAAATTAAGAGACTAGGATTAAAAGTTATGGATCCAAAGTTTCGTCTTAAATAAGGATATTTGTTTTGGGATGTTCTTGAACAGTCTATGTTGAAGAATGCCATTGAGATGTATAATCTCTATTTTGATGAGAAGATTGGTGATTTTACACTGATTTCTGGTGGTGGATTTAAGTGATCAAGTACAGGAAGATAAAGATTTGTTAAACCAATTTACCACTATCAAAGAATACTTACTTTTGAAACGCATACAATAGAAGTTAGAGAAAGAAAGAAAAGAAAAAGAAGTTGTTCTTGGTGTTTTTAATAAAGCTCATGATGTTCTTCAAGTTTCTAAAGAAAAAGTGACTCTAGATCTTCTTGTTAAGGGGGACTCAAGTGTTTCGAGTTTTTCAGAAGCTTCACAATTTGAATCTAGTTGTTCTAAAGAAGAATCTCAAAGTAAATCTTCGGAAATCGTGAAAGTGAAGGAGTTTTGTTCTATTGGAACAACTACAAATGATTTTTTGTGTGTTGATGATGTTTTTGAAGGATTGGTTCCTTACAAAAAGCCAATAATTCAAGATGTTCAGATTTATCAAACTCCTAAGGATCGTGTTCAAAAGTCCTCAAATGTTTAGATTCAGAAAGATGAAAAGGTTGTTCAGATCCGAAATTCGTTTATTAAGCCTACAAATCAGAAAAAAAGAAAGAAGAGGAAGAAGAACAAGAGTAAAACAAATAAGGTTTGGATGCCCATAGTACAAATACCAATGCTTGTGAAAAAGTTGAGAAAGTTGAAGTTAAGCGTGTTCAAAGAAACTTTAGTTCTCATTTTTCTTTAGATAAAATAGTTCGAAGTTGGAAGGAAAAGAAAACTATATTTGGTTGGTTCAATGAAATTTATGGAAATTTTTGTTTTCCAACTAAAAAGAGGGTATTATTTTCAGAAGATGATAGATTTTCTTCAAATAAATGGGTTTTCAAGAAACAAACTTCAATGTTGAACCTTAAATGGGTACCAAAAGTCCCATAAAATGTTTTGTCCTTTATCAAAAAAAAAAAGGACAAAATATGGTGAAATCTTATGAAGATTTAGTTAAAGATGTGAAAGTGTGTTGAAGAAATCAATTTTATTGATTTTTTAATTGTTGGAAACAACAAAAGGCTTAAAAGGTTGAAAAAGTGGGTGAAAAGTGCTTTTCCTGCAAAAAGAAGGCTTTCATCTGACACTTTTCAGCAAAAAGGGTGCATTATGTCAGTTCACTGCAACCACAAGGGTCAGATTCGGAAGTTTGAAGAAATGAAGTGTTACATTTGCAACTTCATTAAAACAAAAGCGAAAGTCCATTTCTCACCTTAAGTAGTGAAAGTTCATTTCTAAAGAAGGAAGGTAATGAAGCGAAAGCCATGTAGCAAAATTCATAGAAGCGAAGCTCACAGAAACGAGCTCTGATACCACTTGTTGCGATTAAATCTGAGATGACAAATGTGGAATATCAAGAACAATCAAGAATCAATCACCATCATATGCAAGTAATCTGATAAAGGTTTTTGTGTATATAGTTTATCACATGAACGTACTGAGAAAAACCCAAATCTAGTAAAAAGCTTACACCAAAAGCTAACATAATGATTATTTATAAGGAACAATAAATATATGCCATAAATATAAAATCTATGACTAATATAAAACCAATGCCTTAGAAGAGCTCGATTAAGAACTTCTACTACAAAGGCACCGTAGGGAATCATAAAATGATTAACCCTAAAAAGGCTTCCCTGAATAACCAAATATGCCAAATCAGTTTCAATATCTCAAATACTTAAAAGTCACCCTCTATATGTTAAAACTGATGAATATCACGATTTCCAACATTCTTGGCATTTCTCCCCCTAAATTGTGAGACTCATCAGCACATGGGGTCTTCAAAGAGAAAGAAATAAAAATAATCTTCCAAATACGAACTACCTATTGAATAATCATCACTCCCCCTTGAATCTTCAATAAATACTATGGAGAGAATCCGGAAAGTTAAGAAGAATCACCAACAATCTTCAAAACCCGTCAGATTAGATGAAATAAATCCCTTTAGAATATACTTAATTCTCAAAAATTAAAACCGGAGAAATAAAAAAAATTAATTTTGTGTTTTTCGATTTTTAAATATTAGACAAAAGAATAGAAAAAGAATTAATTATTTAGAAGGGATTAAAAAGAATAAGACCAAAGAAAATAATAAGAAGTGAAAATACTTTTGGAAAGAATGGGTAAAATGGGCAAAAACCCAAGAAATTGTGAAAAATGGAATTCGGGGATAAATCTGTCAAGATACCGAATTGCCGGAGATTGGAACAGAAAAGATTATCATCTTCCTTAGAGGAACAACGCAGCGTCACTTGTTGGGAAAAAAATCTATCATTACAAACAAACTTCAGGTATAGGAAATGAAAAATATAACCATCGTCGTCATTGTAACCACTGAACTCTGTCTTTGACTTGTAAAAGTAGATGGAAACTACCAATTTGTTCAAACTCAGGGAACCAAAACTGTAAAACATGCATCTTCTTCCCCATTTAACCGAGAAATGCGAATAACATCTCGTTCTTTGACTTAGAAAAGTCAAAATTAAAATACGTCTTCTATCTCCAATGAAATTACAAACGAAATTATTTGTTATGAACTCCTCCGATTATGAGTTCTCCAATTTCGAATTTGATAATGAGATTTCCATGTTCGTGACACATCTTAAGAAGTTTTAACACACTCGTCAAATGTGGATTAGAAAAATGTTTTCTTATTCTTGCACATTTCAAAATTGGTAAGTTGTGATGTCTTGGACAAGACAAAGACCAACTAAGACCAATTGTGTGTAGTGGTTTGTCTTGATAAGAATCCGCACTAACTCTTGAATATTTGTTTGTCAAGAAATGTTTCTTGACAAGAGAATCTTATATGTCAAGAGGTCAGTGGGAGTTTAAATGTAACGTCCCATAAATCCGTACCAAAAATTTTCTTTAAATCATTGCCAAAGTCGTATTCATAAAACATATCATAAGTCATAACATGAATTAAGAGTATCATTTCCAAAACATATTTTCATTATCAGAGTAAAACATTCCAGGCTGACCAATCAATGGTGTGTGCCATGCGATCACCCTGAGCTCTTCCCTCCGCTAGTGGAAGTACTTAAAACCAAAACTGAAAACCGTAAGCACGAAGCTTAGTGAGTTCCCCAACCTACCACATACCCTGATAAAAACACAAACAACACGTATTGGGCCACGCCCGTTATTTCGGGTCTCGCTCGCTACCTGGGGCATCACCCGCTATAACGGCCCCGCCGCTCAAGGCCCCGCCTGGCTTCGAGCCCCGCTCGGATACATATCTGTTTCACTCAGGCCTTTCCTGTCACTAGGCCTCGCCCGCTAATCATATAATAGAACATAAACATATCACAACACATAAGCTAAACATATACTAATGAATCTTGTCCTAAGGCCTCGCCTATCTTGGGCCTCGTCCTTGACCTACTGCTGATGAGTCATGGAACCCCATCCACGCCCTTACTGGTGGTGAGATACGGACCCAAACCACACTCACTCTTTCCCTAACTTGGTCCTCGCCCCTGCTCTGTTGCTAATAAGATGTGGAACACCGTCCACACTCTGTTATTGGTGAGATGCGAGACCCCGCCCACACTCACCACCCTACCAGGCACATACAAGTATCACACAGACAACAAGTATACTCTATCATGCAAACCATTCCTTGGGCACCCGCCCGCTATCAATGGACCTTGGTCCTAAATATCATACTGGCATACAGTGCCTAGGGCTAACCCCTGGGTCTTCCTACTCATATCTACATGGGCCGGTATTGTGGCCTTAAACCCATTCACACAAAGGGAAACTCACCTTGAACCGCTGAACTTGTTGGTAATCCCTCTGGCTGCTGTCTCACAACTCTCTCTGAAATGTTGCTCCACTAGCTCCCTAAGCTACCCATATCAATATATAGCACTTAGTCAAACTGTCCTCCGAAGCCAACTAAGTCCACTCTGGTCAAAGTCAAAGTCCTGATCAAAGTCAACCTTCCAGGTCAACCCTATTCGTTGAGTCTGCCTACTGACTCGCCGAGTGCATATGCTCAGAATCCTTTCATTCGCGACTCAACTCGCCGAGTCAGCCCCTGACTCGCCAAGTCTACCAATTTCCAAGTCCTGACCTGTCCAATTCACTGATTCCCCACTCAACTCACTGATCTGAGTCTTAACTCGAAGGGTTTGAGGTTTTGCGACTTGACTCGCCGAGTCCCAGAACAGACTCGCCGAGTTGTTCATCCAACTCGTCGAGTTCATCTCCATCTTCATACTACTCGCCGAGTTCACTCGAAGGACTCGCCGAGTCTAATCAGTTCTTAATCCATACAGTGGCTTTTCGAGCCATGTAGGGGATACAACTCATAGATTCACTCTTCCCAAGTCTATTCTTCACGTAAAGTTGCAAACTTTACATGAAACCAAATAGATATGGGCTAAAAACATTCTAAGGCTAAGGTTTGGGGCAAACATGCTTAACCAGCACACCAAAAACTGATACTTTATGGATCTCTGGGCCAAGACACACCTAGATCTAAAGTAGCAACCTCAAATCTGGACTTCTAACTCAAAAAGGCTCCTTATCATACCAAAATGGCCCCAAAACATCATCCATGAGAAGATCTAGAAGCAACAAAGGCAAAGTGACAGATTGTTACCTTCAAACTGATGCTCACAATAAAAGGGTTGGATCCTCCAGCTCCTTATTGGTCAAATCCTCCAAACCTTCCTCTTGCAAAAGCCTAAAACCCACTTCCTTCCTTCTCTCACTCAACTAGGGTTTGGAATCGTGTATAGCAGCTTCTGGCTAACAAGGGGGACTAAGGAGAGGACTTAAGGTCCTTTAAATATGGTGCAAACCCTCGGATTAGGGTTTTCCTCGATCAGACCAGACTCGCCGAGTCTACTTTCCGACTCGTAGAGTCGGTTACTTATTCCATTACCCAGATCCCGCTCCGACTTGTCGAGTTCACCTATGGACTCGATGAGTTGACCCCTAGACTTAGGGTTTTCCTTTCCTTTCTTATCCTTTCTGATTTTGAGTGTTACAACTCTCCCCTACTTAAACTAAACTTCATCCTCGAAGTTCGCTATAGACAACTGACCTCCGGTCTACGTTCAACACTCTGTTTGGGAAACCTAACACCCGCTGACTACCTTCGCTGGCCTTCCGCCTGATCATTCTAATTAACATTAACCCTTACAGATAATATTCTCGGGTTAACCTTAACCCTGACCATCCTGGAAACACAACTTACTCGACTGACAAACCTTCTGGTTCTCTCTGAGTACTTATGCTAGACACCCCAGGGGGTTCGCCTCTTTTTCCTTGTGCATTTTCTGGCCTCCCCAAGGCAACGTTCCATAACTAACTACTCCCTTTGTCACTGTGAAAGTCCTATCTCTCACCAAATCCATTAGTCTCGCTTCTTCCAGTACAGGTCATTACCGCCAGTCTCCACTGGACACTTTTCACTGCTAACTTAGTGTTGAGCAACCCTCGATCAACTAATTGTATTCCACCATAGACTGCTTATCATCACTGCCTCTGATTGAAAATTTATGTTGTCCCTTTTCTGCCTTCCGGATGAACCGAGACCACCCTGGTCCCTACTGATCTATCAATGTCTGGATTACCGGCTCCCACCGGTTGCTAGCCCCCAACACAAATTTCTAGTCGCCCCCAACGACTCCCGAGGAAACTTAGGCTACCTAATACCGCCCCCTTTACTCTGCCATTCTGGTGCTACCAGTCCTGGGATCCTCGATCCCCTAACTGGTCCCTAAGGTCCTTATCAGGTCCCACCTGTACTACTAAAACTCATGGGCCTCGCCCACGGGTCCCTCGCAACTATACTACTGAGCCACCCTGCTTTCAGTTCTCACCTATACTGCTACTCTCAAATGGGTCTCGCCCACGGGTCTCGCCTAACTATATCCTGGAGTGGCCTTTCCCAATGTTTCACATCTCTAGGGCTATGCAGGCAAGCTCCATACTATTCTCATCTACTACCCATTCCTGATTCCTACCTAGATTACTAGGAGGTAAGGGCCTCGCCCCAACTCCGCTACTAGGCTGCTAGGGAATGCTACGACTTACCCATAGCCTTACCACACCTTCCACCTCTGGCTTGCTGACGCAAAATGTTGCAGCTCTCCCGCCGCTCTACAGTGCTCTACATGTTGACTCTGCCACTGGCTATTATCACGAAAGCATCCCATGCTATCGTCCTCAAAATCCTCATTCCAACTCTTTCGAGTCATGCAGGCGATCCTCCATCCTGAGATTCCAACCAAATACCAACCATCTTGATTACATGATCTAGCTGTTGGGAAGTTTCTCAAACTTCCCACCTGGAACTCATCAACCCATCCATCGTTGTGCTACTTCTTTTCCTTCTCAGAGATCGTGTACTCATCCTGGTTGTGTGCGCTCTTATCATTGTACACTCGGAGGGTTCTCCCCCACTTTGATCCTACCTATACCTCACTGCTCAATGCTTGAGGAGGATTCCCAATCTTCTCTGCTATACTGCAAACAATCTGCTGATGAACCAAGCTTTCCATAGCTAGGGACCTAGAGGATGCTTAATATAACTTTATTTCTTGTTCCTCAGCTGGTTATGAACTTAGGGTAGAATTAAGTATTCGATTGTCTAGAGAATCCAGTGTTATGTATGATTAGCATGCACGAGTGGCTGCAGGGTTGGTGGAAATTTCATGAGTGAGTACAATTTATAGTAGACCAACATGGGTAATAATTATCCACTCTTGAGAGAGTAGATTCAATATGTATGTGTATCCTTGATGCTTCGGCCTAGTGTTCTAGAATTTATGTGTAAGGATCTGCCCGATTTTTTGATGTGTTAGTGCCAGTTGGTTTCTCTGCTCGAATGTTGCTTTGTGCTTTGTGGGTCTCATATTGATGCGAGTTAAATATTAAATGAATATGTTAAGTTACATGTTGTAATGGTTAAATAATTTTAGAATGATTGGTTCGACCCTATTGCACAACTCTCATTTGAGTATAACCATAGTAGGGTTGGGTCTTTTAGTCGAAAGATTGTTTAAGTTTTGTTGCATGTAAAGTAATTCATGATGTGGTTAGCTAGCATTGATATGGTTTTTCAACAGCTGTTGGCAGGGTGATGTAGGGATCCTAGGAGAACCTACGAAGTGCTTTAGTGCGGTTGCTATGCTGTTTAGCAGGTATTAGGAGTATTATTATGAGTAGGTGATTTAGAGGACTCGAGACGATTCTTGAGGAATCTATGGATATGTGTGAAAGGTAGTATTGGACCCATACTATAGGAAGAAGGTTCCATACTCGAATCAAGGAAATTCATGAGGATTCTAAAAAGTTAGTTGAGGGTAGATGACATGGTTTGATATCCCTGATTCATGGAAATGTTACCGTATTAGTCGATCTTTTGGTTGTGGATATTCAAGAGAATAGGTCTGGTGTTTTTTGGGCCTTAATGGCCATGTCAGGATGGGTTTGATTGGTGCAGACCTAGGTGAGTTAGTTGATATAGAGGTTCCAAGGGCCTTACTCGAGGTAGTGCCAGTTAAGTCACAAGACTCAAGAAAGAATCGATTCTTATGATTGGCTCGAGGATTGCAGTCGGAGGCTGAGTGTCTGATAAATGGATTAGAATGTGACAATGTGCAGCGAGGAACTATGTTTTTACTGCTTTCTGTGATTCAGATGAGAGAGATAGAGAGAGAGAGAGAGAGAGAGTAGACATGTGATTTTCAGAGTTAGGATGTAGATCCAACGTGGGGCTATATAGTTGCAGTTTTTGGCGGCAGTATGGCAGTATGGGAATGCACAAGAGGATTCTTATGGTATGGTGATCCACCACTCAATAATACCTTACTGAATCTAGCGGGTCACTACTGAGTTTCACACAAGCATGCTATAGTTACTTCACCCTAAGTAACCTGTTTCCCTAAGGCACCACTCCCTTAACTACCACTTTACTATCCAAGGTATGCAGATGGCATATAACTAAATTACAAGCAAGCCGCTAAATTCTAAAATACTTATACCACAAATGATGCAAAACCATAACAATATAATCATGAACAGAGAAAATAGAAAATGAAAGACACATACCTGGAACGTCCAGAGCTGCTTATGTATCCATGGTAGCCATCTGAAAAGCCCTGCCTCCTACTGCAGGCGCCTCTGCTCGGCCCTAACGGCCGTCTGTGATCCTCAAAGTTGCAGGGGCAGGTGCTATCACCTGTCCTGCCGAAAACAAATTGGGGCACTAGGCCTTCTTGTGGCCCCGCTGACTGCAGTGGAAACATATCAAATCCGATCCCTGTGTGGTGGTAGCAGTACAATGCCTGCTAAAATGACCAGTCCGGCCGCACTTGAAGCAGCCCGAATCTCCACCACTACCACTCCTACATGCACCCTCGTGCGTCCTACCGCACCTCCCGTATCGGTCGCGGCTATGGTAATCCCTCGATCTCGAATCTGACCCCTTGGGCCTTTTTCCCGAACCTGTGGCTACCTAAACCTCATCCGACTTCCTCTTCCGGATATGCTCCAAATCAATCTCCCTCTCTCTAGCCTGAGAGATCATATCTTCTAGCATCTTACAGCCGGACCTGCTCACGAACTCCATGATGTCTGTCCTCAACATCTCGTGATATCGGGCCTTCTTCATCTCCTCATCCGCGACATATTGCGGAATAAGAAAGGCCCTCTCCCTGAACTTGGCGGTGATCTCCGCCACAGTCTTAGTAGTTTGCGTTAAATCCTGAAACTCCCGTGCCAACTGCTGCACCTTAATAATCGGCGAAAACTCCGCCCTGAACCTGGCCGAGAAATCGCTCCATGTCACCGCGTCCAATGCGGCATCATCACCAATGGAATGACCAACCTCCTCCCACCAATCCCTCGCTCTGTCCTTCAAAAGACAGGAAGCGAGTCTGACCTTGTCCCCCTCGGGACACCGGCTCGTACGGAGCGCGTTGGCAACATCGGCCAACCATTTACTGCTAGCGATGAGGTCCCTAGCCCCATGATAATCTGGCGCTCCGCAACCTCTAAACTCTCGGAATGTCAAAGTACGAGCTCCCATCAAAGCCATCATCTCTATACGGAAGGCTCCCAACCTCTCATCCAAAATCTCCAGTATACCCTCCTTGACCGTGCCAGTGATCACAGGATTCTGATCTAGGATACTCTCATCCGCTCCTCGAGTTGCTTGGCCCCTGAACCCCGAGCCTGATCCCTCCCCGGTGCCTAATCTGCCCACTGGCCCTCTCACAATGTCACCATGCTGAAAACATAACACAATAACTATAAAATACTCATCACTGCTGAGGGATCATACACACACTACCGGTTTCCCGGTCTTATCTCGGCCTTTCTCGAATCGAGTACGGATCCTATGCTTTCAGTAGTACGGGCCCATACTACCTTCCACATCTATCCGTACTTTCCTCAAGAACTACTTCGACTCAACCAGGTCCCTTTTTCTACTACTACTGCTCTCAACACTATCTCATCCTAGGCTTACCCTAGGGAAACCTCTAACTTAACTCAAACCAGTCCTCAGCTGTTGAAGGCCTCTTTGTGATGCCAATTAGCCATCACCTAAATACCATCACATGTGACGAGGCTCGGATAATCCTTCGAGTAAAAGACTCATCCTTACAATGGTTGGACTCAGACAAGAGTTGCGCAATAGGGCCAAATCTAGCACTATGAGATTATTCAATCCTAATCACATGTGACGTGACGTATTCATCTAATGACTAACTCCCATCACTCAGAATCCCTCAAAGCACAAAGCAAGTAGCATTCAGACAGGGGAAATTCTAACCATAACATACTCAACAATCATAATCTCATATCAAGAATCTGTACTAGCATGCGGCATAAGCTCATAGACTCAGGCATAACCTAAACAGGCTATCCTACTACTGTCTAATCAGCACTATCATGCAGCTCAAAGCACATATAACAGGCACATAAGGCATCCTCCCTAGATCCTTAGTCCTAATCTAGCATGATGTTATACTAACTGATAATCATAACATAAACTTGTATGGGTATTTTAGGGTACTTACTTGAGCTCGGCTGATTGCATGCACCACACCTTTTCTCTCTTATCAAATTCTTTTCTTTCTGAACTCTTTTCGCTTTTCTAAAACTGTTTCATTTCTAAAAACTCTTTTTACAAAACTGTCTTTTCATTTTGAAAACTTTTTAATCAATCCCTTAGTTTGAGTTCAGACACACCCGAGAGTATGTCCAAATCCCTCAAACCAAAGCTCTAATACCAACTTGTAACGTCCCAAAAATCCGTACCAAAAATTTTCTTTAAATCATTACCAAAGTCATATTCATAAAACATATCATAAGTCATAACATGAATTCAGAGTATCATTTCCAAAACATATTTTCATTATCAAAGTAAAACATTCCAGGCTGACCAATCAATGGTGTGTGCCATGCGATCACCCTGAGCTCTTCCCTCCGCTACTGGAAGTACTTAAAACCAAAACTGAAAATTGTAAGCACGAAACTTAGTGAGTTCCCCAACCTACCACATACCTTGATAAAAACACATACATCACATACTGGGCCACGCCCGTTATTTTGGGCTTCGCCCGTTACAACGGCTCCACTGCTCCAGGCCCTGCCTGGCTTCAAGCCCCGCTCGGATACAGATCTGTTTCACTCAGGTCTCGCCTGTCACTGGGCCTCGCCTGCTAATCATATAATAGCACATAAACATATCACAACACATAAGCTAAACATATACTAATGAATCCTGTCCTAAGGCTTCGCCTATCTTGGGCCTCGTCCTTGACCTACTGCTGATGAGTCATGGAACCCCATCCACGCCCTTACTGGTGGTGAGATACGGACCCAAACCACATTCACTCTTTCCCTAACTTGGTCCTCGCCCCTGCTCTGCTGCTAATAAGATGTGGAACACCGTCCACACTCTGTTATTGGTGAGATGCAGGACCCCACCTACACTCACCACCCTACCAGGCACATACAAGTATCACACAGACAACAAGTATACTCTATCATGCAAACCATTCCTTGGGCACCCGCCCGCTATCAATGGACCTTGGTCCTAAATATCATACTGGCATACAGTGCCTAGGGCTAACCCCTGGGTCTTCCTACTCATATCTACATGGGTCGGTATTGTGGCCTTAGACCCATTCACACAAAGGGAAACTCACCTTGAACCGCTGAACTTGTTGGTAATCCCTCTGGCTGCTGTCTGACAACTCTCTCTGAAATGTTGCTCCACTAGCTCCCTAAGCTACCCATATCAATATATAGCACTTAGTCAAACTGTCCTCCGAAGCCAACTAAGTCCACTCTGGTCAAAGTCAAAGTTCTGATCAAAGTCAACCTTCCAGGTCAACCCTACTCGCCGTGTCTGCCTACTGACTCACCGAGTGTATATGCTCATAATCCTTTCATTCGCGACTCGACTCGCCGAGTCTACCGATTTCCGAGTCCTGGCCTGTCCAACTCACTGATCTGAGTCTTAACTCGAAGGGTTTGGGGTTTCGCGACTTGACTCGCCGAGTCCAAGGAAATCTTCAACAGACTCGCCGGGTTGTTCATCCAACTCGTCGAGTTCATCTCCATCTTCATACTACTCGCCGAGTCCACTCAAAGGACTTGTCGAGTCTAATCAGTTCCTAATCCATACAGTGGCTTTTTCAGCCATGCAGGGGCTCCAACTCATAGATCCACTCTTCCCAAGTCTATTCCTCATGTAAAGTTGAAAACTTTAAATGAAACCAAAGAGATATGGGCTTAAAACATTCTAAGGCTAGGGTTTGGGGCAAACATGCTTAACCAACACACCAAAAACTGATACTTTATGGATCTCTGGGCCAAGACACACCTAGATCTGAAGTAGCAACCTCAAATCTGGACTTCTAAGTCAAAAAGGCTCCTTATCATACCAAAATGGCCCCAAAACACCATCCATGAGAAGATCTAGAAGCAATAAAGGCAAAGTGACAGATTGTTACCTTCAAACTAATGCTCACAACAAAAGGGTTGGATCCTCCAACTCCTTAGTGGTCAAATCCTCCAAACCTTCCTCTTGCAAAAGCCTCAAACCCCTTCCTTCTCTCACTCAACTAGGGGTTGGAATCGTGTATAGCAGCTTCTGGCCGACAAGGGGGACTAAGGAGAGGACTTAAGGTCCTTTAAATAGGGTGCAAACCCTCGGATTAGGGTTTTCATCGATCAGACCAAACTCGCCGAGTCCACTTTCCGACTCGTCGAGTCGGTCGCTTATTCCATAACCTGGATCCCGCTCCGACTCCTCGAGTTCACCTATGGACTCGACGAGTTGACCCCTAGACTTAGGGTTTTCCTTTCCTTTCTTAGCCTTTCTGATTTTGAGTGTTACACTAAATGATCTTGAAAAGGTTCAAGAATTAATCAAGAGTAAACCTATTAGACACTAGTGCACGACTTGAGGTTTGGAACCTATCATGTTGAAAATTTTTTATTTCTATGCCATTCCAGTAAAGTTACTTATACATATGAGTTCTAAGAGTTCTCAATTGACTGTATAAGGTCGATCACCTTGTTCAATGAAAGTACATTGACTAGTATAGGTGAGCTGATAAAGAACTTGGAAGCAATAGTGGGATCCTTGATGGCAAGAAATTAAGAATGAAAAAGTTCTATCCATAAGATTTTGGATTTGTCATTATCTTATGATTATGGTTATTACAAATTCACATGGATAAGAGAATATACACCATAAAATCTAAGTGTCATAAGGTTTCTCTCCGTTTCATGAAAAATGATTGTAAGGAAACGCTTTCGCTAAGAGAGATTTTAAGGAGATAGCAATTGTGATAATTGCATTCCCAAATTCGATTATGATTACGACATCCCACTTCATAGTTCGAATTGTGAGATTTGGCAATTAGTCTAAACATTTAGGACTTATTGCTATAAGTTCTAAATTAGTTTAGACATACATATGAGTTATCTAAGAAAAGGTGTACGAGTTTGAGAAGCTTAGATAAAGGCTTATCGAAGCATGTCGTATTAGAAATATGAACTTTGGAAGTCAATAAGTATTGGTTTCTAGAAGTCCAACTGTTTTCTAAATATGTGTCAAAGCTAGTGGGAGCATAAATGTTATGTTGGTATGGATATAATTATCATGTTAGTAGGAGCATGATTATTATTTTAAGTGTTGCAAGTTAGCAATATTAATTATAGAAAACAAAGTTTCATTTCGCAAAGTTGCAAAGATTGAATAGTTGTTTTGCTATTATTAAGGGAGATAATATTATACTTCAAATCTAAAGGCTTAGATCAAGAAATTTTAATCGAATTTAGTGAAAATACATATATGAATGTTATATTGAAAAGGTTTAACGTAGGGGGATTCTATATATGGCAGTATTTTAGCAAGAAACTGGTAAAGTATCATGTTTTTCATTATGAATCGTGTCACATACACTTTGGGTATATGATAGATTGCATATGCTGTAATATTCTACCGTTTTAAAATTTTCCAAATGCCTAGGGCATTAAGAGGGAAAAGGGACTAGAACCGGATTGACTAAAATAATTGAACAACTGTCAACGATAATCTAAGGTTCGCTAAGGAGTGGTCACTTGTGAGCAGTTGGAAGTATAGTATTGAATGGACCATATCGACATTATTATGAATAAATAAGACTCTATTCACAATGAGTTGTCATATGGAAAATATGGAAATGTTTCCATATTGGGAGTTGGATATTGAGAATCTATGATTGGAAACTTTTATGCAAGAAGGATGTTCAAAGGAATGTACTTTAAATGTGAGACTTCACATCTATGGGATTGTCTTGTAACAATCTCCAATAGAGCACTTTGTAATATCATTGGCAAAGTCTTGGTGGCTTTGGTGTTATGACATTATGAAAGGATCGTTGCATAAAATGTTAGAATCTAACATATTCTAGTAGTGGCGAGAATATTGTGTTCTTACACTAACGATAAGGATTAGGGATTGTGAAATGAGCATCATTGGAAATGTTTTCAATTGATCTATTTCACAAAGTATGGACCACATGTAAACAGAGTGTGCATGCTTGGTGCATGGGACAACTGCTATTATAATTCAAGTAATAAGTTGATTATCTGAAACATTATACAATGAATAATGTGTAATCAATATGGTGACTAAATAAAAGGAGTTTTATTTATACTCAAAAGTTTGGGGCCATATTGGGTTCGATTATTCTTGTGTTTCACTTTGCATGTTTTGACTTCCCGAATAATAAGATTATTCAAACCATCCACATTCTATAAATACTTTGAAAGTACGTACTGAAGCTAGACTGTCATGAATCCGTCTGTAGAATGTCTAAAGTGTTTAGATATAGCACAAGTTTGTTGCAGAATTCATGAGTGCTCCTATAAGAGTAGAGTATTGGATTAAACCCACGCTCACTTGAATCACTTCATGGATTTTATCACAGATGATTAGTGAGACGATAATATCTTATATTCTTGAAATGAGACGTGTGAGTTGTATTCTGCAAGTCGGTTGCACATTGATAATATGAAAACACACCAATAACTTGGTGTTATAAAACATATTTTAGTGTGTGATTTGATGAGGAGGTACAAGCTAGCATTTGAGTCAAAGTTTATCCGTTCCTTTTACCCAAAGTGGAATAAAAGCGATATCTGTGGGCCCCTCGATGATTTAGTGATGACACCCTAAACACTTGGCCAAGCCGGGACTAAGTTTATGTGTTCAGTTGTAGTCTGTTGTGTGTCATCATAAATCAGAAATCGGGAAACAACACATGAACAGAGAGTATGATTAAAATCCATGTCTTAGTTCATACGATATCTAGAATGGAGGAATATATGATCCCTTATCTAAAGGACATGTTTTTGATATGATCACAGTTCAACAACGGCTTTTGAAAGCTTTGATTGTTGATCAGGTTCAAAAGTCATGTGCATAATAGTTATTAGACTTATCCAAGTGGGAGACTGTTGGATTAGGTGTCTAAGCCCATAACTATTTTGGTATATACTTTACCCGATTGTGAGCATGGTCCTTTAGGGTTGCCTTCACTATAGCAACTGATAGGATGAACTAAGGAGAAAGAGGATTAATTATGATTTATTAATATATATATTATGTGAATAATATATTAAAAGATAAATCATATTGTTTAATTAATATTAGTCAAGAATTAATTAAGATATAATTTTGTGGCTAAAAGAGATTAATTTAAATAAAGGGGACTGATGTTGCAATTATATGATAGTTGCAATTGGGCTATGGATTCCTAATGGAAAGGGGATTAGACGAAATATATGGGAAGCCTATATGGATTTCGTCCAAGGGCTTTCTAGGGAAACTCCATGGGTTTATCAAGGCCTAAGCAAAGAATTAGGGTTTCACCTGAAACCCTAGCAGCCCACATAAGTATATAAAGACCCCTAGGGTTCCCAAAAATGTGGCTAACACTTCTAAGAGAACCCTAGACGTTTTTGGTGCTCCTACTCCCTCTCCTAAGTCATATTGTTGCTCATGGTGTTTGTCACTCCTTTAAAGGTGCAACATTTGAGGCACTAAGTTTTCTAAAGTAAAGTCAAGAGGAATTAAGATTGTTATTGCTACATAACAATCAAGGTAAGATCCAAACCCTTTTATTATGATAATATTGATTATTATGTGCTAGATCTAGGGTTTATGAGCTTTAGATGATTATTGCATGTTCATTAGGCAAATTAGATCCAAAGCTTTAGGGTTTGCATGTACACCATAGGACTGATGTAATGCTCATAACCCATCAAGGACTAGTAGGCGAGAGCGAGTTGTATGATTGTAGTTTGCCTGTTTTATGTGCCTGTTTGATCCTTGTTTGTTTATATGTCGATATATGGTAGTGGTGGGTTGACGCGTTCCTACTTTGTGTTGTAGGCTAAGATACCCTATGCGGGCCGACTTTAAGCCGAAGGCACGGAGGCTCGGAATGAGCAGTTGGGTTGAGGCGGTGGGTCAACAAACCCTGGTATTCCAACCCAGATAGACTAAAGGCGTGCAAGGCGGTTCAGTCAGGCCGAAGGCCGAAGAATGGTAGTTATGCATTCTTGTATGTTTATCGTATGGGGTATTTTGGGCGAAACTCACTAAGCTTTATGCTTACCTAGTTGTTTATGGTTTCAAGTATCATCAGTGATTGCGGGAAGACAAAGGTGGGACTGTACACACTCATCAGAAACATTGAAGATTCCGCGTTTTCTATGATACTCTGATTTTTAATAAATGAAATTTGGAATAAATGGCTTTCTTAAAATATGGATTAATAACTTGGAAAGTTTTACTTTAATAAAAACGAAAAATTTTGGTTGTGAAAATGGGACGTTACAATTTTCCTAATAGAGAGCTATTGAAAGTCGACATATTGTCAAATCTTAAGCCTCCATAATCAAATTCAGATAACACGTGATCCCACTTAATCCAAGCAAGCTTCTGTTCATCAATTATGACATCCCAAAAGATTGACGGCTTATACCCTCAAGCTTCTTTAAGACACCTTCCAGAACATTAAATAAGAACATATAATATGTGAAAAGCTTCTTAACACTAATTTTATTAATTAATTGCCCCCCATTTAAGATCATGTTGACCTTCTATTTGGAAAATTCAGAATTGAACTTGCAAACCATAATCACCCAATTAGTTATACACGACATATTAAAGCCAATTGGAAGTCTAAAATACATGAAAGTACATTTACCCACACTACATCAGCTCAAAAGCCAATGATCAAGTGTTGTCGACACTCACTTCAATCCATAAATACTCGATTTATGTATATTAAGCTTCAAACCAGAAGCTTAATAAAAGCAACGCAACACCTGAGTAATATTCTAGATCTCAACCCTATTCCAATCGGTTAGGAATACAACATCATCTGCATATAATAAGTAAGATACCTGAATATTTTGATGACCCACAACATTTCCCTTAACAACATTATTAGAAACTGCATCCTCAATTGCTAAGCATAAAAAAAGACAATCAAGTCGTAGGATTCTCATTAATGAGAACTGGAGCTCTAGCAGAAAACAAACATTCTTACTTTATAAAAAATTGAGGTTACTCATAATAGTTTTAGTTTGCAACCCTCTTTACGAATGCATCACAGCAAAACACATTCTTTTATTCAACATCGAATAAGGCTTAGTTTACAACCCTATCTATGAAAGTATGTCGTTGTGACGCATTCGTATCTTCCATCATTAATAATAGAATAAATTACATGATTCATTTATCGTGTGAATGTCAAAATACGCGTTTAGTTTCTATTTTCAAAAATTAACTCGGACCGTCCCTAATATCGTTAAAAATTGCATGTTTCGTCTGTGACGTATATGAAATGACTATATTTCCCTTTTGTATTTCTTTTTAATTTATTTTCCAAGTTTCTAATTATTTTAATTACTGTAAGTACTATCATTAAATTGGTGTGATACACTTGAAAAAGTATCTACCCAACCCACCCATCAGGGCCGGTTCTGAGGATTCAAATGCCCAGGACGAGATGGATAAAAAAGGCCCTTAGGCCTTAACGTGTAACAAATTAACTTACATAAACTAATATTTTTATTAAAATGACGATAAACTTTATGGCAATAAACAAAGCAAAATCATAGTATTTTGATGAGTAATTACATATCCTAACAGCTAACCGACGATTCTTGAAGCTCTCCTAGCATTCTTGATTGCAAATTGGTTGGTCAACTCTTCATAGTCTATACTCTCTAAGATTTCATTCTCGATAGATATCATTGCCAAACCGCTAAGTCTTTCTTGTGTCATTGTGGAGCGTAAGTAAGATTTCACAAACTTCAATTTTGAAAAACTCCTTTCTGCAGATGCAACCGTTACTGGAATAGTTAACAATATTCTATATGCAATGCTTGCATTTGGGAAATAATCAAGTTCTTTCAAAAACTTTAAAACATCTATAGGGTTGCTAAACTCATTGGTTTCCAATGTCTCAAATAATTTCAACTCCGTATAAAGTTCATCGGCATCAATATCCGATCTTTCTTCAAACTTGAGTGCTTTTTCAAGACGATGACAATACGAATTTAGATCTTTATCTTCAATTCCCCTCAAATTATGCGGAAATAAAAAACCAAATACTCTGTCATACACTTTGAATTGTTCAAATCTTGTCTCAAGAGAAGAAATAGTTTGATCAACAATGAATAAGAAATAATTGACTCTAAAGTTCTCTTCAGGTGTAAATGAAACTTCTTCGCTAGTTGAACTCTCATCAAACCTTCTTTTCCTTTCAATCAAACGCTTTTGTGGGAATATTGGATCAATACCCATTTCAATAGCAATCTCCTTAGCTTCAACAATCGCTTTTGAAAAAACAGTTTCTCTATAATTCTTGAAGTACCCAATCAATTTGTTTATTTCTGTAATAGCATTATCAAGATGCATATCCTTTGATTGTAACTTCTTACTCACAATATTCACATGTTTTAGTACTTCATACCAAATAACAGTTGATACCAAAAATTCAAAGTCACCAAGTTCTTTTTATGCTAGTGAAGTTGCTTCACTTGCAATTGCAGCATCATTATCTTTTTCTCCAACTTGAAGTAAAGCTTCCCGTACATCCACAAGTTGAAGTTTAATAGACTTTACACTCTCAACCCGGCTTTCCCAACGAGTTTGACACAATGACTTAAGACTCCAAGCTTTAACATTATCTTTCAAAATTTCCCACCTCTTAGTAGAATTTGCAAAGATAGTATAAATGCATTGGATGAATCCAAAAAAGTTCTTTCCTTTAACACACTTGTTAGCCATATCACATAATGTAAGATTAAGAGGATGGCAACCACAAGGAGTGTAAAATGCTCTAGGATTTATATCTAAAAATCTCTTTTGCACCCCTTGGTGTTTTCCTTTCATGTTTTCTCCATTATCATAGCCTTGACCACGCATATCATCAATTTCAAGACCAAGAGACTGTAACTCCTCAAGTGTAATATCAAATATATCAACAAGCTCTTTAACGGGCTCTTGCTCTTCTGCCTCTTCTACTTCTATATGCTCTTGCTCTTCAACATGCTCTTCAATGTGCTCTTCAACATGCTCTTCAATGTGCTCTTCAATATGTTCTTCAACATGTTCTTCAATAGGTTGTCTATGGATAAACTTATCTAGAGCACCGGCGTCAGCCTTTCTCTTTTCTTCATCTAGTTTTTTTTTTTACGTTTTTGACTACCGGATGGTTGTTTATACTTCATGTCTACAATTTTACAAACAATAAACATAATTTGATAAGTAATTATACAATAAACAATTCATTGATTTCATTTATACAATAAACAATTATACAATAAACGTAATCTCATAATTTAATTTCTGATTCTAATAATATATTTCAAAAATTGATTTCATTTAACATTGTGAATCATTCAATCAATTTCAATATGATAATATGACATAATGACAATATGTCATAGTGATAAACAAATAAACAATTAAAAATTCATGAATCACTTTCAAGAATCTGAAAATTAAATAGTTTATCTAAACGAATAAACAGTTACACAAGAATTTGAAAAACTGATAATAGTATAATACATTCAAGTTTTCAACTGATTGTCTAACAGTAACACTCTAAGTCTCTAATCGTGATTGACCCTAGCAACCTAGAATTAGAAACTGATGTATCAATATTCAATGGAGGATGATTGTTAATTATTGGCTTATTGCACGCTGTGAGCCTATGTCGATGTCGCTACTCGCTAAGAAGCTAACCTGATGGGCGATTGTTGATGCTGTGATCCACAGCTGACTGCCCCTTTCGTTTCCCACTTTCCCTGCCCTGATTCGGTGATTCCACAGACCACAATTGCTGCAATGATTTTTTTTAAGGAGAACGACTTAACGAGACAGATTAATCGATGATGAATTGAACAAATAACAATGATCGATCGCTTGTTGGCTTGCTGCTGCGCCAATTCTCTTTAAATTTCACGCCTGATTTCCGATTCTGAAATTCTAATGGTGTTGGATTGCTTGGGCCTAACGAATTCACTGATCTACTATATATATATAAAAAAAAAAAAAAAATTGGGCCCCTTAAATTTTTGGGCCCTGTTCCATTGCCCATATGGCACCTGCTCTAAATCGGCCCTGCCACCCATTGTTCTCTTCCAATCTCTTTTCTTTGCTTCTTGTTCCTATACCATACCAATACTGACATTGACCTATCTCCCCTACCGTTGCTTCAAGGTTTGCCACCGATTATGCTTGCTGAACTTGAGGATCCATCAACACAAAACCCAACATCAACATTTAAATGGGGATGAAAAGAATAGACATGTTGCATCGATTTAGCGAAGAAAGAGATAACAAACTTGCAACATTGAACCTAAAAAACAACATAAAGGGAGATTCCGATCGGGAGGAAGTGGATGAATAAACAGATCCATGGGCAAACTGATTTGATTTTTTGCTAAACCCCAATCCCTATTTTATCTATTTATTTTTGACTTTTTACATATTGTGCACTGGAACGATTTATGCAATTGGATCCATTTGTTATGTTATTAGGTCATCGGAAACACAAATTTGTGATTGTGTGTTCTTGGTGATGTCAGAAGGGTGTTCATTAGAGGTAGGTCTAACAATTCTCGACATGACCTTCGACACGACCCGCAACACGACACAGAATAAACAGGTTTGGGTCAACCCGCCAACCTACCAACCCGTTTATTAAACATGTCATATATGAGTTTCTCAAAAAATATACAGGTTGACTCGCCAACCCGTTTAAAATTTTAATAAAAAAATTATATATATATATATATATATATATATATATATATATATGTGTGTGTGTGTGTGTGTATTAAGATTTAAGTATTATACAGTTTAGACACTAAGATATGATGCCATTAACCATTTGACATGTGGAACATGTTTGTCGTTTGGTGTTTCTATTAATGTTTTAGTTTGAACATATTTCTATGAATGTTTTTAATTTTCATTTGGATATTTAAGACTTAAGTGTCTAAAATTCGGATATGTTTGCATCAAAAATTTATTCATGTTTAATTATTAATTTTATTTATGGAATCTGGTTCATGAACCCACAAACCCAAATCTGAACCGTATATGAATTTATGTTAAACCCGTCAACCCGTATAAATAAACGGGTGGACGGGTCATATTTGAGTTTATGCTCCAAAGCCGTCAACCCTTGACATGTATAGTTAAATGGATCGTGTTTGGGTTGGTGTATTTTGACTCGACAACCGCCAACAACTTGATCTCACACATAGAAGACAATACAACTTGTTCTTCTTTTTCCTCCAAGTTTCTTCAAAAAGTTGAAGTTGTATGTGTGTGTGTGAGAGAGAGAGAGAGAGGTACGGGTGAAAGAACGAGAGGAAAAAAAGGATTGTCGTTGGAGGATGATGGTTTGGTTGTTCATAATATGAACAGAGGGGTCATTTTTTATTTTTTAAATATAATTAAGAATAATAAATAACTCAAAAATAAACGGATGAGAGTAAACTAGATTTTTTAATGTCTGGTAGATGATTTTAGGAACAAAGCATGGAAATTTTAATAATACGTGAGACAATTTCAATTAATTTATAAAAATAAGAATTAAACGTGTTTTCCCTTACCATGAGTTGTGTAATTACTCTTTTAAACTATATATTTTATTAATAGTAATAATATATATTCTAGATTAAATGATTAAAAAAGCTATATGTATTAAAAGAGTACTACTTTACACATATCTACATACATTATTATAGGTTATTATTATTATATTTATTAGGTAATCATTAATCATTACATTGTTTTTTTACGATATATTTATCGAAGTTGATGAAAATCGATGTAACAATGAAGTTATTTATGGGGTTGGAGAGAGAGAGGTACGGGTGAAAGTACTACTTTACACATATCTACACCTTATTTTACCATTTAGACAACTCTAATTAATGTTTGAAATATTTTTATTGGTTGAAATTGCTTTGTTTTCCGAAAAAGATGATTACAAGAAGTTGATTATAGATTGTTTTTTTATAAAAATGATTATAGAGTGTATAAGGGGTGTCTTATTAGCAGCACTCGTTATTTATTTGTTTATTTATTTGTAAAAATAAAACATTAAACATCTCGAACTAACTTAATCAATCAATAATGATGTTACAAGTGAACTATACCTACGTATGTCACAATTATGATTAAATCAACCAACATCAACTGAATCATATAATGAAACATATAAATGTGGTTATAACGAATACAATATGGTAAACGATATGTTTTTCTAATATTAACTTAAATATCCTAATCTATGAAAATTACATTTATAATCTCTAACATATAAATATCTTAATTTTATTTTGTATAACAATAGACGAATAAATAAATATAGGTAAAATTAAACTAACACTGATATATTATTTTGGTTTTATTTATACTTCTATGATTGTAAGAGTATTTTAGTATATTAATATAAAAGTTTGAAGATCAAAAAAAGTATTAAGCTAAATACATGTTATATTGAACGTTATTTTTAGTTACTGAAATGTAAAACAAGAAAAAATTGTTTTATATATATATATATATATATATATATATATATATATATATATATAAAAGAGAAAAAATAGAATTTACATTTTTGAAAAATAATGTATGTAATAATTTACTAAGAGCATTAGGTATGAGCCCGTTGAGGAGAAGTTATAACACCTTATAACACCAAGGAGGAAAGGAAATGATGTTCATAGTGTTATAATCATGTTATGAGAATTTTAATAAGAGAAAAATAAAAAGAGAATAAATATGTAGCCAATCAATGTTTCGGTTTCAATATATCATAACGCCAATAAGATATATCATAACACCAAGAAGAAATGATGTTCATGATATTACACTGTTATGACCATGTTATGAGATGTCACATCAATAAAAATACAACTTTTCGTTGTCCATACGATATAGTTTAATGGGAATGGTTAGATTAGGTATATTAGATTAGTGTTTAATACTTAGGGCATCTCCAACCTACCCCTAAACTCCATTTTTTCCTTCATTTTTCTCCAACCCTACCCCATTTTCACCTCCATTGTTGGAGATATGAATAATATTCCCCCATATATGGGGGAATACTATTCATATCTCCAAAAATGAATGTGAAGTTTGGTTGTCAATTTTAGTCCCTCTCATTTTTATTTTGTATATTTCTAGTTTATTTTATCTACTAATAATAATTTAAATACAATATTTAATATTTATAATATAATGTTATATACTAATTTATATTAATTAATCATAAATATAGAGTTTAATTTGTAGAGGGATGTATTTGATAATATATATATATATATATATATATATATATATATATATATATATATATATATATATATATATATAAAGTTTTAAAAATGAAATATTTCAATAATATACTTTTTAGGGTAAAAAATAAGGTAGAAAATAGAGTAGAGCTAGAGATAAAACACAATTTACTTTATTTTTTTACTTCATTTATTGAGAAAAAATGAAGATTAGTTGGAAAAAATAAAAATTGGTTGGAGATGGTTTTAATAGTGTGGTGTGTACTGTTTAGAAAGAAATTCCCTTAATAAAAATGGAAAATGGAAAAAGAAAAAAGAAAAAGGAAAAGAGAGCGGCGCTAAAAGGATGAATAATGGCATGCTGGATATATGGTATTTTGGTATGGATGTAATCATGTATCTGCCAGCCGATCTTAATCATTATTTCCTTTTTAATTAAATTCATCTACTTTAATCCTTTTAACATTTTTTTTTTGTTTCAATTATTGCTCCAACTTCACCCTATATGGTTAGATTAGGAATCACACGATATGATTCCTTTTAATCGTTTTAATTTAATGGATATAAGTGGATTTAAGGTATAGTTTAGGAGTAGGTTAGATTTGTCGTTTCAAAAAAAAAATTAAAATTTTAAAAACACTTACACTCCTCTCCAATAACTCTTTTATTATTATTATTATTATTATTTTACTTTTTGTCATATTCTCATTTAATTTAATAAATGTTATTTTATAGTTATTTTGAATTTTTTTTTCACATATCATTTTATAAGTTTTTTTATTTTATAAAATTTCACATAATATTTTTATATAACAATTGAAATAAATGTAGTAATAAATGGATACGAATTTTATTAATAAACTTATATTTTAATTTCAAATTTTCTAAAATTAAACCTCATTAGTTTGATTTCTTTATTTAAATTATTTGTTTAATTTAAAAGATAAAAAATATTTTCATTATAATAGTTCATTGCTTTTTTATTTTCTTATAAATTCAAAGTTTCAAATATTTTGACTTTTATATTTAATTTTTTTTAAAATTAACTCATGTAATACATGAGTTTTAAAGAAAATGAATGAAATGAAAAAGAAAAATAATAATAAATCAACTCAAATATTTTATGCTTTGGTCATAATATAAAATGTCGTTATATTGTAAAATAAACATAATAGTGTTTTATATTCAAAAGTTATTTATTTATGTTATTTAACTTAATTGTTCTTAATTGACTTAAATTATAAAAAGCTTTATTTTTTATTCATCCCTTTTTGGAGGTAATGGACGAACACAAACATTTCATGACTAAAATTCAAGTACAACACAATCACAATGCCAATAAAATAAACAAATAAAATGATGAGTATGCATATAATATATATAGTTAATTCTAGTCAAAACACCAAACTTGTATATACTTTCAAAAGGACACATAAAATATGAGGAATAGGACCCCTTGCCCTTTCTTCTTACTCCAACGACAAATAAAAAAAATAAAAAATATTCCTATACCTAACCCTCTCCAACGAATTCGAATGCGACCAAGTATTACATACATGCTTTAATTAATACACATAATACAAACTAACTTAGCGTGATGTGAACTTAAATCATCCTAAAAATGGTAATTTTTTGCAGTTTTGCCTTCTTCTAAAACCTCATTAGCCTACACACCATGGACCATCATCTTCCTTTTCCCCTTCAAAAGTAGAGATGAATGGACACAAAAGCTCTCAAGAAAAATTGGGTTGCTTTTGAAACCACATTAATTGTACAAAGGCATAGATAAAACAGGGAGAAATAATCACAACACAACAATAAGCCTCCATGGACCTCAACTCCACAATGCACCACTTTTCACCCCTAGAAGTGAGAAAAAGAACAAAATTTTATGAGACATTATAAGTGAATATAGGCAAAGTTATATTCTATCATTTTCACATAAAAAAATTTGAACTTGTTCATTTCATCTTGTAACAAGTTGAAATTCTTGATGGGTTGATTTTCGTAATCATAAGCGATCAATTATAATACCGTTTGGGTGTTTGTAGGGGCTAAAAGGAGGGCATTTTCGGTATAGTTTTTTGCTCGAAGATTCACATTCCGAAGATCTCGCAAATGATATAAAATTTCTTGAAGAAGTTTCATTCCTTTGTCACCCTTATTCATAGACCCGATACAATGTCTTAAAAACTCTCGATCTGCCTCCAGGGCTTGTAACCTTCCGTACAATTGATCCACTTCCTCTTCCATATCAATTCTCTTCTTCTCAAGTTCAAATCGTGTGATAGCCGTGTCTTCAAACTTCGTGGAATAAAACCCGTTTTCGTATCCGTTTCTTACCGTCACACCATCTTCGCCCAACGTACTATTTGCATTAAAAAGAGGAAGAAGTCTCTTCACCGTTGCTTGTTTTCCATTTTTCTCGATTCCACTTGCAGTATATTCGACAACATGTTCGTTGAAACCGTAATTTCCAATCTCTTCGTAATGATCCTCGGTTACTATTGTGTTAGCAAAATGTCGATCCTCTTCATCGCTCAATGTGAAAAGCTTCTCTTCTAGAACTTTCAATTGTTCGAGGATCGACACCCTTTCTTCCTCGAAATCCGCTAACGATGACTCCAAGTCCAAAACCGAATCAATCGGGCTCCGATGTTGACTTTCTTGATTCGGATGTTGGCTTTCTTGATTCCCCTCTAAGTCAATCGACAATCCGTCGTCATCCTCAGAGTGACTCCAAGAAATCGACGATGTCCCCGTTTTCGTACTCCCCCGCAAAACCCTACTCTTCTCTTTTGACTCATATTCCGACACTTTCTTTCGGAACAATTCCAATTCCTTTTCCTTTTTCATCATAAGTTCATTCAAGAGTTGTAAAGCTTCTTGATCGTATTCTGACTGTTCTTCCATCATTCTTTGATATTGTAACGCCTCCATTTGCATGGCCGACTTTTCTTCTTGAAGCCGGTTTATCATTGCCATGGTCTCATTAGCGGCCACCATCGAAGCATTCCTCTCTTCTTCCAATTCCGTGTATAACTCTTGTAAGGCTTTCCTCTCGGCTTTTAAAGCCGATTTCAACTTCTCAGCGGTGTTCACAGGTTCACTCATCGTACTTCCATGAAATGAATCTTCTGCCCCCGATTCTTTCATCTCGGGAATCAACCAATTCCTGTGGAGTGGGTTTAGGCTATGAATTGAAGACGGTGTTTCCGGAGCTTTCTCTTCCTCTGAATCTAAACAAAATACAAAAACAGAGCTTTATTGAATCATGAAATTTGTATTCAGTTGGGTGAATATATTTTTCTTATGTCACTCATAAAGATTACCATTTTGAAGATCTGAATGCAAAATATTAGAATTTGTTGAATGTTCTTCTTGTTTGATCTCATCACATGCATCCAAAACTGGAATCTCTGTTCCGATTGAAACATCATCTTCTTCATGAACTGCAAAAAAAGTTGAACTCTCTTAAAACCGAAACAAATTGGATTTGAACAGCAAGTTTAAATTTACCTGAATGAATATCGGAATCACTTTCTTGAAGTTCTTCAACATCGATCGATCGGGTTTGAATTTGTTCATCAATTGTGACATGTTCATTTCCAAAATCAATTAAATTCGCATAGGAAACACGAGTTCTTACAGAAAATGTAGACGGGTTCTTTGTTATATGATGAACAGAATCATCAGTTTCAGATGAATCAATATCTGAATCGCTTTCGTGAAGTTCTTGAGCGTTGATTGGTGGGAGTTGAGTTTTGTCATCAATGAGGACTTTCTCATTACCGAAATCTATTAAATTCTCATGGGAAACAACTGTTTTCTCAAAAAACTTGGGTGATGCCTCTGTTTTCTGTTGAACAGAGTCATCAATTTCTGATGAATGAATATTTGAATCGCTTTCGTGAAGTTCTTCAGTGTTGATTGGCGGGAGTTGAGTTTGTTCATCAACGGCGACTTGCTCATTACCGAAATCTATTAAATTCTCATGGGAAACGAATGTTTTCTCAGAAAATTTAGATAATGCCTCTGTATTCTGTTGAATAGAATCATCAATTTCTGATGAATGAATATCTAAATCTCTTTCTTGAAGTTCTTCAGTGTCGATTACTGGGGATTGAGTTTGTTCATCATCGACGACTTGCGCATTACCGAAATAAATTAAACTTTCATGGTAAGCAACAGTTTTCTCAGAAAATTTAGATGATTCCTCTGTTTTCTGATGATCGGAATCATAAATTTCTCCTGAATTCACCTGTGCTTTTTGAAAATCCCCAAACTCATGATCTTCTTCTTCTGGATCAGTTCGAATTTCGTCTGTTTTCGGATCACTTAATTCAAATGGAAACAACTGATTTCCACTGTAATCAATGAAGGAATGAAGATCATGTGAATTTAAATCTTCCCCTTTATCAAACTGAATCAAACTCTGTTCAAATGAATTCAAATCTCTAATCACTTCAATCTCAGCTTCCTTTGTTTCAATTTCTTCATTACCGTCAATTTTGTTGGTTTCTTCAACATAAAGCGATTCTATCTGGTCATCATCAACGAATTTTTCGATATGATCATCAACGGAATTCCCTTTCTTGGCATTACCCAATATATTCCACAAAGGATGAATAACAAAACAAGAAGAATCATTGACAATTTTTCTCTCAAAATTTACTCTACAGCAAGAACACTTCAAATTCACTTCATCTTCTTCATCACTCTGAATCGCATCAATTCTTTCCACCTTCGAGAACACAAAATTCCTTGACTCTTTTTGAAAACCCAGATCGGAGGATGAACAATCCTCACACATATCATGTGATTCCGCTAGCTTTTGATGAATCGAACAGAACCCCATATGTGAAACTTCCTTTGAATGAAGCTCACATAGATGGTATTGAAAATTGTTGTCATCGGATTCGAGAAATTTATCAATTCGAGCACACCAGAAACATGGCGGTTTTAAGCCGAAGAATTGGGCAAAATTGACGATTAAATAGGAGAAAACGGAATTGAGGAGGAGGAGGATTATAAGCGTCCATTCAAGAACAGCATAAATGAGAATTAGAGTGATCCTGTTTGTATTGTTATGCAGCATGGTCGCGAACTTGTTTGCAGCCATGGCGGTTTCGCTGCTACACTGTTTTCCTATATGTATTTACAGAGTAAGAAAATGGTGAAATTGGAAGAAATGATGAAAAGGGTTTTAGAATTTTGGGAGTTTTGATTAGAAAAACAGCTAGCTTATAGAGAGAGAAAGAAAAAGATGAAGACTTGAAGAGAGATGTTCTTGAAGCATTTGACAAATGGGGTATTGACTGAGTTTTAAGCAACATATTTAGACTCAAATGGCATTGGGGTTACATGGCCCTTTAATTTTATAA
The DNA here is from genome assembly GCF_052625555.1 of Lactuca saligna. Classification (NCBI taxonomy): domain Eukaryota; kingdom Viridiplantae; phylum Streptophyta; class Magnoliopsida; order Asterales; family Asteraceae; genus Lactuca; species Lactuca saligna. Next base: position 9,553,039 of record NC_136420.1, read on the forward strand.
GAAATCATTTTATAATCGTTAGTATATTTAGAAAATATTAATCGTTAGTATATTTGGAAAATACTAGAGGTAGCAAAACCATTAAATAAGGAAGTGGGGCCGCAAAGAAAAAGCAAGGAGTTGGGGGCCACTAAGGATGCCACATGTTGGACCTAATCATAATTCATACATGTCTATTACTTTCTTTTAGGAGAAAATAAGGTAGAAATTTTGATGTAACTTTTATCATAGAAAATATATTTTTGAGATCAATCTGTAAATTTATGTTAAATATTTATAGTTAAAATAAAATTCTAAAGGGTAATTTTATTTGCACCAAAAAGATTCTAAATGCAGGAATATATAGAATATATAAACCTAGTTTTAATATGAATTTACAGTTCTTACCCTTCCATTTTTATTAAACTTTCAATATGTTTTTTTTATCATTTCAATATTATGCTATATTTTATGTTATTATTTTAGTTTAAATTAACATATTAAATTGCTTTGTCAAAAACATAACTTCTACTCTTCTATCATACAGTATTAATGTAATACAATTTTTTTTTTAATAAAGTTAAACTCAAATAATAATCAAGTTACTAGTTTAGGTTTTTAATTTATTTTATTATGTTTTTGTATAGTCCTAATTTTCTTATCATTTTCCATATGTTTTTTTTTTTAATTTCACATGTATATGCTAATTACTATTGATGGTTGTTACTTTTAATTTTTTTTTTTAAATGAAAACCTCTAAGAATTAGTATGTATACTATAGACGTTAACAAAATAATCATTTTCTTTGTATTAAACAAATAACAAGATATTTTAAAATTTTGGTATCATAATTATAAAATACAAGGGTGTGATTATAAAAAAATTAAAAAAAAAAAAAAAAAAAAAAAAAAAAAAAAAAAAACTTAAATTGAATAATTGAACCAAACAAAATTATGGTTGGTTGATTTGCTTCGAGTTACTCGAATATTTGGTTCATTTGGTTTGATTAACCAAATAAATATACTTTATTCGGTTAAACTGATAAAATTGAATAAACTATTTAGTTCATATATATTTTTTATAATTTATATCTATATGTAAACATTTTATATTTAAACTAGTGGATTAGTTACCAAAAAAGATTTTGATAACTCATTATCTAATTATTAACCATTATAAATTGATAACTCAAACGGTCGACCATTTAACAAGATATCCATTTAACCATATGGTTTGGCGGTTATTAGAAACCAATTATGTTTAATATTTGTATGATTTTAAACGCGAGAGGAAAAGAATCTTTCTAAAACTTATCAATAGAAAAAAATATGTTCACAATGCCGATAGATTCCCCATGAAGAGGTTCTATCCCTAAATTCTAAGATAACATTTACTACACCTCACCAAGATGTTTCTCTTTTAGCCAAAGGCCCAAAAAAAACCATCTTTATCCTGGGTCGGTTTTAATGATTTTGTTATTTGACGACAGTTAGGATCAAATCGGAAATTCAATAACAACACTTATCTTTTATATATATATATATATATATATATATATATATATATATATATATTAATGTTTTAAAGTTTACATGTTTTAAATTTATTATTATAAATAAAAATAAGATGACAAGATTTTAAAGTTAAAGGGGCTATATATATTATTATTCTAAGTTTTAGGGTTTTAATGAAAATTTGACAATTAAAATGGATTAGAAATACATGACGTTTTTTCACAGAATTTTATAGTCTTTTAATTTGTATTTTGATAATGATCTACTAATAAACTATTTTTAATTTAATTTAAAATAAATTATTCAAATCAACTTTGTGATTTTTAAAAATTGTGTTTGGTCCCTAACTTTTGTTTTGTATTTGGACCGTCTTTGTGTTATTGTTTTGTTGCATTTTTGGTCCTTGACAAACATGAAAAAACCATATTATCCTTGTTTATTTCTTGTAATTTTTTAATTGTTTATTTATTATTAACCAATGTAAAAAGTTATTGATTTTTACATGTTGTCCCACCATCTCCATATACCCAATCTTTCACATGATCTCTTTTTCCTACTCTCTTTCACACACACACATGGACTCACTCTCGCTTCCATCATCAGACACCATCAACCATCATCAGACACCTCCAGCCACCAACAACCATCACAGCCACCGACAACCACTACCAAGAACCAAAAATCAACTCTAAAAAAATATGACTGGAAACCTGAAAGTCACCACCACATCCACCTGAGAATATGACATCAAATACAAAACCATCACTAACCATTTTTGCCATTGACGGCCACCACCAGCCACTTCTGCCATTGACGACGACCACCTACTTCTGCCATTGACGACCACCACCACCCACTTCTGTCATTGAAGACCACAACCAATAATACACCCATATTGAAGATTAACCATACATTTAGAAATTCAAGATCTAGAGGTTCCATATTCCCATCAAACCCATTACATGGTTTTTGTTCATTAATATTCTTCTGATTTCCAACCAACAACGAGCTCTAAATTTTTTTCTTATTAACCTTCTTTTGCATAGAAAACCCCTATTATCCATTTTTTTAAAAACAATTCACTATCATGGAGGGGGAGTAGAGATGTGAACTAATTTCAGAAATACATGAATTTATGGATGGTGTTGGTGGCACTTATTCACATTTAACATTTTACAGTTACAGAGGAGGGTGTATCTGGTTTCATGGGAAGGTGTTGCATGTTTCTGGATGGAGGGAAATCGGAATCTAGATGGTTTCTAGAGAGATACCCAAATCTAATATTTGTTGTGGTAGGAAATCGAAGGCTTACTCTTGAATACTTCCATGTCGTCATCAAATTCACATGTTATCAATGTCGTTATTATGGGCTTCATCGGATTTGTCGATGAGCATAAACGACTGAAGTGGTGTTGGAAAGAAAGGTGAGGGCAATGGTGTTGAACAGAAAGGTGGAGTAAAGAGGTGGTGGATGGTCTGCGACGACAATGGTGGTTGTCGACGGTGGTTGTGGGGTCCATGTGATGATAGTTGTACAGGAGACTAGTAAGGGCTTTAACGGAGGAGAGGTGTCATTGAGACTACAAACGGGGATATAAGTGGGAAATGTAAATGGACGGTGTGGAGTGGGGTCTGGGTAGGGTGGGGTGGGTGTGACATCTCCATTTTTATGGCCAAAAAATACCGATTTGTTTATGCTTATTATAACACAATATTCTTCTAAAAAGGTTAATTATGTGGAATTTGTCCAAAAAACATGATAATGATATTATAAAAGCATTTTCGAATCAATGTGTTTTATTTATATTTTTAAAACTCATGATGTCAAAACTGATATAAAACATAAGCATAAACGGAGACTTACAGTGTCTAAATATACTAATGGTCTATATTTCCTTTAATCTCTCATTGTGCATGCACCTTTGTATCTCTACCTATGATACAAAAAAGTTGAGTGGGTCAGGTTGGAGGACCTGATGAGTACATAGAGATTTCAATACCACAATGTTATTTTATATATATATATATATATATATATATATATATATATATATATATATATATATATATATAAGGATAATGGAATAATTTGACCATTTATTATGGGTTAAAACTCATATTATTAATTAGGGTTAATTTTGGGATATGATTAGTGTAAGGAGACGTGTTAGCACCAACTCGAGTGTGCAGTGCAATGATCTTCATTTAGAGGTGAGTATTGTTACCACACTAGTAGGTCGAAGGCACCAATACCGACCATTAATTTGGTGTATGTTATGTTTTTGAAGTTTTTTTTTCGCTTAAAAGTTGTTGGTTCGAGGGTTACATTTTATCAAAATGGTTGAACAAGTTCACACTTCTTCATATGCTTTATATTGATGATTTATTTACCGTTGGAGGGTCTTCTTCCTACTTATTTTTCCCTTACGAAGATGGTTTATATATTCTAATTGTTTTTTTCTTGGTCACCCTTTGTGTTAACATGATCTTTTCATGTATTTATATTTCAAATGTTTTGTTCGTTGGCTAAATTCTTGATAATACAAATTTTTTAAGAATATTCAAAACCATTTTGCAAGAATAATTTAATCTGTAAGAATATTATTGTTGTATTCTGATAGACTGTAGTTAATTATTTATAGGTTTAATGTGCAGTTCTTACAAGTGTATCACTACAAAATATTTGACAATGAATTTGTGATAGAAATGACTTGAAAAATGGCTTGAAAACCTGATGGGAAAGACTTAAAGAATGAATTAAAGAATGATCACACTCACTGTCTAAGAATTTTGTTATTTTTTAAGAATTACACTTATTATTTTTTCAGAATGTCGTTATTATTCAATGAATCACAATCATACAATGTAATTATTTGGTACATTATTAGTTCAAAAATCGATTTTGTGTATTCTTTCATAATGTATTTACTAGTTCATGGTTGACATTATATCATTCTGACAGAATAAAATCGAAAAATATATTTACTTGTTTATGGTTTGCATTCTATCATTCTTACAGAATAAAATCGGATTTTTAAATTTGAATTAATTTAAAATATTTAGATTTTTTAAAATAAAGGAATTAATTATCCCTAAAAATCCAAAAAATTTCTTTTTTAATATAGGTTAATTGACTAAAACGCCCTTAAGCAGAAATTTGTGTAATTATACGGTACATGTTATCATATTCTAATATCATAGTCCCTCAGATCATGACATTCGATTCTATTATATCCGGTGGTCAAGATCTGTGCATTCTGGTACATAATAGTTAGTAAAAACAAAATGACTTAAACATATATATATATATATATATATATATATATATATATATATATATATATATATTCCTATGTCTATATTGTTAACAATAATAAAGTACGTTGTTATTTTCTATGCTTTACCCATGTAGACATGCTGGACTGGTTTTGTGTAGTATGTGGTTGACTATATGTATATAACATCTAATGTTATATACAAATATTATAAATTTATAACTAATGACTAAGTTTTTTTTTCTTTTTCTTTTTTTTTTTTTTAAATTTTAATATTCTTTAAATCTGTCAACCGTATAATACACGGGTTACAACCTATTAAAAAAATAAAAATATATCATTTATTTGTGTAATTAGAATTTCATTCGTGTCATTAGATTTACCCTAATTATTTTCAAATCTATAAAATTTTAAAATGGTAATATAAAGGGAAAATACTAGCAATATTAAAAAAATGGGTGGTTTTTTCAAAATATAAACACAAAAATAGACATTTTCGGATATAGACACGCATTCCGCGGACTCTACTGAAGCTCCGCGGAATGGATCTTAAGGTTATTTTTTTCACATCCATTCTTCGGGGTTTATATTAATTTTCCAACTTATTATTTTCAAGTAAAGATTATAATAGTATGATAATCTTTTATTAAAAGTAATTAGTTTGGGGAATGAATATAAACCCCAAAAAATTGATGTGAAAAAAAAAACATACTAAAGATTCGTTCCTCGGTGCTACCTCCGCGGAATGAGTTCATTCCTCGGAGGTAGCTTCGTGGAATAGATCTTTAGTGTGTTTTTTTTTAAATACATTAATTTATTTACGATTTTACCATTCCGCAAAGCTATCTCCGCAGAATGCATGTCTATATCCGAAAAAATCCATTTTTATGTCTATTTTTTGAAACTAACCTCTATTTTTTTTATTATTAACGTTATTTCCCTAATATAAATGTATATCATGAAAAGGCTAGATCAATCAATCACTCAGCATCTCTAAAGAATATATTTTTACGTTTTTGAGGGATCAAGATTGGGAAATGAAAATAAAAGTGTTTTTACGGAAAATTGTATTTACTTTTACTTTTGACAGTTGACCATACTCTATGTTCAAACTTCAGTTCCATTTCCCTCTCCGACACCCTCTTTCTCCTTTGCACCATATCTTCTTCAACTTTAACTGAATGGCTTCGAGGTTCATCAATCGAAACTCAGGTAAATAAATCTCCCCTTTTTCTCCCACGAAATCACCATTGGACCCCGATTTTTCAACCCAAAACCAACTCCACCACATGTTTGAACTGATAAAGCATATATAAAGCTAAAACCCTCCTCCGCAAATGGCCCCTTTCCGTCGCCTTCCGCGGCTCCCTTCCTTCTTCAAGATCTTTCTCAACCGTTCCTTCGGTCACCTGGTACTCATCTACTACAACGACCCAGTTTCTATCTTTCTTTTCTTGTAATTTTCGTATCATGCATCAGCATTATCAATATTGCAGCCATTGCCATCTGGTTTTGTCCACAAGCACATGGAGAACAACATCCCTGACAACGCAACACTCCGATCTGTAAATGGAGGCTATTCCTGGAGATTGAAGATGAAAAAAGACGGTGATATTTACTGCTTTGCCGATGGATGGAAGCAGGTCGTTGAAGACACCCAATTGGTTTTTGGGGATGTTCTTGTCTTTTGGCTCGTTGGTCGCTCCATCTTCAAACTCTTAATTTTCGGTACAGATTGCTGTGAAAAAGATTTCCCACCAAAAATAAAGCTTAAACATGATCATGATCACATTCATGAAGAAGAAGAAGAAGGTGATGATGATATTGATGGGGACGCCGGGGATCCTTGCTTTACGATGGTTTTATCTAAACAACAAAAACTTGCTTTGGTAAGATTTGGGTTAGTAATAGCTATCATAAATTCATCATATATAATCTGTAGATTTTTTTTATTCAAAAATAATGATAATAACAATAACTTCTGTTTGCATCAGCGGTTTCCGGGGGAATTTGCCTGGTTGATCAGAATGAAGGCAGGAAGAACAATAAGTATGAAGAATCTGGAAGGAAAAGAGTGGCCAATAAGGTTGCTTTCAGAGGGGGTTCATTATACAAGGTATTATTTGTCCAAGGGGTGGAATGAATTCAGGCGAGATAATGAGTTATGGAGATACATGTGTATTCAAGTATCTCAGAAGGGAAGATAAGCTCTGTTTAGCAGAAGTCACCAAGAAAAGAGTTCCAGATGCTGTTGAAGTTCTGAAGAGACCGAGAGGGCGGGGGGCACGTGTGGTGGTGGAGCAACCCGCCGGAAAAGTTTTGAAGAGACCGAGAGGTCGTCGTAAGGAGGTTGTGGTGGAGGAAAAGGTGCAGTCTACAGAGCCAGATGGCAACGTTCCGGTGGCTGAAGTTGCTCAAGTTTTAAAGAGGCCGAGAGGTCGGCCACCGCGCGTGGAGAAAAAGGTGCAGTCCACAGAGCCGCCAGATGGAAAAGCTCCGGTGGGTGAAGGATTGAAGAGGAAGAGAGGGCGGCAGAGGCGTGTGGAGGTGGAGAGTAAAAACGGCGGTGTGACGGTGGTGAAGAGACCACGTGGAAGGCCATTTAAGAAGAATGTTGATAAGAAATCCTAACAAAAAATTATTATAGTGGTCTAACTTATATGATGTAAACAAATCTATTTAACATGTTCACTTTGTTAGAAACGTTACTTATTTATATGAATACTAGGAATGTTTTAGAGTCGTACATTTTTAGGAACGTACATTACCATCACAAGATTGTGGCATACATAGGCTTTAAGATTGCATCCGACCATCGTACTTAGGCTAAAAGATTGCATTAGACCTTCATCATTCCATTACAAAGCGTTTCCCAAATACCCATTTTTATGAAAAGAAGAATTTTTTCTAAAACAACCACAAATAGACCCAAATGATATTTAAATCCTTATGGAACTAGTTCAACAGAAAAAAAAATCAATTTTCAATCATCAATGTTGCAATGTTTTATTTGCTGTATAATGTACTAAAATGTTTAATTAATATTTATTGGATGTACCTTTCCAAGATGTAGTAACTAGCAGCTGACCATATTTCTTGTTTCATGTAGGAAATCGATTTTCACGTCTAAGATAAGAGTACATCTTCTTTTGCTCTAAGCTAAAGCCCAACCATGTAGTAGTAGATCTTAAGTCAACATATCCATTAGATCTTCCACTTTGAGCAATCAAAAAATAGAATAAATTACTCAAATCGTCCCATGGTTTAATTATGAGTTTTTTGCACTCAGACCGTCCTCAAAGTTTGGTTTTATTGCGTTTTCCATCCTTATCCGATGTGAAAAGACTATATTGCCCTCTCTAATTTATTTTTTACTTATTTTTTATTATTAATTTTATATTTTTTAATAAAAAAATAGAATGGACCCATACCTACCCCTTTATCTTCTTAAGTTCAAGCCTCTTCAATTTACTGCCATTCACCACCACTACTATGCCTTTACTCACCTCCTAAATCATCACCATCTCCGGCAAGACCAAAATTCTGACGAAACTAGAACACCGGCGTACACCATACTCGCCACCATCATCTTTTCCCCTAAATCGATAAACCCTCATCGGTAACCTAACACTCACCCTCACTATGCTTTTTTTTTTCCATCTCGTTCATTCATTGGATTGCCGACGGAGATCTTAAATCGAAAATCGACGATCTGCAATACAAGATCTTGAACTCAAATCGAAGATCTGCAATGCAATATAAGCTCTGGAACTGGAATTGAATATCTTCACTCAACCTGTATCTCAAATATCCCACCACCATCATCGTCTTACTGAAATTAGAACCATCACCACCATCGTCTTACTGAAACAAGTGTTTTCTGAAATTGGAGACACCACCACCATCGCCTTACGTGAATCAATCCACCACCCTCATCGCTTCTGAAAATCTTCAATTCTTCGACCAAAGTCATTACACATTTTCATCGCTTCTGAACTGTTGATGAGCTCAAACTACACAGATCGATGAATCAGAGGTCGAGGTTAGTGTTTTCAGATGGAGGATTACCTTTTCATTGATGGATTGAGCAACTAGTTGTTCTTGATTTCTGGAACCTCTGACGACACTTTCATTCAACCTTTTTTTTGTTTGATGTTGATTTTAGTTACAGGTTACAAGTTTTTTTGTTGGATTCCAGGTTTTGGTTGTGATTACATGAAGTTTGTTTGTTGTTTTTTTTGTTCAAATTCAATTAATTTGGTGTGGTGACTGGTGGTGGTTTTCAGATGTGAATGGTGGTGATGATGGGAGGTTAACGGAGGTGATGCCAGAGGTTATGCGATCAAAGGTTGACGGAGGGGAAGGGGAGGGAGAAGAACTGTGTTGGTGGGATCATATATTTTTTAATTTACCTTATTAATTAATAAATAATAAATAAATAATATAAAAACTGAAAAACAAAAGAAAAAGGGTAATAGTCTTTTCAAGTGTGTGAGGACGAAAAACACAACAAAATTATAAAAAAAATAATAAGGACAAAACTCATAATTTTGATCAAACCATAAGACCGATTTCAATAATTTGTTTAAAAAATAATAATCCAAAACAGTAAAATTGGTTTTGGGGTTGGGTGAGGTTTTTTTCGTAAACGGTGAATTCAAGAGTAATCAATAAAATTGGTTTTTGGGTTGGGTGAGGTTTCTTTCGTAAATAGTGAATTCAAGAGTAGTCCAGGGATGAAAAATATAGAAACATATTGATGAAAGCACATCACGATAACATGTTACATGAACTAATTGAAATATTCAGTTTAATTATTTTGGATTCTATTTTTATCAACAAATATACATCGTGTTCACATTAATTGGAACGTAAAACACAAGCACAATACGAATTTTGTAATTTATTTTTTTATTAATAACTCATATAAATTTAGTTAAATAAATTTAATGATATGCCTTGCGGATCGATTTATATTACGAGATTAAAATTAAAATATGAGGGAAAAGAAAATAAAAGTGTTTTTGTTTTGTGTGTTTTTTACGGAAAATTGAAATACTTTTTGGCTTTGGACAGAAATACGATTTTTGTAATTTATAGTTGTCTTAATTTTCCCTCTTTCTCTCTTCAACTTCAATTTTCATTCTATTTTCGAACTTCATAAATCCAACGAAATGGCCCCTCGCCCTCGCGGGATCCCTTCCTTCCTCAAGATCATGCTCGACTGTTCCGCTACTCACCTGGTACTCATCTACTTCAACCAACGACCCCAATTTCAATTTTCGTTTCTCGTAATTTTCGCATCATATCATGCATTAGCATTAGCATTAATTTTTTTTATTATTGTTTATTGCAGCCATTGCCAACTGGTTTCGTCCGCAAGCACTTGGAGAACGACATCCCTGAAAACGCAACACTCCGATCTGTAAATGGAGGCTATTCATGGAGATTGAAGATAAAAAAAAGATGGTGATATTTACTGCTTTGTTGATGGATGGAAACAGGTAGTTGAAGATACCCGGTTGGAGTTTGGGGATTTTCTTGTCTTTTGGCTACTTGGTCGCTCCATCTTCAAGCTCTTAATTTTCGGTACCAATGGGTGTGAAAAAAAATTCCCGCTTGAACATGATCACGTTCATGATGAAGAAGAAGGTGATGATATTGATGGGGATGCCGGGGATCCTTGCTTTACGAAAGTTATACCGAAAAAGGGAAAACAAAAATTTGCTTTGGTAAGATTTGGGGTAATAAGTAATCATAAATTCATCATATATAATGATAATAACTTTTGTTTGCATCAGCGGTTTCCGTTGGAATTTGCACGATTGATCAGATTGACTGCAGGAAGAACAATGAGCATGAAGAATCTGCAAGGAAAAGAGTGGCCAGTAAGGTTACTTTCAGAGGGGGGACATTATACAAGGTACTATTTGTCGAAGGGGTGGAGTGAATTTCTGCGAGATAATGACATATGTGAAGGAGATACATGTGTATTCAAGTATCTCAGAAGCGAAGATAAGTTCTGTCTAGCAGAAATCATCAAGAAAAGAGCTCAAGCCGACGGAGCTATGGCTGTTGAAAGTCTGAAGAGACCAAGAGGGCGGCCGGTACGTGTGGTGGTGGAGCAGCCAGCCGGAAAAGTTTTAAAGAGACCGAGAGGTCGGCCGCCGTGTGTGGAGGTGGCGGTGGAGAAAAGGGCGAGGCCCACAGAACCAGATGAAGGCTTGAAGAGGAAGAGAGGGCAGCCGAGGCGTGTGGAGAGTAAAGACGGCGGTGTGTAGGTGGTGAAGAGACCACGTGGAAGACCATTTAAGAAGAAGATAGCGGCTCAAGTTGATAAAAAATCCTAACAAATAATTAGTATAGTGTACTAACTTATATGATGTAAACAAGTCTATGTAACATGTTTTTTTTTTAGAAACGTTGCTTATTATTATACATAGGGATAATGACTTGAAAGGGTAACGAACTTTCAATTTTTATTACATTTAGTCACTAAACTTTTTTCGTTATCTATTTGCCATTGAACTATAGAAACTGTTCACATTTTACCCTTATGACCGGCTGTTACCGGTCATAAGGGTAAAATGTGAACCATTTCAATAGTTTAGTGGCAAATAGATAACGAAAAAAAGTTTAGTGACTAAATGTGAACAAAATCGAAAGTTTGTTTCCCTCTAAAAAGTTCAATGACTAAATTTGAACAAACTTTCTATTGTATTATGTTTTAGCAAAATTATTTATTTTTGTTTAATTGTTGCAACATTTGTTGATGAAGAAATCTATGAAATAAAAAAACAAAATGCAACATCCGGATTTACAGGTATCATAATTTAAGTATTTTTCTTTTGAGTTAAGAATAGAGACTCGACGAGTTGACGCCTCAGCTCGTCAACTAAGGTCGCGACTGATGACTCGGATTAATGAATGGACTCGACAAGTCGGTGAGGCGACTCGACGAGTCTGCGCTGTTGGCAGAAACCGTAAATCTTTGGGCCCGAGCCATATTTAAAGGCACTTATGGCCTTCAATTGCCACTACCTTTCCCATAAGTGAGAACCCTAGCGAGCTTGAGTGTGTAGAGTGAGAGGAAGATCTATCTTGAGCTTTTTGGTGTGATAGATCTGGACCCTTCTAGGTTCAGAGAGCCGAGAATATGAAGCTTTAGTAGAGTAAATTTTGGGGTTCGAAGTTAGGAAGCATTTATGGGATTTTTATGGTAGATATAGTCACTTTAATCTTATATATAGAAATGAAATATTTTATATAAATTACGTGCTATGTGTGCATATTATTTGAATACTTGCTGTCTATGCTGGATGAACGATTTTATACATGTTTTAAAAGATTTAAACGGTATATTTATTTTACATCTACAAATATGTTGCGGACGAAACATGGGTAGATGAAATAGTTAGTGTGTGATGAAATAAAATGATGAGAGATATGTGATGATAATTAGGTATATAGATGATGATGAATATATGATGTAGGATGAAAGGAGATACCATAACCTTAACCAACAATGTGACGATGTAGTCATCTACCAGAGTATAAATGGCAACCACGGACTATTCTAGATAACACGGTGGAAACACCAGCAGGCCCATAACCTGTAGGTGATGAATTACAAGTTCAGACGATGTTGTAACTACGTATTCATGTGATGATAATCTAACCCCTTACTATGAATTACGAGTTCAGACGATGTTGTAACAACATATTCATAGGATGTCACAAATTTCGCATGCCAAACCAATGGTCATAATTCACATCAGTGAGAATGGTTCATTCTTTTGTAAAACCAAAATCAGATTGAAAATTTTGATTTTTTATTTTGGAAAATGTTAAACCATTGGTTTTGTATTTCGGTTTTGGTTTTTTGTTTTATTTTAAAATATATTTTCAGGGTTTTGTTTTGTTTTTTTTTTTTTTTAATTTCATAGATTTTCTTCATCAACAAATGTTGCTACAATTTAACAAAAATAAATAATTTGCTAAAACATAATACAAGAGGAAGCTTGTTCACATTTAGTCATTGAACTTTTTAGAGGGAAACAAACTTTCGATTTTGTTCATATTTAGTCACTAAACTTTTTTTCGTTATCTATTTGCCATTGAACTATTGAAACTGTTCACATTTTACCCTTATGACCGACAACAGCCGGTCATAAGGGTAAAATGTGAACAGTTTAAATAGTTCAATGGCAAATAGATAACGAAAAAAAGTTTAGTGACTAAATGTGACAAAAATCGAAAGTTCGTTACCCTTTCAAGTCATTATCCCTTATACATATTAAAGATGGACATGGCTCATGAACAATAAGTTGTATCGAGTCAAGCCAAACTGCATATTCATTGGTTGGCTGGTTTAGATCAGCTTCACTGGTTTATATGAATAATAGGTATCTTTTAGGGTCATATTTTGCGTTTTGGTCATTGTTTAGGCCGGACGGAGCAGACGCAGAGAACGGAAGCGGGCAGCTTCCGGCCTGGCGGAACATCGCACCGTCGGCGCGGGAAAGGCTTCTACGGGAAACGAAGATGGGAACCTCTCCCTCTCTCTTGTTGCGAATTTTGTAATTTATAGTTGTCTTAATTTTCCCTCTTTCTCTCTTCAACTTCAATTTTCATTCTGTTTTCGAACTTCATAAATCCAACGAAATGGCCCCTCGCCCTCGCGGGATCCCTTCCTTCTTCAAGATCATGCTCGACTGTTCCGCTACTCACCTGGTACTCATCTACTTCAACCAACGACCCCAATTTCAATTTTCGTTTCTCGTAATTTTCGCATCATATCATGCATTAGCATTAGCATTAATTTTTTTATTATTGTTTATTGCAGCCATTGCCAACTGGTTTCGTCCGCAAGCACTTGGAGAACGACATCCCTGAAAACGCAACACTCCGATCTGTAAATGGAGGCTATTCATGGAGATTGAAGATAAAAAAAGATGGTGATATTTACTGCTTTGCTGATGGATGGAAACAGGTAGTTGAAGATACCCGGTTGGAGTTTGGGGATTTTCTTGTCTTTTGGCTCCTTGGTCGCTCCATCTTCAAGCTCTTAATTTTCGGTACCAATGGGTGTGAAAAAAATTCCCGCTTGAACATGATCACGTTCATGATGAAGAAGAAGATGATGATATTGATGGGGATGCCGGGGATCCTTGCTTTACGAAGGTTATACCGAAAAAAGGAAAACAAAAATTTGCTTTGGTAAGATTTGGGGTAATAAGTAATCATAAATTCATCATATATAATGATAATAACTTTTGTTTGCATCAGCGGTTTCCGTTGGAATTTGCACGATTGATCAGATTGACTGCAGGAAGAACAATGAGCATGAAGAATCTGCAAGGAAAAGAGTGGCCAGTACGGTTACTTTCAGAGGGGGGACATTATACAAGGTACTATTTGTCGAAGGGGTGGAGTGAATTTCTGCGAGATAATGACATATGTGAAGGAGATACATGTGTATTCAAGTATCTCAGAAGCGAAGATAAGTTCTGTCTAGCAGAAATCATCAAGAAAAGAGCTCAAGCCGACGGAGCTATGGCTGTTGAAAGTCTGAAGAGACCAAGAGGGCGGCCGGTACGTGTGGTGGTGGAGCAGCCAACCGGAAAAGTTTTAAAGAGACCGAGAGGTCGGCCGCCGTGTGTGGAGGTGGCGGTGGAGAAAAGGGCGAGGCCCACAGAACCAGATGAAGGCTTGAAGAGGAAGAGAGGGCAGCCGAGGCGTGTGGAGAGTAAAGACGGCGGTGTGGAGGTGGTGAAGAGACCACGTGGAAGACCATTTAAGAAGAAGATAGAGGCTCAAGTTGATATAAAATCCTAACAAATAATTATTATAGTGTACTAACTTATATGATGTAAACAAGTCTATGTAACATGTTTTTTTTAGAAACGTTGCTTAATATTATACATAGGGATAATGACTTGAAAGGGTAACGAACTTTCAATTTTTATTACATTTAGTCACTAAACTTTTTTTCGTTATCTATTTGCCATTGAACTATAGAAACTGTTCACATTTTACCCTTATGATCGGCTGTTACCGGTCATAAGGGTAAAATGTGAACCATTTCAATAGATTAGTGGCAAATAGATAACGAAAAAAAGTTTAGTGACTAAATGTGAACAAAATCGAAAGTTTGTTTCCCTCTAAAAAGTTCAATGACTAAATTTGAACAAACTTTCTATTGTATTATGTTTTAGCAAAATTATTTATTTTTGTTTAATTGTTGCAACATTTGTTGATGAAGAAATCTATGAAATAAAAAAAACAAAATGCAACATCCGGATTTACAGGTATCATAATTTAAGTATTTTTCTTTTGAGTTAAGAATAGAGACTCGACGAGTTGACGCCTCAGCTCGTCGACTAAGGTCGCGACTGATGACTCGGATTAATGAATGGACTCGACAAGTCGGTGAGGCGACTCGACGAGTCTGCGCTGTTGGCAGAAACCGTAAATCTTTGGGCCCGAGCCATATTTAAAGGCACTTATGGCCTTCAATTGCCACTACCTTTCCCATAAGTGAGAACCCTAGCGAGCTTGAGTGTGTAGAGTGAGAGGAAGATCTATCTTGAGCTTTTTGGTGTGATAGATCTGGACCCTTCTAGGTTCAGAGAGCCGAGAATATGAAGCTTTAGTAGAGTAAATTTTGGGGTTCGAAGTTAGGAAGCATTTATGGGATTTTTATGGTAGATATAGTCACTTTAATCTTATATATAGAAATGAAATATTTTATATAAATTACGTGCTATGTGTGCATATTATTTGAATACTTGCTGTCTATGCTGGATGAACGATTTTATACATGTTTTAAAAGATTTAAACGGTATATTTATTTTATATCTACAAATATGTTGCGGACGAAACATGGGTAGATGAAATAGTTAGTGTGTGATGAAATAAAATGATGAGAGATATGTGATGATAGAAAGGTGATGATAATTAGGTATATAGATGATGATGAATATATGATGTAGGATGAAAGGAGATACCATAAACTTAACCAACAATGTGACGATGTAGTCATCTACCAGAGTATAGATGGCAACCACAAACTATTCTAGATAACACAGTGGAAACACCAGCAGGCCCATAACCTGTAGGTGATGAATTACAAGTTCAGACGATGTTGTAACTACGTATTCATGTGATGATAATCTAACCCCTTACTATGAATTACGAGTTCAGACGATGTTGTAACAACATATTCATAGGATGTCACAAATTTCGCATGCCAAACCAATGGTCATAATTCACATCAGTGAGAATGGTTCATTTTTTTGTAAAACCAAAATCAGATTGGAAATTTTGATTTTTTATTTTGGAAAATGTTAAACCATTGGTTTTGTATTTCGGTTTTGGTTTTTTGTTTTTTTTTTTTTAAATATATTTTCAGGGTTTTTTTTTGTTTTTGTTTTTTTTTTTTTTAATTTCATAGATTTTCTTCATCAACAAATGTTGCTACAATTTAACAAAAATAAATAATTTGCTAAAACATAATACAAGAGGAAGCTTGTTCACATTTAGTCATTGAACTTTTTAGAGGGAAACAAACTTTCGATTTTGTTCATATTTAGTCACTAAACTTTTTTTCGTTATCTATTTGCCATTGAACTATTGAAACTGTTCACATTTTACCCTTATGACCGACAACAGCCGGTCATAAGGGTAAAATGTGAACAGTTTAAATAGTTCAATGGCAAATAGATAACGAAAAAAAGTTTAGTGACTAAATGTGACAAAAATCGAAAGTTCGTTACCCTTTCAAGTCATTATCCCTTATACATATTAAAGATGGACATGGCTCATGAACAATAAGTTGTATCGAGTCAAGCCAAACTGCATATTCATTGGTTGGCTGGTTTAGATCAGCTTCACTGGTTTATATGAATAATAGGTATCTTTTAGGGTCATATTTTGCGTTTTGGTCATTGTTTAGGCCGGACGGAGCAGACGTAGAGAACGGAAGCGGGCAGCTTCCGGCCTGGCGGAACATCGCACCGTCGGCGCGGGAAAGGCTTCTACGGGAAACGAAGATGGGAACCTCTCCCTCTCTCTTGTTGCGAATTTTGTAATTTATAGTTGTCTTAATTTTCCCTCTTTCTCTCTTCAACTTCAATTTTCATTCTGTTTTCGAACTTCATAAATCCAACGAAATGGCCCCTCGCCCTCGCGGGATCCCTTCCTTCTTCAAGATCATGCTCGACTGTTCCGCTACTCACCTGGTACTCATCTACTTCAACCAACGACCCCAATTTCAATTTTCATTTCTCGTAATTTTCGCATCATATCATGCATTAGCATTAGCATTAATTTTTTTTATTATTGTTTATTGCAGCCATTGCCAACTGGTTTCGTCCGCAAGCACTTGGAGAACGACATCCCTGAAAATGCAACACTCCGATCTGTAAATGGAGGCTATTCATGGAGATTGAAGATAAAAAAAGATGGTGATATTTACTGCTTTGCTGATGCATGGAAACAGGTAGTTGAAGATACCCGGTTGGAGTTTGGGGATTTTCTTGTCTTTTGGCTCCTTGGTCGCTCCATCTTCAAGCTCTTATTTTTCGGTACCAATGGGTGTGAAAAAAAATTCCCGCTTGAACATGATCACGTTCATGATGAAGAAGAAGATGATGATATTGATGGGGATGCCGGGGATCCTTGCTTTACGAAGGTTATACCGAAAAAAGGAAAACAAAAATTTGCTTTGGTAAGATTTGGGGTAATAAGTAATCATAAATTCATCATATATAATGATAATAACTTTTGTTTGCATCAGCGGTTTCCGTTGGAATTTGCACGATTGATCAGATTGACTGCAGGAAGAACAATGAGCATGAAGAATCTGCAAGGAAAAGAGTGGCCAGTACGGTTACTTTCAGAGGGGGGACATTATACAAGGTACTATTTTTCGAAGGGGTGGAGTGAATTTCTGCGAGATAATGACATATGTGAAGGAGATACATGTGTATTCAAGTATCTCAGAAGCGAAGATAAGTTCTGTCTAGCAGAAATCATCAAGAAAAGAGCTCAAGCCGACGGAGCTATGGCTGTTGAAAGTCTGAAGAGACCAAGAGGGCGGGCGGCACGTGTGGCGGTGGAGCAGCCAGCCGGAAAAGTTTTAAAGAGACCGAGAGGTCGGCCGCCGTGTGTGGAGGTGGCGGTGGAGAAAAGGGCGAGGCCCACAGAACCAGATGAAGGCTTGAAGAGGAAGAGAGGGCGGCCGAGGCGTGTGGAGAGTAAAGACGGCGGTGTGGAGGTGGTGAAGAGACCACGTGGAAGACCATTTAAGAAGAAGATAGAGGCTCAAGTTGATATAAAATCCTAACAAATAATTATTATAGTGTACTAACTTATATGATGTAAACAAGTCTATGTAACATGTTTTTTTTAGAAACGTTGCTTAATATTATACATAGGGATAATGACTTGAAAGGGTAACGAACTTTCAATTTTTATTACATTTAGTCACTAAACTTTTTTTCGTTATCTATTTGCCATTGAACTATAGAAACTGTTCACATTTTACCCTTATGATCGGCTGTTACCGGTCATAAGGGTAAAATGTGAACCATTTCAATAGATTAGTGGCAAATAGATAACGAAAAAAAGTTTAGTGACTAAATGTGAACAAAATCGAAAGTTTGTTTCCCTCTAAAAAGTTCAATGACTAAATTTGAACAAACTTTCTATTGTATTATGTTTTAGCAAAATTATTTATTTTTGTTTAATTTTTGCAACATTTGTTGATGAAGAAATCTATGAAATAAAAAAAACAAAATGCAACATCCGGATTTACAGGTATCATAATTTAAGTATTTTTCTTTTGAGTTAAGAATAGAGACTCGACGAGTTGACGCCTCAGCTCGTCGACTAAGGTCGCGACTGATGACTCGGATTAATGAATGGACTCGACAAGTCGGTGAGGCGACTCGACGAGTCTGCGCTGTTGGCAGAAACCGTAAATCTTTGGGCCCGAGCCATATTTAAAGGCACTTATGGCCTTCAATTGCCACTACCTTTCCCATAAGTGAGAACCCTAGCGAGCTTGAGTGTGTAGAGTGAGAGGAAGATCTATCTTGAGCTTTTTGGTGTGATAGATCTGGACCCTTCTAGGTTCAGAGAGCCGAGAATATGAAGCTTTAGTAGAGTAAATTTTGGGGTTCGAAGTTAGGAAGCATTTATGGGATTTTTATGGTAGATATAGTCACTTTAATCTTATATATAGAAATGAAATATTTTATATAAATTACGTGCTATGTGTGCATATTATTTGAATACTTGTTGTCTATGCTGGATGAACGATTTTATACATGTTTTAAAAGATTTAAACGGTATATTTATTTTATATCTACAAATATGTTGCGGACGAAACATGGGTAGATGAAATAGTTAGTGTGTGATGAAATAAAATGATGAGAGATATGTGATGATAGAAAGGTGATGATAATTAGGTATATAGATGATGATGAATATATGATGTAGGATGAAAGGAGATACCATAAACTTAACCAACAATGTGACGATGTAGTCATCTACCAGAGTATAGATGGCAACCACAAACTATTCTAGATAACACAGTGGAAACACCAGCAGGCCCATAACCTGTAGGTGATGAATTACAAGTTCAGACGATGTTGTAACTACGTATTCATGTGATGATAATCTAACCCCTTACTATGAATTACGAGTTCAGACGATGTTGTAACAACATATTCATAGGATGTCACAAATTTCGCATGCCAAACCAATGGTCATAATTCACATCAGTGAGAATGGTTCATTTTTTTGTAAAACCAAAATCAGATTGGAAATTTTGATTTTTTATTTTGGAAAATGTTAAACCATTGGTTTTGTATTTCGGTTTTGGTTTTTTGTTTTTTTTTTTTAAATATATTTTCAGGGTTTTTTTTTTGTTTTTGTTTTTTTTTTTTTTTTTAATTTCATAGATTTTCTTCATCAACAAATGTTGCTACAATTTAACAAAAATAAATAATTTGCTAAAACATAATACAAGAGGAAGCTTGTTCACATTTAGTCATTGAACTTTTTAGAGGGAAACAAACTTTCGATTTTGTTCATATTTAGTCACTAAACTTTTTTTCGTTATCTATTTGCCATTGAACTATTGAAACTGTTCACATTTTACCCTTATGACCGACAACAGCCGGTCATAAGGGTAAAATGTGAACAGTTTAAATAGTTCAATGACAAATAGATAACGAAAAAAAGTTTAGTGACTAAATGTGACAAAAATCGAAAGTTCGTTACCCTTTCAAGTCATTATCCCTTATACATATTAAAGATGGACATGGCTCATGAACAATAAGTTGTATCGAGTCAAGCCAAACTGCTTATTCATTGGTTGGCTGGTTTAGATCAGCTTCACTGGTTTATATGAATAATAGGTATCTTTTAGGGTCATATTTTGCATTTTGGTCATTGTTTAGGCCGGACGGAGCAGACGCAGAGAACGGAAGCGGGCAGCTTCCGGCCTGGCGGAACATCGCACCGTCGGCGCGGGAAAGGCTTCTACGGGAAACGAAGATGGGAACCTCTCCCTCTCTCTTGTTGAGATTGGCCAGCGGTTTTTTTTTTTTTTTTTTTTTTTTTTGAAAAATAACCGTTATTCAACGGTAAAAAATGTAAATTTTTTTTGGCTGTAACGGCTACTTGTGTGTTTTTTTTTTAAATTTATTCATCCTTTTACCACTACTATAAATACATAAATATAACTTAAAAACACGACACTATCCTCTATTCTCTCTACTTTATATCAAAAAAAAAAAATGAATCCCGTCAATCAAATCCCAATTTCCGATCAAAGGAAAAAGAAAGCCATGATTCAAGTATAAACATCCCTCCTCGCAACATTTTTGCTATCGATTCATCCACGCTAGGAGTTTACCGTCCCCAACTCGATTCTCTCATTCAATCCCCACTACCATTCCAACACCAAAATGTTGACCAATATTACCCGTTGCAAGTTCCAAATGTTCCGTCGCAAATGTTTTTAAAACTTTTTATGTTTCTGGATCAACAATCGCCAAATCAACCTCAACCCCAAACTCAAACTGAAACTCAAACCCAAACCCAACAACAACACCAACTTGTCGATAAATCGAATGACGCAGAAGAAGAAGACATGGTTCCCGAAACTCAACCAACACCACCACCACAAAGACGTAAATGGAAAAAACAAGCGTGCGAGGGTGTCGCACAACCAGGAAGACAAAAGCCGACAACATTGGTTCCACACGAAGAGCTAGTTTTGGACAAAGCTTGGGTTTCAAAAATTAACGGGTACCGTACCAAACATCAACTTAATTCGAAGTTTTGAGAAATAGCAAATGGGGTTTCAAAAATTAACGGGTTGTACAGCAACCTAAAAACCTAACAAAAAAGCACCCAAGGCGACGAATAAATACTTCAAGAAGCGTTGAAGCGTTGCAGTTTTACCTTGAGGAAGTCGGAAAACCATTCAAGTGGCACGATTGTTGGAAATTATTGGTCCGAAGTCCTAGGTGGAAAAAATATGAGCGCGATTTTATTTTTGGAGTCCAACAATCAAAGCGAACGAAAACGAGCTCTAGTGGTTACACAACCTCCTCCAATGCTCAGGTCGGTCTAGATTTAAATCAGGACGGCGAACTCGAGCTAGAAGAAATTGAACGCCCAATGGGTAGGGACAAAGCGAAGAGAAAGGGAAAAGGGACTTCTTCGAGTGCATCTGATTTCAGCGTGGACATGGACGAAATGCGGAAGATAACATCGTCGTTTGATCGATATAATTTAAATTTCTCCGAACGTTTGGCTTTCGGCAAAGAAAAAGAAGAAACCATGAAAAGGGAGAGGGCGGAGAGACAAGAAATGTAAGACATTAAGTTTTTGATGGAAAACGTCAATCATCTCTCGGAACCGAGTCTCGAGCTCGTGCTGAGAAGAGGGAAAAAATTATGAAAAAATATTTTCCGTAGGTCGTTGTTGGTTTTTTTTTATTTTTAGTTTGTGTGTGTGTGTTTTTTTTAATTTTCTACTTTTTTAAAATTTAGGTTTAATGTAATTTTTATGTTAATTAATGAAATGTTTTTTATTTTTAATTAAATTTTATGTTTAGTATTAATTTAAAATTTATAATTCATAACAAAAAAATTAATTTTATTTAATAAAAAAAAAAGTGAGAGAAGGGTTTCTCACCCATTTCTTGGCTTTTAGGTGAGGGAAAAGAGATTGGGGGGAAAGAGGAGTATAGCCCACCAAAAGTGAGGGAAACTCCCACTTCTTCCGGTCTTAGAAATGATTTTGGTAAATGGTTTTAGTTGGTTAATGTTTTGTATTTTGGTATCAGTTTACAATAATTAGCCATAATCTCCATAAAGAGAGAAAAAAAGAAAATACGTTGCTATAAAAAGTTATAATCATAAAATACGTTGCAAAAAAACGTGAAGATTAGAAAGTACATTGCCATTACAAGATTATCGCATACATAGGCTCTAAGATTGCATAAAACTCATTACAATATCCTGTTTGGAGCAACTCCAACCATTCCACTAAAAATATATATAAATTGGTGTATTTTTAACACCAAACTTTGATCTATTCCAACCACACACTAAATACATATTTTCATATTATAATATAGAATATAATAATTATTAAAATTATAAAAGTTATAAAACTAACCAAAATAATAGACAAAATTGAAAAAATGGTCCATGTGGTATGCGTTTTTTGAGGTTTTAATCAAAACCTCGACTTTTTTGGATTGGTGATCATTTTGAGCTAGTTTACATGCAGTTTTAATCCTCGTTCAAACTAAAAAGACTATTATACCCTTAATGAATTTAATTTTTATTTTTTCTTTCACTTTTTAAAATTATTATTATCATTAAATATAAAATTGGGTTCACCCTCCATCCCCCTCTCTCTCTCTCTTCTCTCTCTCTCTCCACGTCATTTAATTGGTACCCCCCGCTCTCCCAAGTCACACTTCATCTCCTTCATCATCTGTTTCACGCATGTAACGAACGAAAGGAAAAAAAATCTACAATCCTCTTGATCAGCTTTTTGAATAGAAAAGAAAGTATGCGGAACGAAAGGTGATGGTGGCGAAAGACTTACTGCAGTAGCAGAAGGTGGTGGTGGGTAGAATCACGGTGGCAGCAGCATATGGTGATTGTAGTAGTGGTTAGAGGTTGCTCCAGTAGCCTCTGTTGCTTCGTTCTTGCTTCTGCTAGACGGGGATGACGAGAGGGAAGAACAACGATCGGTGTCAGGTAGATGGTCGGAGTAGGGGTGTTTCAACAGTCACAACGTTAGTGGGTTTTGCCAATGGTGGGTAGTAGCTTTGTTGCCCGGTTCTTTTGGTCTCCTGCGGTTAACAACGAAAAGGGAGGGGAAGGTTGTAATGGCAATAGCAGTGGAGGTGTTTTAGGTTGTTGTTCATTGGCAAAAATGGTGAAGAGGGTGGTTCCCGGTGGTGTTCGGTGGCCACAACAACAACACTCCTCGGTGGTGGTTGGACTTATCGGCAGAAGTGGGGTCGCTGGAAGTGGCACCGGCGATGGTGATGTTGTGGTGGTCGAAGATGGAGGTGGGTTAATATGGTGGTGGCAGTCGACGAGCTCACGACCATCTCTTCCTCTTGTCATTGTACAAATTCGAAAAGGGTGGTGGTGACGCTGCTGTGGTCGGTGACAGCAGCAGTTGGGGTTGCTCCACTCAATAAAAAAGAAAACAGAGATGGTGGGTTCTGGTGGTTTCATGATGGGTTTTGTACCCAGAGAGAGAGAGAGAGAGAGAGAGAGAGAGAGAGAGAGAGAGAGAGAGAGAGAGAGAGAGAGAGAGAGAGAGAGAGAGAGAGAGAGAGAGAGAGAGAGAGAGAGAGAGAGAGAGAGAGAGAGAGAGAGAGAGAGAGAGAGAGAGAGAGAGAGAGAGAGAGAGAGAGAGAGAGAGAGAGGGGGGATGTGGGCCCTCAGTTATTTATTTTATTTTTTCCTTTAAATTAAATAGAAAAAAATATTAGAAAGGACATTTTAGTCTTTTCAGTTTTCCGAGGGATCAAAATCACAAACAAACAATCAAAATGACCACCAATCCAAAAAAAATCGATGTTTAGACTAAAACCCTCAAAAAAAGGTATACCACAGGGACCATTTTTGCAATTTTATCAGAATAATATCTAACAATTCAAAAATTTATTTTTGTGTGATGAATAGTATTACACCAAATATAAAGACCACTATTCAATCCCACCATTTTTGTGTTGAGTTTAGTGGTCAATTCATTTTCACACTAAAACACTATTTTTGTGTATCCATTAGAATTGGTCTTTAAGCTAAAAGATTGCATTAGACTTCATCATTCCATTATAAATCTTTTCCCAAATACCCATTTTTGTGGGGAAAAAAAACTCTTTCTAAAACAACCACAAATAACAGATTGCATAACTCTATTTAAATATATTATACATGGTTTACTACATTTAAAATGAAGTTTTTCATTAAATGGGCTTCATATAACTACAAACCATATGGGGAAATTTTATTTTAGCTATAAAAGCAATGTAATCACACATAAAAGCAACAGAGATAACTTTAAAAAGCACAATGAATAAGGAACAAATATAAAATACAATATTGTAAAACAAATAAAAGTAAACAAGACTATCATAAAATATTATACAATGAAATGAAAACAGTGTCTTATTTCTTGCAATCAGGTCCACAAGACAATAAGCCCCTACAGTTTGCATGAAGCAGTATGTAGTTATAGCCTTATGCTTTTTCTTCTCTTCCTATCACACAACAAACCATGGAACATTGATAAGAAAATGCACAAAATTATCGCACAATGTGTTGGTAGTCAATATCCTTGCTTAATTTACATGTGATACAAGAAATTTTGCACCTCAAACTCTCGTGTTTTAATGGATATGTTAATAGGGTATTTTTTGTTTTTTATCCACATATATTTTTGACCTATTTTGTCGGCGCAAACCACACGGAAAAATTAGTATTTGCAAAATGTTGGTTTTTTTTTTTTTGAAGATTACAGATCTTAAAAAGTTTGCACATCCTCTTTTTGGCGCAAATTTAAAACAGAATCTTTTAACCTCTTCAGACATCTTCTAGCCTAAAAAAAGCATACATATCTTTGTTTTTTTTTCAAACTTAAATTTATTCAAACTTTATCTATGATAAGCAATTTGGAAAAAAAATATATATAATATTTAAGAAAAAAAAGTTCGACGACATAAACATTACCTTTATGACAAATTTATAAATAAATATTTAATTACAATAATATTCATTGGAACTGTTTATATAGATATGAAAAAAAAATCATAGTATTGTCTTATGTTTTTTGTGCCAAATTTTATAAAACACTAGGTGAATGTCTGCGCGTTGCGCAGAAAAACCTATATAGCTGGAATATTTACAATATATGTTTTCTTAAATATAGCAATAACGTTGTTGTTATATTTAAAATAATAACTCGTATACTAAGTTGATATAATATACTGATTATTTCGAATAAGATAATAATATATACATCTATTAAAACTGTATAATTTCAATCGTTTGAATGATTTCTACCTACGAGTTACTCACGAATAAATTTTAATATAATATATGGTTTAACGATATTTATAGTTGTTATTGTTAATTATTTTTGTAAAATTTATTTTATTAACGTTTAAATTTTTATTATTGTAATTATTTAAAACATCAAACATTGTTTTTGTTTTTAAAAGTAACAATATAATCATTTATATAGTGTTATTTTTAACTATTGTTATAAGTTATTTTAGGTGGTTATTTGAAAACTTTTAATGATTATAAAAATATCTTTAGGAAATATTTTAGTTAATATGAAATTACAATTTAGTATTTGCATTTACTACTATAATTTATCAATTTTAACTATTTACACAATGTTCATTAGGTTTTTTAAGTTAATTTGAAATTTATATTTAAGTTAACCCTATAATGTTACATTTAAAATTAAAAATTTAAGTATGCTATCTAAACTATTTAAAAATTGTAGTTTTAAAATGAATATGGTGAAAGAAAAAATGTATGAGAGTTTCAAATGAATCTGGTGAAAGGTAAAATGTTTCATTTATAAGTATATATAAATATAAATATAGATAAGTCACAAAGTCTTCCGTCTGTGATAATGTATACAACAAAAACCATATTTAAGTTAATAAATTAAGTATATTATTTGGAAATATGAAGAGTTGGGAGTTTCAAATGAATGTGGTGAAAGAAAAAATGTTTCATTTATTTTATAGTATGACTATTTAATGCAGTATCATTTATTTCTTAGAAAAAAATATTTATTGTCAATACTTAATTGGTTTTATTTAAAAAAGTAAAATAAAAATTTTGAAAATTTGCATTTTAAAATCGAAGTTTATACCATACAATTTATTTGTTAAATTCTTTCATTCCGAATTACAATATTTATGTATAACTTTAGGACCAAAGCTTGTTGAATTTTTATCAAATATACACATTAATCTGTAGTATTTTATTTTCACTTTTTATAAAATAATACATAGATTTTTTAAGTATCTATAATAAAGTAATAAAATTATTGAAAAATTCTTGTAAGTTTAAAATAAATCAAGTTATTTAGATTTTAATTTATTTTAGCAGCCCACGGACATTAAAAAATAAACAATATTACACTTTCAGACTGTAGACGTTTGGTCTACTTCTTCTACTATAGAGTGATCTGTAGAGTGCAGACAGTTTGTCTTAGAAAAAACAAACAACACCTAAGTAAATCGGTCAAACTTTTAAATTTGTTCATCGTTAAATTAAGTAGTTTTTTAGATGGCAAGTTGGGAGAAACCAATAGTGGCGGGAAGGTTTGCAAAAACTGAACTCATAATGGTGAGAAGCTTTGGAGCCCTTATAATCGTAACAATTTTGAACTTATTAACTTATTAATTATTAACTTATACCGGTATTAAAGCAGAACATTTAAAAAAAATTTAAGTTTTTGATAAGTTACTAAGGAGTTAGTGGCTTTTTATTTACCACTTTTGAACAATTGAAAAACAACCTCTCAAAAATTCAAATGCACCATGTTTTTTTGGCAGCCTTTTATAAAATGTCTCTTAATTGGGTAAATGACTATTAAAAATTAAGACACATGCCAAAGTCTGAAAATAGAAAAAAAAAGATGTATGTGACCTCATGATATATGTCTCCTTCATTTCTTCTCATACGCACACCCTTTTTATTCTCATCGATGCAGACACACCTTTCTTCCACCCCAATCTGTTGCAGCTCCGATCTCCTTGGTTGTCGCCGTCTCCGACATTGCATTCGTCTTCGGTTGTTGCGCATGATCTGCTTTAACATCCAATGCTGCTCCACATTGTTTTTTTTTTTTCCTATTTTTGTCTTTTTTTTTGTTATTTTATCATATGGTTCGTTCGGGCTCTTCACATGTTATTTTTTAATTCAGACTATATTTAAGTTTTTTTACCGTTCAGACTATTTCTATGTTATTTTTCATTTGGATTATCCTTAAGTTATTTTTTATATTTGGATTATCCTTGCATTGTACATTTCGATCGCATTATCCTCATGTTATTATAACCATCCATATATTACTTTTAACTGACTATCTTTGTTTTATTTATTCGTTTCAACTATGTATTAGTTTTTTTACCAACCCTATGTTATTCTTTTTGTTTTGACTATGTTTGTGTTATTTTTTTTCGTTTGAGTTATCCATGTGTTTTTTTTCGTTTCGATTATCCTTGTGTTATTTTTTTCGTTCTGACTATCATTGTGTTATTTTTTTCGTGGAATAATATATTAAGAAGAGGATAATAACTTTTAGAATTTAAAAATAAAATATCAAAGATAAAAAAGTATCGAATATATTATTTCGATTTTTATAATCATTGAACAATATATAGAATACAACGGTTCCTAAACAAAACACACACACAAAAATACATATAGTTTGTATTTTGAAAAAAAAAAATATATGTTAAAACTATAATAATAATAATAATAATAATAATAATAATAATAATAATAATAATAATAATAAAACACAAAACTACAAAAATGGTCCATGTGGTATGCATTTTTTTCGAGTTTTAGTCCAAACCCCAACTTTTATGGATCGGTGGTCCTTTTGATCATGTTTGTATGTGGTTTAAATCCATCTGATTGTAACATCACATGTCGAGAAGTTTCTTATTCCAGGATTGTGGACAATAAATGGATCAAATAAGACCTTATGCTTCAAGGGAATAAGGTTTAGACCTTATTGGATGTGGATAATATTGGTTATGTGATCTAAGCCTTGGTTTGTGTTTTGGCGTCAGAGGGTAAAATAGGAAAATTAGTATTCCAAACTTCTTGCAGTGGAAATGGTTTTTAGTTCGACATGTGTTAAGCCAAAATTAACTAAATAAATGTGTGGGGCTCGTCAATATCTTTTCGTGGATATAATGATCGCTAAAAATGGATTTGAAACGAAGATGTTATGGTTGTTTGAAGTCGAGATGGATTTGGGTGAAAATCATCGCCACAAAGTGGGGATCAGAGCCCAGAACGTGGTGGTTGCCACGAAGTGGGGACCAAAGCCTACACCATTGCAGTTTATCAAGCCCTAACATATGATTTTAGGGTTTTCAACGTATTTAAGCATAAGGTGCTACATTTTTGAATATTTTAGCATCATCCACCACCTCTAGGATCCCTTGGGAGAAACCCTAGCCTCCACCTTCAAGATTTGAGCTTCTCCCCTCTCCTATCTCCTATTTTGGATGATTTTTATGATAGATGAAGTTTGAAGATCAAGAAGGTTCGTTTGGTTTCAAGGAAAGTTGTTTCAATTTTAGATCCATCAAAGGCACTAGATTATGGACTATTGTAAGTATAAAGTTTCAATCTTGCTTTCTAGTTCCTTAGATCTTGTCATTTGGGGTTTCTGGCACTTTTGGTCCATTTTATTGGTAATCTTTACGTTAAGTGGACTACAACATCTTTTGATCAATTTAGAATGCATCTTCGACCTCATGGACTAAGAAAGTTATGATCTTTTGCCTTCCCTTCTAGCCATACAAGTTATCTTAGTCCTTTAGGTCATTTTAGCATATTAAAGTTTAGATCTTGAAATATGGTGACTTTATTATGCATAAAGTTGAAAACTTTATCCATCTAAACATCATGGTGATCTAGATCTGAAGGTTGGAGACTTGGACTAAATGGATTAAGTTAAGAAAGATGCATTTTGGGTCCCTTTGAGACTTAAAGTCCACATCTTGGTGGTTTAGACCTTCCTAATGGATAAAGTTAGAAGCTTTATCCATTAAGAACTTGGAAAGGATCAAATCTGAGATTTGGAGCTCTTGAAATCAGAAGAAAATGGATTAAGCTCATTTGAGTTGTTCAGATCATTCCCTACGGCGTGGTCTTCGGCTGCCAAGACATGGTAACTAGGGCTTAATGACTATTTTGGCATTTAGTGCCCACGATGTGTCCAAGGAAGGCAACGCCATAGAGAGTTCTTGTTGGCAATTTTGACTTTAGCTTGGACCGTTGACTTTTTGACTAGTTTAACTTTTGGTTAAACCTAGGTAGAATTGAATATTTGGCTAAGGATTGGTCTCGGCTTGGTTTTAGGAAGTTTAGGTTGGCCGTTCTGTTACTGAGTATGGGACGACGGCACCAAGGTCGACCCATTCATTTGATTTATGTACTTGATGTAGGATCATTTTATGATTAATTGTTATTCCCATGTTTTGATATATTTGGATGGTTGGGTTGAGGTGGGAAGCCAACAAACCAAAATGGATGGGTTGAGGTACTGTATGTTAACAAACCCAGATGGTTAGCTTAAGGTTATATGTCAACAAACCTGGGATGGTTAGGTTGAGGCCATGGCCCAAGGAACCCTATATGCATGCACTATAAATGTATTTCCAATATACTGGGTATTTTGGGGTAAACTCACTATGCTTTGACTTACAATTTAATTTCATGGTTTTAGGTTCTTTAGATGATTGGGGGAAGGCAACTGTTTTTTCTTGTCTTTGTTTTAGACAAAACTGTAAAAATAGTTGTTATGGTATGCATTTTAGGTTTTTGTCCAAACTCCAACTTTTTTGGATTGGTGATCCTTTCGGCCAAGTTTGTTTTTGCTTCTGGTCCCTCTAGAAATTGAATTTACTATAATAGCCTTGTGTATTTATTTTATATTTTATATTTATTTTTAAATTTAACACTTTTATTCATTTTAATAATTAATACCCTTTTGAACCATGTTTGTTTGTGCTTTTGGTCGATGGAAATTGAATTTTCTATAATACCCTTGTGTATTAATTTTCTATTTTTTTTCATTGTTTTAAATTTAATAATTATTTATTTATTTTAATAATTTAAAAACAATAGAGAGTCGACCTCTCTCTCTTTCTCTCTCTCCAAGGTACCCTTATTGAGAGCTTTTTTTAAGTTTGTTCTTGTGTGTTCATACTCATGTTTTTGTTGGATTAGGTGTTTAAGCTCATAATTGTAATTGGTATGTACTTGATTTGATAGTAGCATGGTTCTTTTATGTTGTCTTCACACATGTAACTTGATAGGATAACTGGTGGAGAGAGAGTAAGATTTATTATTTAAAATAATAAATTAGTAATCAAAATGATTTTATTAATATATTATAAGATTAATATATTATTTGGAAATCATATTATTAACTTGTATTCAATCAGAAATGAATTTGACATTAATTTTGGGATTAAAGTACCTAATTAATAATAGAGGGGCTGTTTTGCAAATCATTGATAGTTGTGAAACTGGGCTTAAGACTCCATGGAATGGAGTAGACGAAATTTATAGGAGGCCCTATAAGATTTCGTCCAAGGGCTTCTAATAAAGGTCCATGGGTTGCTTAGGGTTTTGGATGGGAACTAGGGTTTCCTTATTTAAGTCCAGCTTCAAGATTAAGCAACCTAGCCCTATATAAACCTCCTCAAACCCTAGGAATTTCGGTCTATTCATTTTTCTTAACCCTAGACGATTTTCCATGTCTCTCCTCTCATCTTCTTGCATTGGGTGTTTGTGAGCCATTAGGTGTAACATTTGAGGCACTAAGCTTTCAAGAGTCAAGGATCCTCAAGATTGACTTGTTATTACTACATAACAAGTGAAGTAATCTTCTAACCCTAATTTGTATATGAATTTCAAAATTATATGCTAGATCTAGTGTTATTGCTTTGGAATTCAATTTGCATGTTCAATAGTGAAAAACTTAGATCCAAAGCAATTAGTGTTGCATGATCACAAAGGAATGTAGATATGCTCACAACCCATCAGTTTTGAATCATAAAACCCATTTTGCCAAACCCTCCACGAGAGCTCCACCCAATTGGTTCCTCTTTCACCATATTTACCTTCGACAATTAATCCCCAGCCCCCTACCCCCCCCCCCAATAAGCCTTTGAAGCCTATCAAGATCTCAAGAACATACACTCACATTCATGAACCCCATATATGATGAACACACGCATACATGAAATCAGATATGATGAAGGGTTTTTAGAGATGTATCCTACGACATGAACATGAAGATTGACTCTTCTTACTATTCAGTGAAATCGAGCTTAAGAAATTGAAGAACATGGCCACGAGCTTTGGCGACAATCTCAAGATCTATATATGTCACAATTATCCATCTAAAGTGCACAACCTTGAAGCATATGAAAGATCTCGTAAATTCCTCAACCCATGGTGTAACAAACCCACCCCAATCCTATGGGAACCTCTGTCATAGTTGCTCCGACATCGACAAGTAACAAATGTAGAGAAAACCACCACTACCCACCATATTTGATTTGGGGTTTTAGTTTCAGATAGATTTTAGAGTCAAAGATAATATCCAAATGTAACGCCCGGGTTTCAAGGATAAGCATTTTTGTCAATGTAATAGTCTAGGTCAATTCTTGTAACTCTTTTTGAAGTAATAAAGATGAAATAGTTGACTATTATGTGAATTATGTGTATTTATGTGCTTATAATTTAATTATAAATGTATAATTAATAAAGAATAAAAATAAGCATCAAAGATTAAAGTGTGAGATAAGCTCGATATCTCTACATAAAGTTGTATAACATGTCTCAAGGTTTCCGTACATATAAAGAACGTCGAAATCTGAGTTATAACGAAGAAGTTATGACCCGTCGAAGTTTCGCGACAGAACCGTACAATACCGGAAAGTGTAAATAGTGAATTTAAGATAGAGCGAGATTTAGCCTTAGCGATCTAAACGAAAGTTGTAGAATATGTTAAACTAAGAACATCGATAAAAAGAACGCCCAAATCTGGCTTCGTATGAAGAAGTTATGATTTTTCGAAGTTTCGGAATAGCAGTGTACAACCCGAAATTCGAATATTAGATCGAGTGATTTTTAGCCGACACGACCTAAACGAGAATCGAAGATCTCGTTGAGAGTAGTGTAACGAGAAAAAGATGGGCGAAAACGGATTTCGGATGAAGAAGTTGTGAGGATTTAACGGACCAATCCTGTCCCGGACCGTTAATAATATAAAAGTTAAAATCGAGTCAAAATTAGCCGATGGAGTCTAAACAAAAGTTGTAGAGTATGCTCTCACCTTCGCGTGGATATAAAGAACGTCAAAAATGGAGCTCGTATGTGGAAGATACGATTTTTTGAAGTTGGGACTCGAAAATGCGAAACTTGGTGCGAGACTGATGACGTGGCACGATCCCAACCGTCGCTTGCGGTTCACGATCCTCGCTTCGGATCTTCACACCTGCCCTCGCTTTACGCCCCGCGTCCAAAGTCGGTACGCCCCGCGTACCCTCGCCCTTATCCGTCCGATGTACGAAGCCAGCTGGATCCGACCTGGAAGCCTGATCCGAGGAGTACGCCCAGCGTACCCTCGGTACACCCAGCGTACCCTCGGTACACCCTACGTAATGTCCGAACTTCGCGCCTATAAAAGGGTTCCGAAGGCAGCCTTCATTTTCACACCAAAACTCATTCTCTCTCTAAAAACTTTCTCTCTCTAAGTGCTCTAAACCCCCCTAAGCCCTAGATAAAACCCCTAGCACCCTAGGGAAGCCCCGAGGCTCCCGGAGTCCCGAGAAAAATGAGTCTTTCGGTTACGAAACACTGCTCCAATTAAGTTCCGGTTTTCGATAAAATTCGCTGTAAGTGTGCTACGCTTACGCAAATTTTAATATAGCTTTCAAATAATTAGAGGAATGTTATTAGGTTCTTAAAATAATTATTTGGGTTATTATTATGAGTTATGTTGAGTGTTATTAACGCTTATATAATAATAATAATAGTCAGACAATTAATTTGTCGCGGTTATCGTTAGACTAAACCCTAGTGGTATCGATACTAGGTTTTATCGAAGGAAAATCATTTTGAGAGTATCGAAGCGCTGTCCGAGTGCTGAGTCACCACCTTTCAGGTGAGTGCATAGTTACTTTCAGCTTACACATAGATATGAAGTATTTTATATACGTTACGTGCTATGTGTGCATATTATCTGAATACTTGCTATCTATGTTGGATGAACATTGTTATACATGTTTTCAATGATTTAAACTGTATATGTATTTTATATCTATGAAAATGTTGGGGTAAAACATGAGTATATGTAATAGGTGATGTGTGATAAAATGATGAGAGGCCTCGATGTTGTTGTTGTTGATCCAATCATCTAGCGGGGTATAGATGACGACCACAGACTCTTCTAGAGAGTCCAATGGAACGTTGACAGGCTCGCAACCTGTAGGTGTTTATGAATGATGTGTTCACCGGTGTACTCCATCCCCACATGGTTGCCTTTAGGACATTTATTGCTGAGGAACCCCCTTAGCAGTAGTGTCCATCCCGATGATGATCCTTAGGATAGGTCCCTTATGATAGATGTTTAAGGACGTAATGTGAGGATAACGGGAACGGATAATCGGGTTATTGTTGATTGATGAAATTAATAGACAAAAAAGAAAAAGATTTTATTAGATAAAAACAACCGAACGATAAAAAACAAAAATAAATAAAAATAATTTATTTAAATCAAATCAGAAAAGTTTTAAATTCTGTCATATCAAGGGGTTGACAAACCACTCGCCAGCAAGCATGCTAAGCATGCCTTGCACCACTCCTTGTCTTCTGCTAAGACTAAGAGGAGTGGTAACACTCTTGGCACCTTGCCACATAAGTATTTTTAATGTCACATCATTTTTCTTTGTTTAACACTTACACTTAACATTTTGTAAGGAATGGTGACACTATTGACACCTTGCCACATAAATATTTTGCACCTTAGCCATGACATCCACCTCAGTTGCACCGCTTTGGGGATTTTTTATGGCGTTCATGTATATGTCGTTGAACTCCATTGCGGCTCGGTTTGTGTTCCTCCACTTCGAGTAAAGTGCATCGGGTTTGCGGTCCCTATTATTCATGCGGTTGCAAAAGTTATTCCAAACTTTTTTTTGAAGGTTGTTGAGTCTTGGTCATTCCCGTGGATCGGGTCCTTTGACACATCTAACCATGATTGAGCTAGTGCCCTTTCTTCATCATCCATCCACCCTATACTTTTAGCCCTCCCTTTTCCTTTTTTCTTTTGTGCATGTTGTTCCATTTCGGGCTCTTGAGAAAATGCTTGAACTGGATCTGCAACGGGGGCTTCATCAGAAGAATCGGATGACTCGTGGAGTAGGCGGCGTGGTTGAGTTTGAAAGTCAGTTTGTTGTTGGGGTTGAGAAAAGAATTGAGTTTCTTGAACCATTTCAAACGGATCAAGATCCATATCCGGACGAGGTGTTGGTTGAGATTGGTTGTGGTAAAAGCCCATCGGTTGAGAAGAGAAATGATTAAATGGAAACATTTGCGGAGCCATTGTAGGAAAGTAGAAGTTAGAAGAAGACTGAATTGGTTGATCAAATGATGGTCGATAACATGGTGGTGATGGAAGGTTTGGGGATGGAAGGTTTGTTGATTAAGTGTTTGGAGTAGGAAGGTGTAGTGATGGAGGGTTTGAAGATTTTTTTCTTTGTTGGTTCGTAGGTTTTTCTTTGTTTGAGATGAAGACATGATTCTTTGGTGAATTGAGAGAGAATGTTTATGAGAGATATGATATTTGTGTGTAAATTGGTGAGAGTGTGTTTGATATATATATATATATATATATATATATATATATATATATATATATATATATATATATATAGTTTGTGACAAATATGAGTTTTGTTTTTTATTCTCATGCAAATAAAACTGTAACATTTTGCATGCAACCAATCGAACTTTTATATATATATATATATATATATATATATATATATATATATATATATAGTTTGTGACAGATATGAGTTTTGTTTTTTATTGTCATGCAAATAAAGCTGTAACATTTTGCATGCAACCAATCTATGAATTTCTTTAAGCTCGCTAACACCATGACGACTCAAAGATGGCGAGCCCCCTAGCGAGAGCTAGGGGGAGGTGTTTCAATGTACTTGGCATCCTTGGCACTTGGCTTGGCACCTTCGAATCCGCATAACCTAAGGGGGGTTAGCTGATCGGATGAACTCATCAACTACATAGTGAGAGAAGAAAAAACATTGAATGGTTAACTTTGATTGATTGATTTATCTTTTTTTTTTCTTTCTATAATTTTTTGTTTTAAAAAATTTTATGCCAAACTTTTAAGACTATTTTCAACCTAAAACATTACTTTGAGTAAATTACCCGGATGGTTCCTATGGTTTGTGGTGATTTACACGTTTAACCTTTAATTTATTTTTTTTAACTCGAAAGGTCAATATTATTTGTTTTTTGCTGCGTGTTTGGTCCCTATCTTACTTAAAAAGATTATTTTTTTCCTGGATTTTTTAATTTATTTATATAAACATACCCTCAACCTCACTTCAAACTCATCTTACTTTACATACCGTATCTTATTTAAATAAATCAAAAAAATCAAGGATAAAATAGTATTTTTAGATAAAACAATAACCATACACGCAACAAAAAACAAAATAAAGAAACCTTACGATTCATGTAATTTACTTTTATGCTTGTGGTATGTTCAGTGACTTCAGTCTAGAGCTGTAACACCA
The DNA here is from genome assembly GCF_052625555.1 of Lactuca saligna. NCBI lineage: Eukaryota > Viridiplantae > Streptophyta > Magnoliopsida > Asterales > Asteraceae > Lactuca > Lactuca saligna. The sequence goes on from NC_136420.1 coordinate 9,588,975, forward strand.
ATTTTATTTTATTTTATTTTTATTTTTATTTTATTTTTTTACCTTTGGTAATTCAACATTTATGTTCAACCTACCCTTTTTCACTCTCTCTCTCTCTCTCTCTCCATCCTCTCCCAAAGTCTTTCTCCTTTTCGATATATCTTTTTGAACTTTAATTTCGTCATCGACATCAGTGTATGGCATGGATACTAACTCTTCATTCTGTCTTCGAGGTTCATCATTATTTAATCTATCGAATGCATCCGAGGAAGTCAGGTAAATAAATCACACAACTCTCCCCTTTTCTCCCAAGAAATCACCAGTGGACCCTAATTCTCTATTTGATTCCGAGTATTTTAAACCAAAAACCAAATACCCAAACATATTTGAACTGAGAAATCATAAATCTTGAAATGAAAGGACCACGAGTAAATCTAGAAACGGCATATGAAAACAAAATGGTATTTCTACCTGGTAAATCCGTATTGTTTCTTTATAAAGAAGTTCATTGCATATAAGGTGTTTGACAAAATGTCTCGGCAAGTTTTCTCTAAAATATGTTATTCTCACGTTTGGAACAATATGTAATTTGATATATTAATCCATGAACTTAGCGAGTCACATATGAATGTACCTATAGTCACCATGTAATTAAAATGAGCAGAAGATAGGTTCATCCTTCTTGTTTATAGCAAAACTTATTGATGTTTCAGGTGTACGGGGGAATAAGGGCACATATGTTTGGCAATTGGCATCCCTCTTTCCCAAATTCTAAAGCCCTCTGCAAATGGCCCCTCGTGGGCTCCCGTCCTTCTTCAAGATCTTGCTTGACCGTTCTGCCCCTCACCTGGTAATCATTTATTTCAAGTAATCCAATTTCTATTTTTCCTTTTCCTGTAATTTTCATTCTCATGCAATTTTGCAGGAATTGCCACCTGGTTTTGTCCACAAGCACTTGGAGAAGAAGATCCCTGAGAACCCAACACTCCTATCAAGAAATGGAGGGTATGAATGGAGATTAAAAATAAAAAAAGAAGGTGAAATTTACTGCTTTGCCGATGGATGGAGTGACGTTGTTGAAGATAGCGACTTGGGATTTGGGGATTTTCTTGTGTTTTGGCTCGTTGATGAATCCACTTTCAAACTTTCAATTTTCAGTCCAAATGGGTGCGAAAAAAATTTCCCCTTAAAAATCCAGGATGAACATGATAACATTGATGAAGAAGAAGCAAAGAAAGAGGAAGGAGAAACTGACGATAATTATGAGGAAGCAGAGAAAGAGGAAGAATCTGATGAAGAAGAAGAAGATGATGAAAATTATGATGATGATGGTGGCAATGGAGTAGAATATGTGGAAGATGAGGATGACGATGACGATGGTGGTGATATTGATGGGGATGACGGGAATCCTTTCTTTATGAAGATTATATCTAAAGACAAATATACTTTGGTAAGATAAAAGGTATCATAAATAGATTTTTTTTTCCAAAAATAAAATATTAATAATAATAATAAGTTTTGCTCGCATAAATATGGTTACATCAGCGGATTCCGTTGGAATTTTCACGGTTGACCGGATTAAAAGCAAGAAAAAGCATAAAGATGAAGAATCTTAACGGGAAGGAGTGGCCGATGAAGTTGCTTTCAGAGGGCCGTAACTATACAAGATACTATTTGTCAGCGGGGTGGAGTGAATTTCGGCGAGCTAATGAGTTATGTGAAGGAGATAAATGTGTATTTAAGTTTCTCAGAAGCGAAGATAAGTTCTGTCTATCAAAAGTTACAAAGAAAACTGAAGTTTTGGAGAGGAGGCCAAGAAGGCAGCCGCCACGTCTGGTGGTGGAGCAGCCAGCTGGAAAAGTTCCGGTGGCTCAAGTTTCAATGAGATCGAGAGTGCGGCCGTCACGTGTGGAGTTACGTGTGGAGGTGGTCCTAGGTTTAAAAGCATGGTCAACAGACGAGATGGAGACTAGACCACATGGAAGACCATTTAAGAAGTAACGACTCAATGTTGATAAGTAATTTTGAAAAAAAATATACTTTAGACTGGACTAACTTTTATGATGTAAACAAGGTCAGGTTTATGTAAAATGGTATTTTTTTATGAGAAACATTTTTTTTTCTTTCTTTTTTTTTGGCGAAATATATTTAAAATAAGACAAACCACACTAAAGAAGGAGGTAAGATGTGATTGTATCAAGGTACATCTTACAAAGAAAAATCAAAGGATAACAAGACCAATTCGCCCGGTTTACACTTGTACCCCACCCCTATGTTTATGCCACGTGTAGGATAATGAAATCACATCGTCCACAACCGATATAGGAGAGAGGTGTATATTTCTGATATAGGAGAGAGGTGTATATTTCTGAAGACCTTTGTAACACCTGTAAATTCGGGCTAGGCAAATAAGTTATTATAAGTCATAATAATGACTTTTCAAATAGAAAATTATTTAGGATAAATAATTTTAACCAAATTATAATGTGTGACATGTATTCCTCACTTTTAAAGAATGTTAAAATCCGACTTCGTATGAATAAATTATGTTTCTTTGAAATTTCGTGATTAAACCAACACAGCTCCGCGTATCATAAAAAGTGAGATTTTAACAAATAATTTTTTAGCTTAAGTAATCTAAACGAAAGTCATAGTAGTCGTTAAACCGAGAGCGTGCATATAAAGAACGTCTAAATCTAATTTCATTAGAGAAAGTTATGATTTTTCTAAAATTCAACGCAACAGTGTGCACATTGATACCGACTTTTAGATCGGTTGACTGTTAGCCTAAACAATCTAAATGAGAGGTGAAGGTCTCGTTAATAAGAATTTGTCGATATAAGGAACATCGAGAATGGAGTCCGTATATAGGAGTTATGCTTTCTACAACAATTTCTAAACAACCTAAGCCTGTCAAAATATACATTTTTGATAGAGTGAGAATTAGTTGTTGGAGTTTAGAGGTAGATCTCGTCGAGAGCTTTCTGAAAATTTAAAAAACGTCGAAAATGAAACTCGTATGAAGAAGTTATGCCATTTTGAAAATCTAGAAAATCGCCTGCGCGATGACGTGGCACCAAGAGAGGGCGCCATGTGGCATGGTCGGGAGACGCCTTCCTCCGAGAGACAAGTTGACATGGCTCCATAAGATTTTGATATGTGGCACCATGGGAACAGGACACGTGACACCTTATAGAAGATGAGTATGTGGACTACTGATATCGTACACGTGGCACGAGCCGAGAGGAGCGACGTCGCAGAAGCGTACGATGCGCACTTGGAAAAATCACATATAAATAGTCCCTACGTATAAGTTCCTCACCCATTACCCCTAGAGCCCTCTCTCTCTCTCTCTAGTTCTTTGATTTTAGCCCTTTTTCCTTTGTTTTTAGCCTACGACGAAGCCCTACGACACCCCTGAGTGCTCAACTAGTTGTAATCTTCGAGTAAGAGTTCCTGAGTTAGTGTTCTACCCGTTTAGATCTTGGTTTTTGCTAAAACATCTGTAAGTTAAGCTACACTTTATTTCTTTCAATATAACTTATATTTATAGTCATAAGTCGTTATTATGGACCTATAAATAAGATTTATCAGTAATTCCAAGTCATTATACTGGTTGATTTACTTACGGGAGAGGTGTCTAGAATGATCATGTTGGCTTGGTTGTTGGATTTCAGAAAAGTTATTATTTCAAAATGATCCTACTACTTAACTGTCAGCATGATTGATCCTTACTTGATAGATCTTGATGTAGATATTGGGATTAGTGATGAATCTATACTACCATTAGTCACCAGTATCACTAGACTAAGACTCCGAATTAATCATACTTAGGTCACTTTAAGGGAACATCTAAGGTGTTATGCGAAACTCTGTCAAGATCACCAGTCACCCACGTAAGTCAAGTGAGTGCATAGTTACTTTCAAACTTACACATAGATACAAGTATTCTAATTGCTTAAATGATATATGTACTGTCTCGACGTGTTTAATACGTACGTGCAACATGATATAATTATTACTTGGTTAAACTATCTATACTTTATCATACTTAATAATAAGATTGGGTAGTAATGGGTTTTGTGAAATATTAACAGAGATGTCGTGTTAGAGTCGTGTGAGATAGTAGTTGTAACAACGCAAATTTTCAAATAAATTTTTCATTTAAAATAAAGTGATTTCATTCAACCAATAGTATTTATTCCATGTTTCATATCAAATACATATATAAAATCCCCAAGATCTCAAATAGCAGCAGTGTGTATGCATCATGCCAGCGCCTTCCCACGGTCCTCGCTAGTACCTGAAACACATACATAACAACTTGTAAGCATAAATGCTTAGTGAGTTCCCCAGTATACGACTTACACACATACGCCCTTCCAGGCCCTGACCTTCCGGTCCACAACACTTCGCCTTCCGGCCCGTAAAATAATCGCCTTCCGGCCCGTAAAATAATCGCCTTCCGGCCCATAACATATTGCCTTCCGGCCCGTAACATATCGCCTTCCGGCCCATAACGTATTGCCTTCCGGCCCATAAGCATATACAGCACATAATACATTTACTCTAACACATATAACACATGTATCATATATCATACCTGACTTTTCTGTCACATAACATATTGCCTTCCGGCCCGTAAATACACATAGCATGCACAGCAACTACCTTTCTATTTATAGCATAAATAACACATATCATATCCGACCTTCCGGGTGTAGTATAGTGAGAAGACTCACCTCGTGGTAATGAAAACTATCAACTCTTGAAATCACTCGCACTCGATCCGCCGATCTGCAGACTCCCTATAATACCATATACCCTTATTAATACTCTTATCATTCAAGACAACTGACCCTAAGAAATTATATGCAGGTCAACTCTGGTCAACGGTCAACTGGACCGGACTCGTCGAGTGCAAAGGTGACTCGACGAGTCGAGACGTCCTCTCCAACTTTCCCTGATGTTCCCTTTCTACTCGTCGAGTATCCCCCTTGACTCGACGAGATCCACGTGGAAGAATCGCGGGGCCACCCCGACTCCACTCGCCGAGTCTGAAGAACAACTCGGCGAGTCCCAGTGAATCTTCAAGTTACTCGCCGAGTCTGTTCATTGGACTCGGCGAGTCCATGCCATGCAGTCGATCAACTGCTTCCTGAAATACGTATGGTCCCGAAATACACAATCATGGGACTTTCTGGACCTCTAAACATCCTATTACTTGGGTATAAACGTTTGGGTAACAACATAATAATCCATCTAATCACCAAATGGGTTTCATAAACCCTAAATCCGTGTACACATCAAAATAACAGGAATGATCCGAAGTATTACCTGAAAAACATACTCTCTGTGTCCCCAAACCTCAGAACTCGATCCCCTTGATCTTCCTTTGGCCAAAACCCTTCCTCTTCTTGCCTAACAAATTCTTCAAGGTTCCAATAGCCTTCACTCTTGCTCTAGATGTCCACAGACGCTTAGGTTCTTCCCAATCGGCCAAAAAGACGGACAATGACGGCCTAAAAGGCGTTATATACGATCCAAAACCAAACGGCTAGGGTTTCTGCTGAACAGCGTCGACTCGTCGAGTCCATATCTGGACTCGTCGAGTCCAGTCGCGAACCCGCGACCAAGTCTGTGGTCCTACTCGGCGAGTCTGGCTCCAACTCGTCGAGTCCCTTCCAAAAATGCCCCAAAAATAGTTTTAAAGCAATACCTGAAATTCCGGGCTGTTACAACTCTCCCCCACTAGAACTAGACTTCGCCCTCGAAGTCTCACTCTGCGAATAACTCCGGATGTTGCTCCCGCATCTCACGCTCCGGCTCCCAAGTCATCTCCGATCCTTTCCGATGTTGCCACTGAACCAACACCAGAGGTACTTCCTTGTTCCGCAGAACCTTGATCTTCCGATCCCTGATAGCTACCGGTCTCTCGGCGTAATTCAGGATCGCATCCACCTGAATATCCTCTAACGGAACCACTGCCGATTCATCGGCTATACACTTCCTCAACTGTGATACGTGAAAGGTATTGTGAATCTGTCCCAACTCTGCTGGCAACTCCAACCGATAAGCTACCCGACCTACCCTTGCAATTACACGAAATGGACCTATGAACCGGGGCCCCAACTTGCCCCTCTTTCTGAACCGGATCACTCCCTTCCAAGGAGAAACCTTCAGGAGAACGAAGTCGCCAACCTGGAATTCCAGCTCGGACCGGCGTCTGTCCGCATAACTCTTCTGTCGGCTCTGGGCGGTCAATAACCTCTGCCTAACCTGCTGAATCTGCTCTGTCGTCTGGAGTACGATCTCTGTACTGCCCATCACTCTCTGTCCCACCTCTCCCCAGCAAATGGGAGTCCGACACCTCCTACCATACAACAACTCAAAAGGTGGCATACCAATGCTCGAATGATGGCTGTTGTTGTAAGAAAACTCAACCAAAGGCAAATGCGCATCCCAGCTACCCCCGAAGTCTAACACACACGCTCTAAGCATGTCTTCCAATGTCTGGATCGTCCGCTCGCTCTGACCGTCTGTCTGGGGATGGTATGCGGTACTAAAATGCAGTTTAGTACCCAGATCCTCATGGAATTTCTTCCAGAACCTGGAAGTGAAGCGTACATCACGGTCTGAAACAATCGAGATCGGCACTCCATGCCGAGATACTACCTCTCTCACGTATAACTCCGCCAACTTCTCCGCTGATGAACTCTCGCTAATGGCAAGGAAGTGTGCACTCTTCGTCAATCTATCCACAATCACCCAAATTGCATTGACTCCCCTGGCAGTTCTCGGCAATTTGGTGATGAAATCCATAGTAATCTGTTCCCACTTCCACTCAGGAATCTCCAAGGGCTGCAACTTACCATGCGGTCTCTGGTGCTCGGCCTTAACCCTACGGCAGGTCAAACACCTCTCAACGAACCATGCGACGTCTCTCTTCATACAAGGCCACCAATATTCCTTCCTCAAGTCCAAATACATCTTCGTAGCACCGGTATGGATCGAGAATTTCGATCTATGAGCCTCCTCCATCAAAGTAGCACGCGTACCGCCCACGAATGGTACCCAAATCCGACCCTGAAACGTCAGAAGTCCTCGTCCATCCTTAACGAACTCTGAAATTAACCCAACGACCCGCTCTTCCTTCTGCATCTCGGATCTCACAACCTCGGCCTGTGCCCCACGAATAACATCTAATACTGGAGACATCACCGTCAGTCTCAGACATACGTCTCGCAATGGGGTGCTCTCCGCCCTACGACTCAATGCATCGGCTACCACGTTAGCCTTGCCTGGGTGGTATAGGATCTCACAGTCATAATCCTTAACCACGTCCAACCATCTCCTCTGACGCATATTTAGGTTGGGTTGATCCATCAAATACTTCAAACTCTTATGGTCCGTGTATATAGTACAACAAACCCCGTACAGGTAGTGACGCCAAATCTTGAGAGCGAACACTACTGCCCCCAACTCTAAGTCATGCGTGGGATATCTCGCCTCGTGAGGCTTTAATTGCCTCGATGCATAAGCTATCACATGGCCTCTCTGCATCAACACTGCACCCAGTCCCGAAATCGATGCGTCGCAATATACGACAAAATCCTCCATCCCCTCCGGGAGGGTTAATACCGGGGCTTCGCACAGTCTCTGACGTAGTGTCTCGAAGGAAGTCTGTTGCTCGGGTCCCCATGAGAATGTAACACCATTCCGGGTCAATCTGGTGAGTGGTACCGCGATCTTGGAGAAGTCCCTAATAAACCTCCGATAGTACCCCGCCAACCCAAGGAAACTCCTGATCTCGGAAGGTGACTTCGGTGCCTCCCAACTCATCACTGCTTCCACCTTGGCCGGATCGACCAATATCCCTGCCTGATTAACAACATGTCCAAGAAATTGGACCTCCCGCAACCAGAAGTCACATTTGGAGAATTTTGCATATAGCTTCTCCGACCTCAATACCTCAAGGACCTCCCTCAAATGTCCCTCATGCTGCTCTCTAGTTCGCGAATACACTAGGACGTCGTCGATAAATACAATCACAGACCGATCCAGCATCGGCCTGCATACCCTGTTCATGAGGTCCATGAACACTGCCGGGGCATTGGTGAGCCCGAAAGGCATCACCACGAACTCGTAATGCCCATACCGCGTCCTGAATGCTGTCTTCTGGACGTCCTCATCCTGCACTCTTACCTGATGGTACCCTGATCTCAAATCGATCTTGGAAAACCAAGATGCCCCTTGCAACTGATCGAATAGATCATCGATCCTAGGTAACGGATAGCGGTTCTTGACCGTCACCTTGTTCAACTCCCGGTAATCAATGCACATCTGGTGTGAACCATCCTTCTTCTTGACGAACAGAATCGGTGCTCCCCACGGCGAGCTACTCGGCCGAATAAATCCCTTCCCCAGCAACTCCTGGAGTTGCGAGGACAACTCTTGCATCTCTGGAGGTGCAAGACGGTAAGGCACCTTCGCAATAGGCGCAGCCCCCGGAATCAGATCGATACCAAACTCTACTTGCCTCGCAGGAGGTACTCCCGACAACTCCTCAGGAAAAATATCTGGAAACTCGCGCACCACTGGAACCTCCTCCACTGTCCTCGGTCTCTCGGAAGCCTCCCGCGTATCCATCACATACGCCACAAAACCTCTACATCCCTGCTGTAGGCATTGCCTCGCCCTAGCGGCCGAACAAAAAGCTGATCCCGAACGGGTACCCTCGCCGTATACCGTAAGAACTCCCCCACTAGGGTCTCGTATAGTCACCAGCTGGCGCTCACAGTCGATGACAGCGCTGAATCGGCTCAACCAGTCCATGCCCACAATGACACAGACATCCCCCATCGCAATAGGAATTAGGTCAATCGGAAACGCAACTCCGAAAATCTCTAGTACGCATCCCCGAAGAACCTCCGTGGCACAAACCACCCTCTCGGCCGCTATAGAAACGCTCAGAGGCCGACTTAACGGCTCACGACTAATGTTGATATGCTGACTAAAAGCTAAAGATACAAAGGATCTACTCGCACCCGAATCAAATAACACTAGAGCAGGCATTGAGTTCACAAGAAAAGTACCTACACATACATTAACATAAGCATAACATTTCGACTTTAAAGTAAATACGTGAATTACAGCATACCTGCCACAACATCGGGCGCAGCGCGGACCTCCTCCGCAGTCAGCTGAAAGGCTCTCCCGCGAGCCCTCGGGGCCTCGACCTTCGCCGGTCGGGTTTCAGTAGTCCTGGTAGTAGGTGTAGATCCCTGACGAAGCTGCGGGCACTCGGCCTTCTGATGGCCTGTCTGGTTGCAGTGAAAGCAAACCATGAACCCCTTAGGACAATCCCTGGCAATGTGTCCTTCCTTGCCACACTTGTAGCAACCACCAGCTCGACACGCCCCCTCATGACCCTTGCCGCACTTTCCACAAGTGCGGCCCTTCGGACCTCCCATCCTCGAATCAGCGGACTTGATCCGCTTGGCTGCCGACTGAGACTGAGTCGGTCGTCGGTCCACCTGCCGAGACTCGGCCTCCTCCCTGGCCTGAGTCTCCAACTCAATCTCGCGCTTCCTGGCATTCGCCTGAAGCTCAGTGAAAGTACGATAGGTGGAGTTTGACACAAACTCCCGGATATCCCTCCTCAAAACGCCTAAATACCGGCTCATCCGTGACTGCTCTGTAGACACCAGCTCTGGGCAGAACATCGCCATTCGTGAAACTTCCGTGTGACCACCGCAACGGAATCAGTACCCTGCTTAAGGGTCAAGAACTCCTGAATCAATCGTTCCCTCTCCACTGGGGGAACGTACTCGTCCCTGAATATCTCAGTAAACCTCTCCCATGTCACCACTGTAATCTCCGCCAGAGTGAAGTTCGCCGTCACGAACTTCCACCAATCCTTCGCTCCCAGACGGAGCTGGTTCAAGGCGAACCGTACCCTCAGGTGCTCTGGGCATGAGCAAGTGTAGAAGCACCCCTCAATGTCGGCGATCCACCTCATCGCAGCAATCGGATCCTGCGTCCCATCGAACTCAAGGGGTTTCGTGTTGCTGAATTCCCGGAACAGCAACGAATCGCCCCCTTGCGGCCTGGCAGCGGCCACAGCTGCGGTAGCGGCAGCGGCTGCGGCCTCAGTCAGTGCGGCGTACCGCTCCTCAAACGTCTCCATCAGTGTGGTCTTAATAGACCCAAACATCTCCGGGATCTCAGCCCGGATCGCTGCAGCTACCTCCTCCTGAATCATCTGACGAATATCCTCGTCGCTCACACTGCTCGAACTCGCCCCATGACGTGTGGTAACCATGATGTCTCTGAAATACAACATAAAATTATCAGAGACTCCATCAAGTACAATTGTACTCGATAACGCAACCCTACTCAATCTCCGATATCCAGGGATTCTTACTTGGGTCTTCCACCGACCCGGTGTCTTCGGTAGTACGGGCCCAGTACTACCGACCACACCGTGTCAGTATTCGTCCCAAATCTTCCTCCCCAAACCCCGAATAGTAAGTACTCTACCTCTAGTATGCACTATCTACCTGCACGCTATCGAATATCTCATATAAGCAAACTCCCTAGACTAAGGCATCACAAAACAGGCCATTCTAGTCCTATCATGAATACCTAGTCTTCTAGCATGCATAACAATTCATAATTCAGTGCATAACATAACATTGTAAGGTATTCTGGGGATCTTTACCGTTCGGGCGCTGGCTGATCGTACACACTGCTCCGTTCTTGTTTACCACTTTACCATTTATAAAAATTTATGTCTTTATTATTTTTAAAAGATTTTTCCTCAAATCCTCGGTTTGAGTTCAGTTATACCCGAAGGTACACCCGAATCCCTCAAACCAAGGCTCTGATACCAATTGTAACAACGCAAATTTTCAAATAAAATTTTCATTTAAAATAAAGTGATTTCATTCAACCAATAGTATTTATTCCATGTTTCATATCAAATACATATATAAAATCCCCAAGATCTCAAATAGCAGCAGTGTGTATGCATCATGTCGGCGCCTTCCCACGGTCCTCGCTAGTACCTGAAACACATACATAACAACTTGTAAGCATAAATGCTTAGTGAGTTCCCCAATATACGAGTTACACACATACGCCCTTCCAGGCCCTGACCTTCCGGTCCACAACACTTCGCCTTCCGACCCGTAAAATAATCGCCTTCCGGCCCATAACATATTGCCTTCCGGCCCGTAACATATCGCCTTCCGGCCCATAACGTATTGCCTTCCGGCCCATAAACATATACAGCACATAATACATTTACTCTAACACATATAACACATGTATCATATATCATACCTGACTTTTCTGTCACATAACATATTGCCTTCCGGCCCGTAAATACACATAGCATGCACAGCAACTACCTTTCTATTTATAGCATAAATAACACATATCATATCCGACCTTCCGGTCTCACAATCAAACCCTTCCGGGTGTAGTATAGTGAGAAGACTCACCTCGTGGTAATGAAAACTATCAACTCTTGAAATCACTCGCACTCGATCCGCCGATCTGCAGACTCCCTATAATACCATATACCCTTATTAATACTCTTATCATTCAAGACAACTGACCCTAAGAAATTATATGCAGGTCAACTCTGGTCAACGGTCAACTGGACCGGACTCGTCGAGTGCAAAGGTGACTCGACGAGTCGAGACGTCCTCTCAAACTTTCCCTGATGTTCCCTTTCTACTCGTCGAGTATCCCCCTTGACTCGACGAGATCCACGTGGAAGAATCGCGGGGCCACCCCGACTCCACTCGCCGAGTCTGAAGAACAACTCGGCGAGTCCCAGTGAATCTTCAAGCTACTCGCCGAGTCTGTTCATTGGACTCGGCGAGTCCATGCCATGCAGTCGATCAACTGCTTCCTGAAATACGTATGGTCCCGAAATACACAATCATGGGACTTTCTGGACCTCTAAACATCCTATTACTGGGGTATAAACGTTTGGGTAACAACATAATAATCCATCTAATCACCAAATGGGTTTCATAAACCCTAAATCCGTGTACACATCAAAATAACAGGAATGATCCGAAGTATTACCTGAAAAACATACTCTCTGTGTCCCCAAACCTCAGAACTCGATCCCCTTGATCTTCCTTTGGCCAAAACCCTTCCTCTTCTTGCCTAACAAATTCTTCAAGGTTCCAATAGCCTTCACTCCTGCTCTAGATGTCCACAGACGCTTAGGTTCTTCCCAATCGGCCAAAAAGACGGACAATGACGGCCTAAAAGGCGTTATATACGATCCAAAACCAAACGGCTAGGGTTTCTGCTGAACAGCGTCGACTCGTCGAGTCCATATCTGGACTCGTCGAGTCCAGTCGCGAACCCGCGACCAAGTCTGTGGTCCTACTCGGCGAGTCTGGCTCCAACTCGCCGAGTCCCTTCCAAAAATGCCCCAAAAATAGTTTTAAAGCAATACCTGAAATTCCGGGCTGTTACAGTAGTTGTGATAGGTTAGTGAGAATTGTGCAAAATAATAAGCAGTATCTATCCCAAGTACTATTGTACTGTCATGTCTGCTGTGTCTATCCAAAGTACTATTATACTGTCGTGCTAAACCAAAGTACTATTGTACTGTTGTGCCTGTCGTGACTATCCAAAGTACTAATGTATTATCATGTTGTCGTGTTTACCCAAAGTATAATCATATTGTCGTGCATAATCAAAAAACTAGTGCATTAAATATTCACATCAAGTTTTAGGGACAGATAGAGAGACCAACCCTAAGGGTTAAAGATGTTTATATAGGGTGTAACACCCCAAATTAGGGTTTTTAGAAAATGCATGTACGCCCGACATACATAAGCGTACGCCCCGCATACGCACCCGAAGTCCTGATCCATCTCGCGTTGGTACGCTAAGCATACCAAATGGTACACCCCAATGTACTGACTTTTCAGCTAGTACGCTAAATGTATCGAGTAGTACGTCCCGCGTACTACTCCAAGGGCTAATTTGCAACTTTTAATTAATGAAGGGAAAAAGCGAAACGTGCCAAGATCCGCGTGTTACTGGTAATACAAAATTACCAATTTCAATCTAATATGAAATTCATAGATCAACTGAAATTCAATGAGTCTTATCAATAACATTTTAATCTCAGATTATACTCTTCAATTTATGACTGAGATGCCAATGATCACAAATAAGGGTACCTTAGAGAGAGAGAGAGGTTTGACCTTCTATTGTTTTTTAATTATTAAAATAAATAAATAAATATTAAATTTAAAAAATGAAACAAATAGAAAATAAATACAAAAGGGTATTATAGTAAATTTAATTTTCGAAGAGACCAAAACCACAAACAATGATGGTCAAAAGGATCACCGATCCAAAAAAAAGTAAGGTTTAGACCAAAACCAATATATATATATATATATATATATACCATAACGATTATTTTTGATGTTTTATCTAAAACAAAAAACAACAAAATAAACAAAAAACAATAAAAGGAAAAAATAAATATATAAATAAGATTTTATTAGATAAAAACAACCAAAAGATAAAAAGGAAAAAAAAAATAAATCAAATCGTAAGGGGTTTTGAATTAGATAAAATTGCAAAAATGGTCCCTATGCTTGGCAAATTTATGTGCTTTTGGTCCAAAATGAAACGTTGGTGCATCACTGGTCCAATTTCAGATACTTTGTATAGTTTTGGTCCCCATGGTTGGCATTTTTGTGTAGTTTTGGTCTATACCTCACCTAAAATGACCAATATACCCTTACATATTTCTTTTTTCATTTCTTTTATTTTATTTATTATTATTTCAATTAAAAGAAATGGAAAAAGAAATTACCACCCCACCCTACTCTTTCTTTCTCTCTCTCTCTCTCTCTCAACATAATCGATCTATCCTCTCCCTTTCTTCTACCAGTGCTCGGAAACTACCACCTACACCACCGTGGTTGCCCCTGCTTGTGCATAACATCCCCTTAGTAAACTCCGGTGATGATGGCTTGCGACCCATATGCAAAATCCAACGATGTGACCCAACTCCCACCGCTCATTCGTCTTCTACTGGATCTAAAAAGCATCATTTTCCGACAAAGACGAACAACTTCTCAGCCAAAGCTCAGCCTTCTCTGCCACCTGTAAATCCCCAATCGCCAACATCCAAATCTCTAGCTCTCACGGTTACCACCACCCACAACAAATCTTTACCTACACTGTTCACTATCGTCTCTTACATCTCTTCCTACTGAAGATTTGTGGTTTGTGTTGTTGCTTCCTTACCTACGATTAGGGGTTTGTGTTATGGCCATCTCCGACCCTCTCTCATATGCCGCCGCCATTTCTCAGATCTACGTCGCCAGCACTGTTTTCTCAAATTATACATCAACGCAAGAGAAGAAGGATCGTCACCCTCAACCATCTTCGCCTATGATTTCACCACTATGTTTATAGGGATGAATCTAAAAAACACTCCACTGCCATTATGTGTACAAGGGTGGTGGGATTGGGTTGCACGGAGAAAGAACAAAGAACGAGAGTTTATGTTCTTGATTGTGTGTATATAAGTGCTTGATTGTGTATCTCGAGTTTCCAGAGAGCGAACGAGCGAGAGAGAGAGAGAGAGAGATAGAGAGAGAGAGAGAGAAGTGTAGCAGTGGTCGCAGGTGAGGCGGGTGATGGGTGTACCATTGGTCGGAAGTGAGGCGTTGATCTTAGGGACGTTGACAGATGCATCCTTTTTTGAGCTTATTTGTTTGAATTTCCTCCCATTAATCTCCTTTCTACCAATGAGAACATTGATCGGTTCACATGAGAGAGAGTGTGTGTGTGATTTTGTATTTTCAATTAGTTAAAAATATTAATATAAATAAAAAAATGGAAAAACAAATTATAAGGGCATAATGGTCTTTTTAAGTAGATAAGGACCAAAAACGATAGAAAGATCCAATTTTGGACCAATGGTGCACCAACGTTTCGTTTTGGACCAAAAACACATAAATTTGACAAACACACGGACCATTTTTGCAATTTTGTCTTTGAATTATATAATATCAAGGAAGTATGCACAAAACAACTTAGATACAAAAGAAACTTTAAGTCTTTGAGGATTGGGTCGCTAAGCCACTCGCCACCAGGCATAAGCATGCTAAGCATGTGTTGCACCACTCCATGCCTTGAGAAAAGAGAGAGAAAATTGAATGATAGGTTTTGGTTGACTATTTTTTTTCTTTTAAATTAAAGTAAATCTATTAAACTAACACACTATCACTTTTTTTTTTCCAACTTAGATACTAACACCCCCATCAAAATATCTGGTGCCTAAAAGGTATCAATTTAACTCCAACATTTTTTTACTTTTGGTTGAGTAATAATAACTTAAAAAGGTAATATATTTTTTGATTTATACATATTTGGTTATTGAGTTTTTTTTTTCATTTACATTTACCATTTCAACTTGTTAAACTATACACATTCAGTTCTTATGACCGGCTACTCCAGGTTAGCCGGTAAAATGACTTAATAGGGTAATATATTTATCATTTTGTACACATTTAATCCTCAATATTTTTGTACACATTTAATCCTTAATATTTTTTTTCTGTAAAATAAGTCATTTTGTTTTTGTACTTATTCAGTATTTATGAATGATCTTTTTAGGTTTTTCTCATGACATTTTAAGTGGGACAATCATTAATGAGGTGTTTGGGGCTTTTGATGCTTATGTCCATCGCGAGCTCGACTACTTGGTTGTTTTTGTCATCTGTTATGAACGTTATAACTTCTTCATACGATCTCAGATTTTAACAATCTTTATATCCATGCGTTCGTATTTCAATCTACTACAACTTTCATTTAGATTACTCATGTTAAAAACTAATATATTTTTACTTACGATCTTTATATCCATACGTTTTTTATGAATGCATGTAGGGATTTTTTTTTTATATAAAATCGTAAGTAAAAATATATTACATTTTAACGAGAGTAATCATAACGAAAGTTATAGACTCAAAAAACGAAGTTGAAGGGGTATATGTGGACAAAAAAACTCACTGACCGAATATGTACAAATTGAAAAATATATTACCCTTTTAAGTCATTATCCATTTGGTTGACAATTCACTATTTATGTTCAACCTAAGGCTAAAGGGAGTGGTAACACTCCTAACACATTGTCACGTTAGATTTTTGAATGTCACTTTATTTTTAGCCATTTAGCACCTGGTCGTAGCATTTGGTAGGGAGTGGTAACACTCCTAACACTCTAGTTTTTTTTCTTTTTTCTAATTTAATTTAATTACTTTATTTTTAATATACAAATATTTTTTGTGCACAAATATTAAACAAATTTTATTTTTTTGCTTAATTTTTTATTTTGTTAGGAAAATCTAAAGTACATTCATCGAAACTGAACTTAGTCTAAACAAATCAAAGTTCTACCACATATATAGCAAAATGCATTTGGCGAGTTCTAATTTTCTACCTTTAATTTTAATTAAGAAACCAAAATATTATCACTTGGAGATTGAATTCAGGTAACATTTACAAATTGCAATGCATTTTGGAAATTTAAGGCAAATGCCCATTTCACAAGTCTATGGAGAAATATATTTGATATTCATCCTGCAGCCACAATAAAAGGATCAGTTAATAAAGTCAGCCCAACAATTTGCCAACGGTTGAGAAGCCCACTGAAGAATGTAGCCATGTTATGGATATAATTACCAACCTGCATTAATGATAATGGATAATGTTAAAGAAAATGTTACATATTAATTCCAATAAGCAAAACTTGATGAGAAAAGAACCTACTTTTTCACTAAGTGCAGACTGGATAAGCAATATATCACTTAATACTTGACTCACAATGTCGCCATTGTTGCCATATGTGTCGAAGAAACTCATATCTTGATTTAGAAGTACTTTAACATATCTAGACCTAATAACAGTTGTTTGCTTTTCTCCAGTAAGAATCCAACATGAAACCTCCGAATGGAAAAGTACAAAATGAGCATTGTGAAAATGATGGATAAATGGTAGTATATAAGAATATGTACCTATCCAACCAGCAGCAAAAACACCACCAACAATATAAAGAAGGGTCAGAGCAAGCTGCAGAAATCATGATAGTGTATGAATTTATGGTTTTATGATTATGATCTTATGAACAATTGATCTCATGAAGCAAATGGTTTCGAATCTCATTAGAAAATCATAATGCTTTAAAATTGTTCGGAAAGATTTGATGATAGGAGAAAATCTAATTACTAGATTCACAAATAGCAATATGGTTATTTTCAGAAAACAGCTTCGACAACCACCCAAAGAAAAAATATCATGAATTAAAGTCTTTATGCTACACATAGAGTAAATAAATGATATCTGAGGAATTTTATCGAGCACTTGGTATTTGTCCAAACACTATGGAAAGACAAAGGTAAATTGCAGAAATCAATCACATAAATCACAAAAATAGAGTATAGGAGTTGATAATTCATTGAAATATGAAGAACAAAAACAGAAACAATGGAGATGCATAATGGAATAGCAAAATAATCGAGATGTAAAAAAGATGAACAAAAACTCGGGATGAAAATCACAACGATGAAGGATTGAACACATTTATTCATCTCTCTCTAAGATGTTGACGAGGCTTCGATGTCGACCCCCTTGGTGCAAGCTAGGGCGGTGTTCAGCGCCCTTGGCGACCGATTATGAGCTCACTCGCTGTAGCCTAAGAGGTGTCATCACCAACATTTATTTATTTATTTTACTTTTGGTTGACACAACATTGTTGTACTTTTGGTTGCCATTCACCATTTATGTTCAACCTTCCCTTTTCACTCTCTCTCCATTCTCTCCCAACCTTTTTTTTTTTTTCCCTTTCACCCCTATCTTTTTGAACTTTAATTTCGTCATCGACATAAGTGTCTCGTATGTATACAAACCCTTCATTCTATCTTCGAGGTTCATCATTATTTAATCAATCGACTGCATCCGAGGAAATCAGTTAGATAAATCACACAACTCTCCCCTTTTCTCCCAAGAAATCACCAGTGGACCCTAATTCTCTATTTGATTCCGAGTATTTTCAACCGAAAACCAAATACCCAAACATATTTGAACTGAGAAATCATAAATCTTGAAATGAAAGGACCACGAGTATATCTAGAAACGGCATATGAAAACAAAATGGTATTACTACCTGGTAATACCGTATGATTTCTTTTCTTTATAAAGATGTTCATTGCATATAAGGTGTTTGACAAAACGCCTCGGCGAGTTCTCTCTAAAATATGGTATTCTCATGTTCTGAACAATATGTAATTTGATCTATTAATCCATGAACTTAGCGAGCCACATATGAATGTACCCATAGTTACCATGTAATTAAAATGAGCAGAAGATAAGTTCATCCTTCTTGTTTATAGCAAAACTTATTAATGTTTCAGGTGCGTGGGGGCATAAGGGCACATATTTTTGGCAATTGGCATCCCTCTTTCCCAAATTCTAAAGCCCTCTGCAAATGGCCCCTCGTGGGCTCAGGTCCTTCTTCAAGATATTGCTTGACCGTTCTGCCCCTCACCTTGTAATCATTTATTTCAAGTAATCCAATTTCTATTTTTCCTTTTCCTGTAATTTTCATTCTCATGCAATTTTGCAGGAATTGCCACCCGGATTTGTCCGCAAGCACTTGAAGAAGAAGATCCCTGAGAACCCAATACTCCTATCAAGAAATGGAGAGTATGAATGGAGATTGAAGATAAAAAAAGAAGGTGAAATCTACTGCTTTACCGATGGATGGAGCGACGTCGTTGAAGATAGCGACTTGGGATTTGGGGATTTTCTTGTGTTTTGGCTCGTTGATGAATCCACCTTCAAACTTTCAATTTTCAGTCCAAATGGGTGCGAAAAAAACTTCCCCTTAAAAATCCATGATGACACTGATGAAGAAGAAGAAGAAAAGGAAGAAGATAATTATGATGATGACGGTGGCAATGGAGTAGAATATGAGGAGGATGAGGATGACGATGGTGGTGATATTGATGGGGATGACGGGGATCCTTACTTTATGAAGATTATATCTAAAGACAAATATACTTTGGTAAGATAAAAGTATCATAAATAGATTTTTTATTCCAAAAATAAAATAATAATAATTATAAGTTTTGTTCGCATAAATTTGGTTACATCAGCGATTTCCGTTGGAATTTTCTCGGTTGACCGGACTAAAAGCAGGAAGAAGCATAAATATGAAGAATATTGAGGGAAAGGAGTGGCCCATGAAGTTATGTTTACAGGGCGGTATTAAATATACAAGATACTATTTATCAGGGGGTTGGAGTGAATTTAAGCGGGCTAATGAGTTATGTGAAGGAGATAAATGTGTGTTCAAGTTTCTCAAAAGGGAAGATAAGTTCTGTCTAGCAAAAGTCACCAAGAAAAGTGAAGTCTTGAAGAGGAGGTCGGGAAGGCAGCCGCCACGCGTGGTGGTGGAGCGGCCAGCAGGAAAAGCTCCGGCAGCTCAAGTTTCAATGAGATCGAGAGGGCGGCAGGTGGTGATGGGTTTAAAGGCGTGGTCCACGAAGTTGGATGGTAAAGCTCCGGTGGTTGAAGGATTGAAGAGGAAGAAAGGGCGGCCGCCACGTATGGAGGTACGTGTGGAGGTGGTGTTGGGTTTAAAGGTGTGCTCCACAGACGAGACGAAGTTCAGACCACGTGGAAGGCCATTTACGAAGAAACGGCTCAATGTTGATAAGTAATTTTGAAAAAAAATATTTAAAGTGGACTAACTTTTACGATGTAAACAAGGTCACAACTATGTAAAATGTTCCTTTTTAGAAACGTCACTCATCTGATTGTTTGTTTGTTTTTTTTTAAACGGCGAAATATATTAAATAAAACAAAAAACAAACCACACGTAGCAAGGAGCTAAGACGTGATTGTATTAAGGTGTGTCTTACAAAGGAAAATCAAAAGGATAATAACACCAATTCACCCGGTTTACACTTGTACCCCCACCCCTGTGTTTATGCCACAAGTTTGATAATGAAATCACATCGAGAGGGGTGGATATTTTTGAAGACCTTTGTAACACCCGCAAATTCGGTTTAGGCAAATTAGTTATTATAAGTCATAATAATGACTCTTTAAAAGGTATAAAATGTGTGACAAAGATTCTACACATATAAAAAACGTTAAAATCCGACTTATGAAAAATTTATGGTTATTCGAAGTTTCATGATTAAACCGATACGACTCCGCGTATCATAAAAATTGATATTTTGATAAATAAATTTTACTTAAGTAAACTAAACGAAAGTAGTAGTTGTTAAACCGAGAGTGTGCATATAAAGAACGTCTAAATCTGATTTTATTAAAGAAAGTTATAATTTTTCTAAGATTCAACGCAACAGTGTGCGCATTGGTATCGACTTTTAGATTGGTTGATTGTTAGCTTAAACAATCTGAACGAGAGTTGAATATCTCGTTAATAAGAGTTCGTCGATATAAGGAACATCGAGAACGGAGTTTGTATGTAGGAATTATGCTTTCTGTATCGATTTCTAACACAACCATAAAGTCTCAAACTTTAAGACTTTGGACGTCCAAAAAGTCCTTATTACATGTTCTTAATCCATTAAGACCTCCTATAAGCAACATGAAGCCAAACTAGCCAAAGGGACCTCATTTTTATAACTTAGAGCCCTTCCTAGGGTCTGAAAGGACAACTTAAAATGTCCAAGACAAATCATGCACAACTTTGGGACTTTTGGGACAAGAAGAGCACCAAAAAGCTATCAAAATAAGATCTATACAATACAAGCACAAAGGAATAAGCTTTTTACCTTATGGGGCTTCTAAATGACAAGATGATCCCAAATCTACAAGCTTGCTTCAGTCTCCAAATACCTTGATGCAACTTCTTCTTCTTCAACCACACAAGAAACACATTCTTAGCTCACACACACATACACACACCAAAGAGAAGCTATGGTTTGCCAAAAACGATCTCAGGACTTGGAGACTGAAAGTATTGGGGTAAAGGGTCCATAATGGGGTTTAAATACCCAACAAACCCTAAAAGTTAGGGTTGTACTCGGACATACATACACACTGCGTACATATGCGTACTCCCTACATACTAGGGCGCGCCCTAGTACGCCTAGCATACTCATATGTACGCCTAGCGTACCCCCTCCGATCAAAATTACCAATTTGCCCCTCAGGCCTCTTAGGGCTAAATTCCACCAAATTCAAAGACCAACATGACATATTAATTACCGAGGGAAGGATTTGAAAATACCTGGAATCACGGGATGTTACATTATAGTCATAAGTTGTTATTATGGACCTATAAATAAGACATATCAGTAATTCCAAGTCATTATACTGATTGATCTACTTACGTGTGAGGTGTTTAGAATGTTCATGTTGGCTTGGTTGTTGGATTTCAGAAAAGCTATTATGATGAAATAATCTTGCTGCCCAACCTGGCCGATCCTTCATTGATAGATCCTTCATTGATAGATCTTGACGTAGACATTGGGATTAATGAGGAATCTAGACTACCATTAGTCGCCATAATCATTAGACTAAGACTCTTTATTAATCATACTTAGGTCATGTTAAGGGAACATCTAAGGTGTTAGGTGAAACTCTGCCCAGATCACCAGTCACCCACCCAATTCAATTGAATGCATAGTTACTTTCAAACTTACACATAGATACAAGTATTCTAATTGCTTAAATGTTATGTGTGTTGTCTTGACGTGTTTAAAATATCTATACTTTATCATACTAAATAATAAGATTAGGTAGTAATGGGTTGTGTAAATAATAAACGAGAGGTCGTGCTAGTGCCGTGTGAGATAGTAGTTGTGATAGGTTAGTGAGAATTGTGCAAAATAATAAGCCGTGTCTATCCCAAGTACTAATGTACTGTCCTGCCTGCCATGTCTACACAAAGTACTATGATACTTTCGCGCTAAACCAAAGTACTATTGTACGGTCGCGCCTATCATGGATATCCAAAGTACTAATGTACTGATGTGTTGTCGTGTTTACCCAAAGTGATAGATTGTGAGCAATAGTTGGTTAGAGTTCGCACTCCTAGTGGGGGAGAGTTAGTGATCCAGGGCGAGAGGCAAAAGCACGGACCGACTTTCTGTTCAGCAACAAGGGCGATGCTCCACATTCAGCAAGGTTGCACATGATACGTTGCTTATGTCATGGATACCCGGTATAAGGGTAAGGCGACGGTTGATGATGTACCGGTAGTACGAGTGTACCCGTAGGAATTACATGGGATACCTCCGGAAAGACAAGTTGAGTTCCGGATTGACCTGGTCCTTAGTGTGGATTCGATAGCCAAGGCACCATATTAGTTGTCTATGCAGTGGCAAGAGCTGCTAAACAATGGTTTTATCAGGCCGAGCAATTCGCCATGGGGAGCCCCGATCCTTTTTGTGAAGAAGAAGGATGGGTCGCATCGCATGTTCATAGATTATCGGGAGCTGAACAAGGTAACGATGAAGAACCGTTACCCACTCCCGAGAATAGATGATTTGTTTGACCAGCTTCAGTGAGCATCTTGGTTCTCTAAGATTGATTTATGGTCCGGATATCACCAGATGCGAGTCAGAGATGATGATGTGCAAAAGACCGCTTTTAGGACCCGCTATGGTCATTATGAGTTCGTGGTGATGCCGTTTGGGCTCACCAATGCTCTAGCCACGTTCATGGACCTCATGAACCGTGTGTGCAGATTGATGTTTGATTGGTCTGTAATAGTATTCATTGATGACATCTTGGCTTACTCCAAGACTCAGGAGCAGCATGAGGAGCACCTGAGGGAGATGATGGAGACACACTGAGGATGGAGAGACTTTTTGCGAAGTTCTCCAAGTGTGAGTTCTGGTTGCGCGAGGTGCATTTTATTGGGCACCTTGTCAACCAGAATGGTATTTTGGTAGATTCGGCCAAGATAAAGGTTGTGATGCAGTGGGAGACTCTGAGGTCTCCAACTGAGATATGAAGTTTCCTGGGTCTGGAAGGGTATTACAGGAGATTTATCTAGGACTTCTCTAAAATAGTAGTTCCGTTGACCCGACTGACCAAGAAGTCGGTGGTTTTTTGTTGAGGTCCTGAGCAGCAGACAACCTTTGAGATGCTCAGGCAGCGATTATATGAGGCGTCGATTCTCACCCTGTCGGAGGGGGTAGATTACTTCATAGTCTACTGTGATGCTTTGATCACAGGCATGGGAGCAGTGTTGATGTAACGGGGTCATGTGATAGCTTATGCTTCGAGGTAGCCGAAGCCTCACGAGGCTAACTATCCGACGCATGATTTAGAGTTGAGCGATGTGGTGTTCGTCCTCAAGATTTGGCGGCATTACCTCTACGGGGTCCGGTGTACCATTTACACGGACCACAAGAGTTTGAGGTGTCTCATGGATCAACCAAATCTGAACATGAGGCAACATCAGTGGTTAGATGTGAAGGACTACGATTGTGAGATCCCTTACCACCTGGGCAAGGCCAACATAGTGGTTGACTCCATGAGCGGCAAGACGGTAGCGAACCCGATCCGAGACATCTGTATGAGGATAACAGTGATGACTCCATTGTTGGAGCAGATCCGTGAGGCGTAGGTCGAGGGCCTGAAGGAGGAGCATCGGAAGTGTGAGCGGATCATAGGCAAGGTGGCCTCTTTTGACTATGACAGCTGCGGATTGTTAACCCTGCATGGAAGGGTCTGGGTACCGTACTGGGCGGGGTACGACAGATATTGATGGACGAGGCCCATAAGTCTAGGTTCTCCATCCATCCAGGGGCGACAAAGATGTACAAAGATCTTTGACCCAATTACTGGTAGCCCTGCATGAAGTGGGATGTTGCTTGGTACGTAGAGAGATGTCTAACCTGTAGGAAGGTCAATGCGGAGCACCAGAGGCAACATGGAAAGATGCAACCGTTGGACATCCCCATATGGAAGTGGGAGGACATTACTATGCATTTTATCACTAGGCTTCCCAGGACTACACGTGGGGTCGATCCGATATGGGTCATTGTGGATCGGTTGACCAAGAACGCCCACTTCATACCGATCCAGGAAAGCATCTTGGTCGAGAAGTTAGCTGAGATCTATGTACGAGAGGTGGTGGCATGACATGGAGTACCTATCTCAGTAGTATTAGACCGAGATGTCCGTTTTACTTCCAAATTTTGGAAGCGGTTTCACGACGAGATGGGTACTCGTCTCCTTTTCAGCACCGCTTTCCACCTTCAGACGGACGGGCAGAGCAAGAGGATGATTCAGACTCTTGAGGACATGCTTCGAGCATGCGTGTTAGATTTCGGTGGCAGTTGGGATACGTATCTTTCGTTAGCAGAATTTTCGTATAACAATAGCTACAACTCCAGTATAGATCGGCCTCCCTTCGAGATGTTGTATGGGAGGAAGTTAAGGACCCCAATCTGTTGGGGTGAGGTCAGTCAGAGGGTCATGGGGAGTATGGATGTAGTACTCAAGACCACGGAGTGGATCCATCAGGTCCGGAGTAGGCTCTAGACTGCTCAGAGTCAGCATATGAGTTACGCCGACAGACGACGTTCGGATTTGGAGTTTCAGGTGGGCAACATGGTCCTCCTGAAAGTGTCACCTTGGAAGGGTGCTATCTAGTTTCGGAGGTGAGTGGGCAAGGTTGCATACCGATTGGATCTTCATGCCGAGCTAAGCTAGATCCACAACACTTTCGATGTTTCTCAGTTACGAAAGTGCCCAGTAGATGCATCTGTGGTTGTACCTTGGGAGGATATTAAACTCGATGATAGCCTAAACTACATTAAGAATCCAGTGGCGATCCTGGATTGCAAGACGAATGAGTTGAGAAATAAGAGTTTTGAGTTAGTGAAGGTACAATGGCAGCACCAGAAGGGTTTAGAGTGGACTCAAGAGTCCGAGGAGGAGATGAGGGAGCACTACCCAGAGCTGTTTCCAGATTCAGTAGCAACAGACTTCGAGGACGAAGTCTGATTCAAGTGGGGGTGAATTGTAACATCCGTCTCTCGAGGTATTATTTGAATTATGTAAATTAGTATTAGCTTTGGACTAACACTGGACAATGGAACCTTTTGGAGTGGACCTTAGCAAATGGTCCAAGAAGTTGGGTTGTCCACAAGTCGTATGCTGGGCATAACTTGGCGTATGTGGGGCATAGTTGCCACATTGGATTCGAGGGACTCGGGGGCGTACACGCAACGTACCAAGAGGTACGCCCAGCGTACGTAGGCAGATGCCAAACCCTAATTTTTAGGGTCTAAGACATATAAATACCCCATTATAGCCTCCCCTTTGGCCTCCTCACTAGTCCCTCACCCTTAGAAAACCCTAGTTTGTCCCATACTCCATTGTTTCTTGTGTTTGACCTTTTTGAGTCCATTTTGGTGAAGAAAGGCTTGGAAGAAGTGAAGAGAAGTTGGAGGAAAAAGCACTTGAGTATCTTGAGCTCAAGGATCTGGAACTAGTTCATCTTTTGGCACCCAAAGGATGTATAAAGCTCCTTAGATCTAGGGTTTTGAAGATTTGGACCTTTTTAGGTCCAAAGGATGGATCTTGTTCAGGCAACTTTGTTTTTGAGCTTAGGGTTGCCACCCTTGAAGCTCAAAGTATTCCTTTAGCAGTAAAGTTGCAAGCTCTGAGGCCTTTATGTAGCCATGCAAGAGATCTATCCATTTACATGAAAGTTTATTGTTATTTTTAGTGTCGGGCTCATTTGGTGGGTTTCAAGCCACCAAGTGATTGACTTTATGTATTAGGACGAAGTATTGGACTCAGATCTGTAGTTTGGACGTTGTGTCTTAAGGGATTAAGCAATTTTGGAGAAAATGCCTTAACAAGAGAGTGTGTTGGGCGTACACACCAGTACACGCAGCGTATAGAAAGGTACGCTCAGCATACGCTCAGTCAGTGGACTTTTTGTTATTGGGCCTTGGTTTGGGCCATGATTTGGACATAGCAGTATTTGGGTTGTGATGGGTCTTCAGAAATCAGTCAAGGGCCCAAGGACTAGTTGGACTTGAAAGGAAAGCCCATTTGAGGAGTTAGTCCGAATTTAGAAAATTGGGCCATTTGGGGACTTTAATGGGCCTTAGTGAGATTGAAAAGACTAGAAAGGATTGGGCCTAGGTCATGGCACCCACTACCCACTCCACAAACTCCAGAATGACTCTTGCCGCACTTTCCACAAGTACGGCTCTGCTGACTCCCGGTCCTAGAATCAGTGGTCTTAGACTGCTTAGGCACCGGTTGTGATTGTTTTGGGGCCTGCCGCTGCTCCCTCAACTGCAGCTCAATATCCATCTCACGCCGTCTAGCGGCCTCCTACAACTTGAAAGAGTATCACATTCCTGTGTAGACACAAACTGACAGATGTCAATCTTGAGCATGCTCAGATATCGGGTCATCTGAGCCTTCTCGGAAGCAAACTCTGGGTAGAACATTGCCCTCTCTGTAAACATGTAGGTGATCTCCGTCACCGACTCCCCATCTTGCCTCAAACTCAAAAACTCCTGTGACAATCGTTCCCGCTCGACCCGATGAATGTATCGGGTGCGAAACATATCCATGAACTGCTCCCAGGTAACAGCAGCTCTCTGATCCTTAGTGTACGACCCAGTCGCTAGTCTCCAATAGTCCTTGGCCCCGGACCTTAGCAGGTTCAGAGCACACCTGACCTTCTGGTCAGTAGGATACGAGCAGGTAAAGAAACACCCCTCCACATATGAGATCCACCTCATAGCCTTGATGGGATCCTGCGTCCCATCAAAACTAGGGGTTTCGTATTATCGAAGTCCTAGTACTGGAAGCCCCTACTAGCTTCTCCCCCTGTCGCGGATACAGCTGATGCAGCTGTTGCGGCAGCCGTCTCTGCAAGGGCTGCGTAACGCTCATCAAAATACTCAACCATAGAGGTCTTAATAGACCCAAACTGTAACACCGTGGTTTTCAAGGCAAAATTTTCATTTAAATAATCAATTTAACATTAAAATACTTGTTTAAAATCATATTCATATTTGAATTACAAAACATAGTTCCATTTTCACTTGAATAGAAAACCAGGATCCTCCAAAATACAACTCTTTCTTTGGTGTGTACAATCGAGCCGGTGCCGTCCCGCGTTACTGAAAGAACCTGAAACAACATAACATAAAACACTGTAAGCACGAAGCTTAGTGAGTTCCCCAATATACACCTTACACACATACGCCTTTCCAGGCCCTGACCTTCCGGTCCACTGCACAATGCCTTCCGGCCCATGAGATAATCGCCTTCCGGCCCATAACGTATTGCCTTCCGGCCCATAGCACATTGCCTTCCGGCCCATAACAAATTGCCTTCCGGCCCGTAACATATTGCCTTCCGGCCCATAACATATTGCCTTCCGGCCCGTAACATATTGCCTTCCGGCCCATAATATATTGCCTTCCGGCCCATAACATTTACAACACATAATACATTTAATCTAACGCACATAGCACATACGTCATATATCATACCTGACCTTTCTGTCACATAACATATCGCCTTCCGGCCCGTATAAACATACATATCATGCATAGCAACCACCTTTCTATTTATAGCATATATAACATACATCGTATTCGACCTTCCGGTCACACAGTCAAACCCTTCCGGGTATAGTATAGTGAGAAGACTCACCTCGTGGATACTGGAAATTAGCAACTCCTGAAATCACTTGCACTTGATCCGCCGAGCTTCAAGCTCCCTGGGTAATGTATTCTCTTATTAATACTTTTATCTTTCAAGACAACTGACCCTAAGAAATTACACATAGGTCAACTCTGGTCAACGGTCCACGGTCAACTCGACCGGACTCGACGAGTACTCTGGCGACTCGGCGAGTCTAGTCGTCCTCCAATCCTCTAAGTTTCCCTTCTACTCGTCGAGTATCCTCCTTGACCCGACGAGTTACTCCTGGAAGAATCGCGGGGCCACCCCGACTCCACTCGCCGAGTCTGATGAACAACTCGACGAGTCCCAGTTATTCTTCAAGCTACTCGCCGAGTCTGCTCATCTGACTCGGCGAGTCCATGCCATGCAGTCGCGCAAACTGCTTCCTAAGGTCATAACTGCTCCGACCATTCATAGGTCTGGCCTTCCTCGACTGGTCCATTACATAAGGTCTTCATTTAGGTGCTCATGATACACTCCAAGACTTATAATTTACATGTTGACCTAAGGCATAAGGATTTCAATCCAAAACCTTCACCAATTCCCGAAATGCACAGACATGGGATATTCTGGACCTCCAAGGGTCCTAATACAGGGTTACAATCGTTTGGGGAACAAGGGTAACATTCAATCTATCCATAAAAGGGTTCCATAAACCCTAATTCTCTAAATACATCACCATAGCAGAGTATACACAAATCCTTACCTGGATAATGTGCTCTCTGTATCTCCAATCCTCAGAATGTGATTCCCTTGTTGTTCCTTTAGCCAAACCCTTCTCTTCCTTGCACAATAACTTCTTCAAGACCACCAATGGCCTTCAATCCTTGCTCCAGATGCACACAACCGATTAGGGTTCTTCTCAGTAGGCTAAAGACGGAAAATGACGGCCTATAAGTTCATTATACACGTCCCAAACCTAAACGGCTAGGGTTTTCGCTAAACAGCGCAGACTCGCCGAGTCCCTATCTGACTCGTCGAGTCCAGTCGCGAACCCGCGACCAGGTCTGCGATCCTACTCGGCGAGTCTGGCTCCAACTCGCCGAGTCCCCCCTTTAAAACACCCCAAAATGTAATTTTAACAATACTTGAGATTTCGGGCTGTGAGTACTGCGACTCGAATATCCATCACAGACCCTGGAGGCAATCAACATAACAAATGCCCACCTTTGCGAAAATCCACTCTTTCAAATAATCTCCCTGAATTTCCATACTCGAGGGCTCTTACTGGATTCATAGATACTTGACATACCACAAGTCGATTCAATTCAAGATTCACGAGTAACTCCGAAATAAAGATATCATACCCGGATATCCCAGAATACTGCCACAACCACTGGTCTCCTGCCCCAAACATCATGTAAACACAAAATACATTCCTTCTGAACCCATAATTAAATCTATATTTTTCCCACCTTACAACTTCGGTGTATCTAATTTCCCGATTGGAATACGAGATAACGCCGACGTTACGAAATATGCTGATAATCCTCCGAATCCCTTTTTCCCCGACACTCAAAATCCAAACAAGGATGCGCATACCGACCCAATCATTCTCTATCTACTTGCAACGACACCAAACACCTATCATGGATACATCCGTTCTCTTCCTCGAGTACTTCCCGCATTAACTCACTCTGACCCTTTTTCTCGATCACCGACACCTCTGGTCTCATGATTTCTTACAGCATATCTCTATACTTCACTTATAACCACTCTTGACAAACCTTTACTTTCTTACATACTGCACCCGGTTCTCCCCCACTTAGAGTTCGAACCATCACCAATTAGCACTCAACCAACCCACGACTATTTTTCACCAGCGAAATCGTACCTGCTCCGAGGAAGTGCTATGCAACGCCCGATAATTCCCCCTTTAAGGAAGTCAATCAACCCTCTATACCCTGAACCTCTGATTAACTCTCCAAGAACTTCTCATCACGACTGCCTCTAATCGTTCCAAATCCCATACCAATCTAACACTAAGCATCTGAACTGCTCGATAACATCTCTGGCTCATAGACTGCACCGCAAAATCATCGTTCCTCTCACCTCAACTCATCAACCAATGTTCCAACCCGGAATTGTCCCAAGGACAGGGACCCACTCCCAACATAGACGAAAACTCTCTGCACTGCAAAACTCGACTGAACTCCCCACTGCTACCACTATAACACAACCTACTATTCCCAATTAGGTGTGGTGTGGTCCTCGACTACCTCAGTCCCAACTGACTGTCTGCTCACGATAAGTCACTACCTCGCGGCACACCTGCTACCTGATGCTCTGAGGGAAATCATTATCGATAACAACCTGCAGGGTGTATTCCCAATCCAAAACGGAAACATTAGGCCTCTCGTGTCTTGCACACGAACATAATGGCACCACCCACCTAGAAGGTGACCTCTCCTCTATCGACTGATTGCTCGACTCAACCGAAATTTTCCTCTGTCTTTAACTCCTTACCAAAATACTCTGATAAGCACTCGCCTTTCCCCTCGAGGAACGCCTCTCCATACTCAATCATGGTCTACAGGCCTAAAACCCATAGCGTCCGATCTCTACCTCATCGATCATGACCGGATAACAAGATAGTCACAAGCATCATCCACTACGAACCATGGTACTCATCCCATGACATCCCTTCTCAATCTGCTCCGGTGTATGGTACCCGATCCATAGCATCACTCCTCAATCTGCTCCGATGTATGGTACTCGAACCACAACATCTATCCTCAATCTGTTCTGATGTATGGTACCCAGACCATAACATCACTCCGCAATCCGCTCCGATGTATGGTACTCAAACCACAACATCTATCCTCAATCTGTTCCGATGTATGGTACCCGGACAATAACATCACTCCGCAATCTGCTCCGATGTATGGTACTCGAACCATAACATCACTCCTCATCCCGTTCCTTAGGACCTTCAGAATGCTCCCTGTATCAAGTATGGGTCCTCTGCTTTCAGTAGTACGGGCCCATACTACCTGCCACATCTACCCATACTTTCCACACGGACCATCCCAGAGTTCCTAAGTAGTTGATCGACCTGCTCTTTCACCAATCCCATCGCGCGTGCTCGCTCCCCAGCGAAATCCTCTATTCTACTAGCGCACTCATCTAGCTAGGTTTACTCCCTAGTCCCTTCCGCCGTCCTCCCACTTCTTTGTTATCAGCTACTGAAGAGCTCCTAATGATGCCAGCCATCTACCTCCTGAATAACGTCATACTCACTTAGTAGCTGACTCCTATCATCGAGAATTCCACAAAGCACAAAGCAAGCAGCATTCGAGCATCGAAGAATACATAGGACTCCCTATCTGTGATAGCTCCACCTTCTCGGCTCATCCTCGGAAGTACCATTGAACTCTGTAGCTCTACCCCTCGTGTGTTCTAACTAGATACCCTCACTCATCACATACACACAAAAGCATAACGCACATATAACAACAAACCCTAGGCTAAGGCATCACAAATCAGACCACTCTAGTCCTAAGATATGAAATACCTAGCCTGTCTCTAGCATGCAATAATATCTCATAAAGTGCATCATAGATATTTCATAACACAAAAGTAAGGGTATTTTGGGAAATCACCGTTTGGCTCTGGCTGATTGTACACACTGCTCTTTCTTGCTTTCTCTTTGAACTCTTATTCACTTTTAGAAAACTATTTATTTGAAAACTTTTTCTTACTTCCTCAGTTTGAGTCCAGATTTACCCGAAGGCATATCCGAATCCCTCAAACCAAGGCTCTGATAACAATTTGTAACACCGTGGTTTTCAAGGCAAAATTTTCATTTAAATAATCAATTTAACATTAAAATACTTGATTAAAATCATATTCATATTTGAATTACAAAACATAGTTCCATTTTCACTTGAATAGAAAACCAGGATCCTCCAAAATACAACTCTTTCTTTGGTGTGTACAATCGAGCCGGTGCCGTCCCGCGTTACTGAAAGAACCTGAAACAACATAACATAAAACACTGTAAGCACGAAGCTTAGTGAGTTCCCCAATATACACCTTACACACATACGCCTTTCCAGGCCCTGACCTTCCGGTCCACTGCACAATGCCTTCCGGCCCATGAGATAATCGCCTTCCGGCCCATAACGTATTGCCTTCCGGCCCATAGCACATTGCCTTCCGGCCCATAACATATTGCCTTCCGGCCCGTAACATATTGCCTTCCGGCCCGTAACATATTGGCTTCCGGCCCGTAACATATTGCCTTCCGACCCGTAACATATTGCCTTCCAGCCCATAACATTTACAACACATAATACATTTAATCTGACGCACATAGCACATACATCATATATCATACCTGACCTTTCTGTCACATAACATATCGCCTTCCGGCCCGTATAAACATACATATCATGCATAGCAACCACCTTTCTATTTATAGCATATATAACATACATCGTATTCGACCTTCCGGTCACACAGTCAAACCCTTCCGGGTATAGTATAGTGAGAAGACTCACCTCGTGGATACTGGAAATTAGCAACTCCTGAAATCACTTGCACTTGATCCGCCGAGCTTCAAGCTCCCTGGGTAATGTATTCTCTTATTAATACTTTTATCTTTCAAGACAACTGACCCTAAGAAATTACACATAGGTCAACTCTGGTCAACGGTCCACGGTCAACTCGACCGGACTCGGCGAGTACTCTGGCGACTCGGCGAGTCTAGTCGTCCTCCAATCCTCTAAGTTTCCCTTCTACTCGTCGAGTATCCTCCTTGACCCGACGAGTTACTCCTGGAAGAATCGCGGGGACACCCCGACTCCACTCGCCGAGTCTGATGAACAACTCGACGAGTCCCAGTTATTCTTCAAGCTACTCGCCGAGTCTGCTCATCTGACTCGGCGAGTCCATGCCATGCAGTCGCGCAAACTGCTTCCTAAGGTCATAACTGCTCCGACCATTCATAGGTCTGGCCTTCCTCGACTGGTCCATTACATAAGGTCTTCATTTAGGTGCTCATGATACACTCAAAGACTTATAATTTACATGTTGACCTAAGGCATAAGGATTTCAATCCAAAACCTTCACCAATTCCCGAAATGCACAGACATGGGATATTCTGGACCTCCAAGGGTCCTAATACAGGGTTACAATCGTTTGGGGAACAAGGGTAACATTCAATCTATCCATAAAAGGGTTCCATAAACCCTAATTCTCTAAATACATCACCATAGCAGAGTATACACGAATCCTTACCTGGATAATGTGCTCTCTGTATCTCCAATCCTCAGAATGTGATTCCCTTGTTGTTCCTTTAGCCAAACCCTTCTCTTCCTTGCACAATAACTTCTTCAAGACCACCAATGGCCTTCAATCCTTGCTCCAGATGCACACAACCGATTAGGGTTCTTCTCAGTAGGCTAAAGACGGAAAATGACGGCCTATAAGTTCATTATACACGTCCCAAACCTAAACGGCTAGGGTTTTCGCTAAACAGCGCAGACTCGTCGAGTCCCTATCTGACTCGTCGAGTCCAGTCGCGAACCCGCGACCAGGTCTGCGATCCTACTCGGCGAGTCTGGCTCCAACTCGCCGATTCCCCCCTTTAAAACACCCCAAAATGTAATTTTAACAATACTTGAGATTTCGGGCTGTTACACAAACATCTCCGGAAGCTGTGCCCGTAACATAGCAACAACCTCATCATGTAGGATCTCTCGAATCTTGGCATCAAACTCCTCTGTACCCATTTGCACCACAGGCTCAGGTGTTGTTGGCCCCTCCTGGCCTCCTCTCCTGCTCCTACTCCTGAATCGGATCCCATCACAAAGCGTCTCGTCATCACCATTCTGAAACATACCAAACGATATTAGAAAATCCATATAATAATTGGGATCCAACTCCCGACTATACCCTAGGGGTTGTGACTTCCTTGGTACGCGTATGGGTCCTGTGCTTTCAGTAGTACAGGCCCATACTACCTTCCACACTTACCCATATTTGTCTCAAGTATCGCCACAACACCCTAACAATACACATAATCATAACGATCTCTTAATCCTCACTCCTAGAGGAATGCTAAATATCTTGTGACTGGCCTATCGGCCTCACATTACTCACTCACCCATGAAACTTCCACCCAACCCTGTAGCACTCGTGTATACTAGCCATACATAACGTTGAACCCTATAGACTTTAGAATATCCGATCCTACCCTACGCGCTAATCAATAAGGACAGAACATAAGGCCAAATCAAACATTCCCAGGCTATAAGATCTTAATTATATACAGCCATGATGCATAAACAAGTAATTACAATAATGATGTCAATCTCATATAAGGAAAACCTTAGGCTACCAGGCATTATATAATCAGACAATTCTATCATGGAGTCCATGAAGATCCCTAGCCTAGTACTAGCATATTGTTTTAACATATGACATAATCAAATAATTGTATGGTATTTTAGGGTCTGCTTGCTGGCTCCGACTGATCGTACCCCCTGCATCCTCCTTCACTTATTTTGAAAACCGTGTTAGAAATCATTTTGAAAACCTTTCCTTGATTTGAGACTGGATTCACACGAATGTTCCTCCAATTCACTCAAACCAAGGCTCTAATACCAACTTGTAACACCCAAAAATTTCATGCCAAATTAAAAAAATTTCAAAACATTTAAAGCCATTCATCATTACAAAGTTTGTTTTCAAAATCTAATATCAGAGTTTTTCCAAGAAACATAAAAAAATCATGAGGAGCTGTACGATCATGTCTTTGCCTTGCTACGATCCGCTGAGGTACCTGAAACAATAAACTAAAACTGTAAGCCCGAAAGCTTAGTGAGTTCCCCCAAAATACCAACACCATACAAATATAACCACATCATATAAAAATTTCATAACAACATGCTTAACGAGCCTCCAGCCTGAGTGGACCGCCTCGCAGGGCCTACAGTCTATCTAGACCGCTCCCGAGCCTTCGGCATTACTGAAATGCCTCGCAGGGCCTACAGCCTATCTGGACCGCTCGCCAGGTATGTTGGCCTACAGCACAAAGCAGGACCGCCTCAACCCAACCCCCAACCAAACAATAATATGCACAAAAGTATCATATGCTAGCTCATATCATATAACAATCAAACTGATCTACTAGATCGCTAATCATAGCAACATCCCAATAACCGGGATACAGACCTAACCGGTCACTAACATAGCATCATCCAATAACCAGGACACCGACCTAACCGGGTCACTAAGCATAAGCATATCACCATCCTAACTACCAAGATGTCATCAATAAACATATCACGCCATAACCCATAATCAATTACATAAAGGGCCGACCTTGGTGCCTTAGACCCTATTGATATAGTGAGGATAACTCACCTCGTTCTGTCGACTCGAAGATAAACTCAAGCTATTGGATTGTCGGTACAACTCCACCACCTGAATGCACCATAGAACCATGCTTGTAAATTTCCAATTTTCCAAAATGTCCCAGAAGTCCAAAAGTCAACCATTGGTCAAGGTCCAAGTCAACTGTCAAAGTCAACAGTCCATGTTGACCTCAACTCATCGAGTACAACCAGTCACTCGCCGAGTTCCTTGCATGCTCACCAACTCGCCGAGTCACTTGAGTGACTCGGCGAGTTCCTAGTGTTAGTGGCCGTAACTCCTCAGCCAACCCAGTGAGTTTTCCCTATACAACTCGTTGCTTTCATACGTGTCTAAAGGTTGGGAAAACCCTAGCCGACTCACTGAGTCATTCGACTGACTCGCCAAGCCCAAGGTAATCTTTATTTG
Organism: Lactuca saligna; assembly: GCF_052625555.1. Lineage (NCBI taxonomy): Eukaryota > Viridiplantae > Streptophyta > Magnoliopsida > Asterales > Asteraceae > Lactuca > Lactuca saligna. Next base: position 9,624,525 of record NC_136420.1, read on the forward strand.
ATTCGTCGAGTCATTCATCCGAGTCACTGAGTCTACATCAATCTTCATCGGACTTGCCGAGTCTTTCATCCTACTCACCGAGTCTATTCAGTCCTTCATCCATCCATACAAAGGCTTTTTAAGCCATGCTAAGGTTCCATGTTGTAGATCCAAGCTCCTAGGGCATGTTTATCACGTAAAGTTGCAAACTTTACATGCATGCAAAATGATAATGACCCAAAACAAGCTAAAGAAGAGTTTATAGGAAAAAGAGATTCAACAACATGATAAGGAATGACACTTTATGATGAGAAGAGCCAAGATGAGCGTAGATATGAAGTTGCAACTTCAAATCTTTGTTCATCACTCGGAATGCAACACCAATTGTCCTAAATGTACCCAAAACTCAAATACAGAAAGGGTCTAACTAGAAAAAGCTCAAGGTGATGACTTGATACCTCTAAATGGTGATAAACTGAGGTAGACTTCAGATCCTCAGCTGGTCCTTGCTCAAAACCTCTTGATCTTCACACCTTCCTCATCAAAATCACTTTTTCAAGCTAAGAAGCACACCAATATAGAGAACAAAAACAATTAGGGTTTCTAAATTCGAGGGGAGCAGTAAGAGAGGCTAAGGGGAAATAACTGATCCTTAAATAGGGTGCATAACCACAGAAAGTAGGGTTTTATCCTCCAGCTCCTACTCGGCAAGTAGGTCACTAAACACGCGGACCAACCCGCTGCTACTCGACGAGTAGGGCAACCAACTCATCTAGTAGACCTTGAAATCAATACAATTCTCACAAAACCAATACCTGAAAAGTCGGGGTGTTACAGTTCTAGTCCGCCCCTACACATAATAACTCTAATTATAAAGTTAACATCATTTTATCCATTGTAATTGACCTTTTTGTCGTTGTCTTCTGCATTTCTTCACCTGCTTCATCTTTTTCGTCGTCAAATAAAAAATTCAAATATAATTTAACCAACAAATTCTAACTTTATCTAAAATTACAGTAAATAAAACAAAAATCAAGAATGTTTATATATAAAAAATCACAATCATAAAAATGAATAAACTAAAAAATCAAGAGATGTTTGACCTTGATTACCTAAACGGTTGAGTTGAATCCAAGTAAAAGAATGCCATATACCGAGTGTGCATATTGTTTTCTTCAGAAATTAAGAACTTTACCTTGTTTGTTTACCTTGCTTAACTTTTTAAAATCAGAAATCAAGAAGACAAACCAAAAACGATTAAAGATTAAAAAAAAAAAAAAGATTACCAATTGTCAAATTGTTTTAAATTTCCATAAATAATGTAACTATTAAGTAATTTTATTTTAAATTGGATCACTATATTAAAAACAAATATGACTATCATTATCGTTTCATGTAGAAAATTTTTTAAAAATCAATTCATAAAGATGTAAAGATATGCAAATTTGCATGTTTTGAAGTTACAGTGTGTATATGAAGAGGAAAGCTTTTGAAAAGTTAATTATAAATGGTAAAATGGTCATAAATGAGGGTAAAATAAACTTACTTCATAAAAATATCATTTAGTAATGTAAAGGAGGGACTACAAAGGGCAAATTGGTCATAAACTTTATCGTCGGGTTCAACACTATGCAATGGACCTGTTTGCAGCAAGTTTATCTTCATTATCTATGTTGGCCTGAACAATATTGATAAGAAGAAAACCCACTGTTTTTTTAATTTTTTTTGGCCTAGTGGCGGTGGTAAACACGAGACTTTGTCTGCCAGAAGGTATTTCATCCACAATCTTCCTTTTTTGAGGTTCAAAACGCATATCAAGCTTACCATAAAAAGTGCAACTTGGAGAAAGTCAACCTTCCTCAGTTCAAGAATGTCGTTAAGTCTACCTGCAGGAGTAGCCACAACAATGCCTTCTCCTCATTCCAATTCCTTTAATTGTGGAGCCTTTGGAGCACCACCATACAAACAGTGAACAACAACAACAACAACAACAACAAATATCAAAATAACCATACGTAAAAGTAGGGAAAAAAAAAGAATTGATGGCTTCAACTTGTATTTGAATAGCATGTTCCCTTGACATGACAATGTTTGAGTAACATGAACCCCTAATGTTTTATCGGACCTGTATTTGTAATTGTCACTATGTTTATATTCAAAAACATTAATTTAGATTAAATAGATAGAGTAATGTAGGATTATTCAAAACATTTATTTTAATTACCATAAAAAGCTCCAATAAGTTTTGCTTGTGTAAAACTCAAGCGAAGTTTCACCACCACTCTAAAAGGGTATGATAGTATCATTACCTCCTTGGGAAGCTCCAAACATTATCACACAAAATACCATCTTCAAGAACACAAACACTATCATACACAATTGTGGTGAGTGGGTTTGAAGGTCGTGGTGGCTAGAATTGGATTCAAAACCTGAACTTTGTTATTGATGGAAGGATCATTAGACCAAAAAAGTTGGCTATTTCTACAACTTTTAACATATCATTGATTTGCAAAAAAGCACCAAGTTTATGTAAAATGATCATTGAGATGGAAATCAAAAGAATTAGAAATGCAACAACACACAATAAAAACAAATAAAAACCCTAGATTAATAAAGATAAAAAGATACATGGAAAGGGTCCAAAAGAATGATAGAATTGTTTCTTAACTTCAAATCAGAATGGAGTGTGAAAATTAGCGCTTGGAATCGATGCTGGTTCTAAAATTGTGGGAGCTTATACTAAGGAAAAACATAAATTAAACACAGTCTATAGTGAAATTGATTAAAAAATATGACAGTCATCTGAATTGTTTTACCAAAATATCAAAAATAATAGACAGATACATGCTTACCTCTAAATCGGTACAAAGAGTGAGGAGTACATGTTTAAATTGCCACAGTTTCAAGAATCATTGAAACGAAGTTTCTGAAGTGAGATGTTTTGAAATGAGGGATTGAGGTTATTGAAGAGAAGGTGTGAAGGTTTAGATGTAGATTTACATGGATGGAGAAGGTCAGAGGGTCGATAGATTGTGAAAAACACAAATTCAGAAAAGGCGAATAAAGAGAAAGAGAAAGCAGTGACACTTACCAATGGAAATCGAAGCATTAGAAAATGGGTGATAGAGGTTTAATGAAAGAAACGATGTGGATTTGGAGGAGCGGCTGGGCTAGAAATCGATTAGGGTTTTTATGTAGACTTCAAAATGTGTAAATTGAGAAAGGAGCATCGATTTATGGTGTTGAAGTCATAACATATGTAACTTGAAAAAGCGATAAATTTGGGATAACTAAAGGCTAGGTCAAGATATGATAATAGAGATGTGAAACAATACACACAGTTCTTTGATTTTTTTTTCAAATGTTTGACCGGTTTGGACGGGATAGGGAATCGGGAATAGGTCAAAGAACCATGGAGATGTTGACCAAATAAGATTTTAATTTTTTTTCAATGCATAAAAGGTTTGTACATATTGCAGTTGGTCTTATACCTCTTAAAATTCAGCATTTGAGGCTAAATGCTTATTAAGGGGTGTGTGTGTGTGTGTGTGTATATATATATATATATATATAAGTTAATAAATAAACAATATATTATTTCTTAACACTCAATTTTTGAGATCAACTTAACAATGAAAAATGAGAAATTGATGAAAGTAAAAAAAAAAAAAAAAAAAAAAAAAAAAAAAAAAAAAAAAAAATTGGTGTCTCTAGGTTTTATTGTAACATCCAAAAATTTCAAACCAATTTAAACTTTTTAAACATATCAAGTTCATCAAAACATTAAAACTTTTGTTTTCAAAATACAGATTATCAGAGTTTTTTCCAAAAACAGAAGTATAATAACCGGAGATGTACAATCATGTCTTCACCTTGCCGCGATCCTCTGATGTAACTGAAACAATAAGCTAAAACTATAATCCCGAAAGCTTAGTGAGTTACCCCCAAAATAACGATACACATACAGTCCACATAGCAATATCAACATTAGCATATTATATCAATAAAACAGAACAATATGCACTTACAAGTTGGATTACACCCTGGGCCCTCAGTACGAGTCTGAAATCCCTGTCGGGCCCTCAGCTCGTATCTGGAATGCCATCGAGCCCTCAGTACGAGTCTGGAATGCCTATCAGGCCCTCAGCTCGTATCTGGAATGCTCCCGAGTCCTCAGTATGAGTCTAGAATGCCTACCGGGCCCTCAGCTCATATCTGGAATACTCTCGGGTTTGTTGGCTACTGCACGGAGTAGTACAACCTCAACCCACCCCACATAACATGTCGACATGTAACAGATAAATGTACATACAAATAATCAATCAATGTCACAAGCAATCTTACAGATCTACCCGACTAGCATATCAACTGGCATACATTACTAACTCAACTCATCATATCAACAACTACTGGGATATCAAATCCAATGGGCCAGCCTTGGTTCCTTAGACCCCTTGGTATAAAGAGGATAACTCACTTCGAAGATATCAGCTCGGTAAATAATCAAAGCTCTCCGATCACTTGTCAAAGACTCCACCACCTATTACCATAATATGACATGCTCATAAGTCATTCACCTTATAAGGTGCTCCATAAACCACTAGTCAACCCCTGGTCATAGTCAAACTCCTCAATCAAGGTCAACAGTCCATGTTGACCTTAACTCGTCGAGTACACTTGGGTACTCGCCAAGTTCTCTGAAGCACATTCCAACTCGCCAAGTCATCGGAGTGACTCGTCGAGTTCCTTTGAATCTCCAATCAACCCTTAAGGCCACTCATCGAGTTCCCTACTTGAAATCGATGGACATACATGCAAACGTGTCCTGGTTAAAACTCATCTGACTCGTCGAGTTGTTCTTCAACTCGTCGAGTCTTATGGAAATCTTCATCGGACTCGCCGAGTTGTTCTTCCAACTCGTCGAGTTCACGACCATCTTCATGTGACTCGTCGAGTCAACTGTGCGACTCGCCGAGTTCATTCAGTCATTTTATCATGCAGACAACTTTTAAGACATGGCAAAGGCCCCAAATTGTAGATCCAACCTCCTTAGGTCTGCTTAACATGTAAAGTAGCAAACTTTATGTGCATGCAAGGCTCCAATGTCTCAAAAAGCCCAAACTATGCTTGAAATTGGGTTTTACACATAGGGATGGGCTCAAACTTGCTAAAACTAATAACTTTATGGTCCCTTAATCCTCAGATAGTTTAGATCTGAAGTTACAACTTCAGATCTTGGCTTATACCCTAGAAAATGACTTTATAAACCAACCAAGAACCCTAATCTCCAACCAAGGAGGTCTAGAATGAAATAGAGAGAGGATAACAACTTGATACCTTCCCAAGAGATGACAAATGGAGTAGATCTGGATTTCCCCCAAGCTCCTTGCTTCCCAAACTCTTTTCACCAAAATCCCCTTCCAAGGCTTCAAACACACAGTGCACACACACACACACGTATTAGGGTTTGATAAGAGATTGCAAAGAGGCTGAAAGA